>NC_136499.1:8786446-8953946 GCF_053919585.1 Euprymna scolopes | reverse complement strand
TTATAATAGCTCTAGATATCTAAAAGAAATAGATTAATAACTCTACATTAGTAAGCGATATATGATAATAGTTTAAGGAAGAAGGATATATATCATAGCATATTTATTTTAATTCTTATATTTAATGTTAACTGCACTATAAAATGTTATTAGATTAAGTTTAGTGCAAACCCTTTTTATGAGTTTAATTAACTACCGTTAGACAGTCAAAACTGTAATCGTATTCCATTATATGAGAAAATAAAGCTTTGCGTGTATTGTATAATTTTATGGCTCTTTTTGCGTCTACGTATATTCTCTTGTTTTGACTTAATTGGGCTTATATGATTAGTAATTATCATAAACCGAGTCTTGTTATATCCACCAGTGTTTACTGTAGATGTAATCGGGATTTATTTGATTTTCAGAAGATATAGTTTAGAGTTAATCAAGTAATTATTGCTATATAAATTCATTTTGTTGTGTATGAACTGTATTATTAATGGTGATAATGGATCAAGTTTAATCTCTATTTATGATAAGGCTAATTGATATATTGTTGTTTCGTTTGCGATTCGTATGATCATGCAGTTAGTTTTGTTTTAATTCTTTTTGTAATATACGTTGTATATTTTAAAGGTGAGTTACGTCATTTCTAGAGTTTCAAGCTGGAATAGAATTATAATGCTCGTTGCATTTTATTAATGTAATGAAATTAAAATTGACATAATTATTCTGATTGCTTTTTTCATGTGTGACATTTTATTTATTATTTTTTATGTTGACTTTTTATGCATGCAGATGATATATTTAGACTGTAATTGTTTAAATATACACCATTTTAAAATACGTCTCATTTCTGATTATTAAGGTAATTCGCAAATAAGGAGTATTTAGAAATTACGTTATAAGTTTGAGTACTCTGTCAAAGATGACACCCTTTTTTCTCGAAGTAAAAATTTCATGTTTAACTTTAGTAGATATATCCTTCTCTTTACAACCGTTCTCCCACAGATTTGTTTCTATGGAAATTGCACGCCTGCGCTCCAATCTTTGAGCCATCTTGTAAAATATTTACCGCAAAACTCACTTACCTATCACAATAGAAAGTGACTTTCGTTTTTTACATACACATATTTTGTGTCCGTCGCAGTTTCTAATAACAGATATTATTTGCAACGCCATCTCGGTAACCCATTACCAATAAACTGCTTCCCACTCGATTACAATATTTCCGTTTTGAAATCCAAATTCAAGAATAAAAACATTTACATAAATATCTAAATGTAACTCATACCTTGTATTTTCGAGTACCGGCGGTTGGTTGGTTATTTTTGTTTTGCGGCATATCAATTCTTTTCGGGTTATTTAAGGCCGAATCCAAAGATTTTGAAGAAAAAAATTTTTAATCGAATATATTTGTTGTTTTCACGTCGGTTTCAATTTAGCCCATAGTTGGGACCCTAACAGGTACTACCACTCCTGGTCAGAGTGAACCTGGGAGCAATGGTAATTAAAGGGTGGCTCCACACTCCCAAAAGCCCACAAGATGGGGCCTCACCACTGGATATAGCTTAAGGTCATATCCAGGACCCCCATTGAGGGACTTTTACCCTCTGCAGGGGGGGGGGCAGTCGGCGTATTCTAATGCCTCACCGACAGGGCCCGAGTCCCGGAGGACACTGATGATGTCTCGTTAATACTTATCCTCGATTGACTCTTGGCTTTTATAATTAATAAAAACATAGTAAGAAAACGGACCTATTAAACTCCTACATCAGTAAATCGTTAATTCTTTAAATAGACTTACACGCGTTAGGAACAGGATACGAGAAATTCAATATGTAACACTAATTTAAATAATAAAAGTGCTTACCATAGGTGCTACAGGTCACAGGAATATATAAAATGCATTCATCTTTAATGGAATCCTTTACATATCATAAAAATGCAAGGGGTTTTCCATGAGTAATATATCTGACTCACTTCAGTAAAGCAAAGACACTCGGTACAGTTCCTATTTACAATGCCTCCCCACGGGACAGAGTTAGACACCAGGGTCGTTTTTAATGTGGAGAAAAGGAACAAAAATAAAAATCGTCTCAGTCGTGAAGGATTTCTCCTCCGCTGACAGAGAACAAGAAATTGAAGTGCAGCATCTGAAGAACAGATACTACACTTTAAAGACACTCGGCACAGTTATTAATCTTTCTGTACACGTGAATGATCTATTTACGCATTGTTCCCATAGTTTAATGCATCTCTGATTACTGCTTTGTAGAATTTGAGCTCGGAACCACCTTGTGATTTCAAAAATGCAGGCTATATTATCTGGGAACTGTTTTTTTTTGAAAAAGAAATTCTTATCTGAGATAAAAGGTACATGGGCAGGAGATTAAAAGAATAGGTTAGGATTTCATAACCACACGGCGATGTTTTTGATCTGGCAGCATTCGCGTTTTTACCAAAGAGGTTGTCTTGCAGGAGGAGGATGACTTTGCTGCTCTGGTCAAGGTTCTCTTAATGTCTTATCTCCTTAAATTGTGGTATCCTTAGCAAGGAAATTTCGCATCACTACGCAGTTCATGTAGCAGAAGAGTTGCCAGCACAGGACAGCCGCATTGCTTTCTTTGGAGGTAGTGAGACCAAGTACTTCCATTGCATTTATAGAGTTCTGGTCTCTGGACCATAGTGATAGACCAAGAATTCATTCTGTGTCATTAGATTAAAAATACCCGGGCATGTTGGTACATCTCCAACTTTATTCAATACCTAATCAGATCAGAAAGATTACCAAAGATCACAATTCTTATTTTCATAAACAAATTGAGAAGGTTGTATTATTTGGATTATTCAAACTACTGATTTTATCATAAGTTTAATTCTCACACCGTTTCAACCGATGTAACCGCGGTTCTTCATCAAATGTATCTTATAGACATTTTTTTCTATTCAGTTATCGTAGACGGTAGGGTATTCCGCTACTTGTTCGCATTAAATGAAAGGTTTAGTTCCAAATTTCTTTCAGCTCTGCAGAAAGAATGCAACTCATGCCTTGTGTTCTCGAGTCTTGGCGGACAATTATTATGTCTCATTAATACTTATCCTCTATTGATACTTGGCCTTTATAATTAATGAAAAACATTAAGAAAACGGACCTATTTAACTCATACATCAGTAAATCGTTAATTCTTTAAATAGACTTACACGCGTAAGGAATATATTTTACGACGGGCAAAGCCGGCCGCCAACTCCGCTAGTAAAAATATATATTTTAAAAGTGCAAACAGAATTATTGGCACTTTGTATAAATAAAGCAGAACAAACTCTTAGGAGACTCAAATTATTGAATGTTTTATGGACCGTCCTTCGTCGGTTAAAACAATTTTATGGCGTCAAAAATTGGTAATAATTTTTAAAAATCTTTATAAATTTTGTTAATTAATCTTATTTTATTTTTTATGTTTATTTTTAATCAAGTCATATGCTTATCACGTCTGTACAGTAGTAACGTCACCAGCTTTGAATGAAATAGTTTTAATTTCGGTTCTGATTCCAACTGATGGCACGCAAATCCATTTATAACTTATGAAATCACGACTCTATGATAAAATATACGAAATTTTGACGAATTAAAATTTCATATTTAAGCGTATTTTAGGACCAGAAAAGCCGGTCCCTACCTCCGCTAGTAAAAATATTTTTTAAGTGCACACAGAATTATTGACACTTTGTATAAATAAAGCAGAACAAACTCTTAGAGAAAAAAAGAAGAGAGAAGCATAGCGTGAAATATAGATGGCTAAGGAAATTGAGGATGATAATGAAAGCGAGATCCAAAAATATGAATGTCATAGAAAATGATACCACAAAGAAAAAAGAAAAGAGGAACTGCTTATTTAATGTATATTAAATTTGCAGATATTATTTTATTGATAGTATTATATACATGTTTGATAAGTTTTGAAACACATGAAATATCTGATAGTCATGTCGTATTACAAACCTCTTTGTAATTTTAATCTAGCAAACGTGGGTTCTGTTATTGGAATCACCATGTGTATGGCCGTATGCTATTGCTTTTGAAACGAGAAAGATTGGATGATCAGAGACGGTGAGGATTCTTTTTCTTCCAACTCAATGACAAATTGCTGAGTCTCTTCCTTTAGGCCAACGTACTGGAAAAGTGGTATAATGGGTGCCAGGTGCTGGGCGGGTCGAGTGAATCAAGAAGTACAGGGATGGTGATTCGTTTACTCTTAGAACATCACTTTCCTCAACCAACAATGATGTCCCCCCCCCCCGTCAGACACGAATATCACTTTTATTTCTGCTCCGATGCTTCGTCTTTGTCAGCGGGTCTTTGAGAAGCGACAGTTCTTGAAGAATGGTCAGGACGGCTACCAAGAGAATTGGCCAGCACCATCAGTAAAGACTGACAGACATCGCTGCCGGCTTTGCAAGAATTTTCCTTGCAATCAAGAATCAACGAAAATCTGGCTTTGGTGCCGCAAGGAAATAATTTGATTGATGGCCAAAAATGTCTAAGGAATAGGGGTAACAAAACCGGATATATTTTGAAGTTGCATCCATTTAATCTGAGCGAGGAACGATGGAGGTATAAACTTCAGTGTGACAGAAAGAATAAAATAATATTTCGGACGTAAGTATGACTAAAAGTTAAAAATAACACTTTAAACTTAACTTTAACAGTCAAACGAAAATACGAAATAGATACGATGATAGGTTTACAGATTTTTTCAAGTTGTGTACGTCAGCGTCTTAAATTATTTTTCGAAATAGAACACGCTCTATATAATTATTCGATTCATTGTTTCAAAATTGCATTATGATGTAATATATATATATATATATATATACACACATATATATATATATATACACACATATATACACACACCTATTTATTATTATTATTATTATTATTATTATTATTATTAAAGACCTCTACTTTTATATTTGAGAGTTTGTTTATGTGTGAGATAGTTCGTTCCCTATTGACTCCGAACCGGCTAATGTATTTTTATTTAACAGATATATACTTCATGTGTTTGGGAGTGTTCTTAGACAGATTTTGTATCGGAATACCTCCGATAAGTATCGACACTCGATAATCACACAAAATCCGGTTAAAAATAGAACAATTCAATTTGACAACAGTTAACACTCGTATATCGCCTAACATCACAAGTGCGTTTGTGATAAAACCATAGAGCGCGACGTATAAATCAACAGTAGATAAGACAAGGGCGCGTCCAAAAATAATGAGTTTAGAACATAATTGAAAGATGGTAGTTTACTGTAGCAATTTAAATTTCTATTGAAGCAAATGTATAAAAAATAGGGTTTCTACAGTGTAGCCACGACTAGAAGAGGCAATCAATCGATTTGATTACAAAAATGGCGATTTCACCGATTTCGATAGCAATGCAAGAATTGGAGGTGTGATATATTAGTTGACTCTCATTCAATCCCAAACAACGTTTAATGTAATATTGGCTTAATATTGGAGAGAATTTGTATTTTTAAAGTTTATTATAAGAATAAAGAATTCGTAATTCATTTAAAATATAGGCTAATTATATGAAATTAAAACAATTTTTATTGAAAAAGAATCGATATTAAATTGAATGCTTATTGATACACTTTACTAATATTGCAATGTAATTTTCAAACAAAACATCCGATACGTGCTAAATACGTACGCTATTAAACTCGAACGTTACACACTAGCGATAATAATGAAGCTGTAAGCATAACATATCGATATCAATGCTATTATAATACAAACTTTACGGTAAAATTCACAAACAAAAATTCTTGTTTAAACGTAAACGTTTTAGATATATTAAATTTCAATTTTAAACTTAAGTATGACAGAAATATGAACACATGTTTACTGTGACAGTTTAATGCAAAATGTTATTTTAAACGTAAGCAGGAGAGAAAAACAAAATCGATGTTGAACAAAATCATGAATGACAAACAGAAATAGCATTTCAAACTTAATCGTGACAAACAATAAAAACGTAAATGTACGTAAACAAGTAGAGACCAATGTTAAATGTAAGCTTTTCAAATCCTAATAAATTATTTTAAAACTTGGGAATCGACAGATTGCAAAAAAACTGCATTGAACTAATAATGACATGCTAACTAAATGGAGAAGAACAGGCAGTAAAATCCAATTAATATGAATTAGCTGGACCTGTAGAAATTCCACAGGGGACTCATTTATATGTAATATATTTATGTTCGAATTCTGTAAATGTTCAGTATAAACGAAGACGCCCCGATATTATTGTATCTTTTGTGTTAAAACTGCAAAAGTATTTATCTAAGCTAGCACGGACACTTGGCAAAGTCCGATCGCAAAGTACGTTTAAATATATTTTAATTCTTGCAGATGTCGTATATATTATTATAGAGTTAATGTTCTATCGATTTTTTTGTTATAGTGTTGCGATTTACAAAATAAAATTAAAAAAAAAATATATATATATCATCGTATAACGATTTGATCACTGTCTGTCTGACGTAATGAACATTTAAATTAAAATGTTTAAAATTCAACGCTATTTCACATGATTAATGGTAGCCGAATGGATACGGCCTCCGCTAATCGAGCCAGAGATGTCTCGTGTCGCGGGGTTCGAATCGTTCGACTGGTAGTAATCATGACACCCTGCACTGAAGAATCCCGAAAGGATGAAACACTAGTGTCTGTAGGTATTTAATTATTATAGTAAAAAATAAATAAATAAATAAATAAATAAAAATAATTATGACAGCCCCTTTAAGAAATACGTTTCTTATCGTTGAGCACTTTCTGTTGAATTAAAAGTCGGTCAATTTAGCTCTTATGCGTAGATCATCGTATAACGATTTGATCACTGTCTGTCTGACGTAATGAACATTTAAATTAAAATGTTTAAAATTCAACGCTATTTCACATGATTAATGGTAGCCGAATGGATACGGCCTCCGCTAATCGAGCCAGAGATGTCTCGTGTCGCGGGGTTCGAATCGTTCGACTGGTAGTAATCATGACACCCTGCACTGAAGAATCCCGAAAGGATGAAACACTAGTGTCTGTAGGTATTTAATTATTATAGTAAAAAAAAAAAAATAATAATAATAAATATATATATATATATATATATTCATATGATTTGGGCGCATTAGCTTAAGCTGAAAGCTAAATAAAAACTCACAAAAAAAAAATATATATATATGTGTGTGTGTGTGTGTGTGTGTGTGTGTGTGTATAACTTGAGTTACTTCGGCCATAATTAAAACCGAAACCAAAACTTATGAATAATTCTTGATAAAATTATGTATAAAAAAAAATAGATTACTGTAGTGCCGTCAGTTATAATCGAAACCGAAACCAAAACTTATGAAAGAATTCTTGATAAAATTATTTATAAAAATAGTAGATGACTTAAGTGCCATCAGTTATAATCGAAACTGAAACAAAAACTTATGAAGAATTCTTGATAAAATTAATTATGACAGGAAATGGAAGTACATAACAATTAAACGACCCGGATGTAAGCGTCACACTGAAAATAATACACGCGCTATCGTGTTAATATATAGGTAACCAATCCTTATGACTAAATTGCTGTTTAAAAACTAAGCAAGAGGGATCAATTTAAACGTTATTTCAAACTTCAGCGTGAAAGTCGAACAAAGGTGTTTTATTTGCCTTAAACCTTACAGACCAAAGAAAACACTGTTATTAACGGGCGCGTGATAGTTCGACTCACGAGCAGAGCTTCTTATAAATACAGCTATCCTCATGCTTAGCCTCCATTCTCTTTTAGTAATGAACATGGTATTTCAGACTAAGGCTTTACCGGTCGACGGCCTAAGCTTCACATGGCAAAACGTAGTTGCATATAAAGAGATGAAGATATTAAAGCGAGCCGGGATGGTGATGGGATTGGGTTCAGTGTTTTGATGATGGACAGAAAAGTATGCTGTAGGGGCATCTGAATAAACTTTTTATACTCTGATAAGATTTGTGTGAACAAAGGCGCGTTGAGATGTGTATATGTGGGGGCGTGGGAAGAAAAAGAGTAAAGGTGTCTGTTTCGCTGCACGTGTCAATGAAGAGGCACTGTCGACGATGCAATGCGTGTGTTCGAAAAGGCAACGTTTGCCAATTGAATAATATACTGTCATTTATGAAGAACTAGCAGGGAGACCTGTCATTATCCGGGATTAAATGCGGATTAACAAATTTCTCACACTCTCATACTTTTATTGTCATCGAAATAGGTATAATCGATCATTTTTTGATCAAATCCAGAGATTGCCCGTGTAATGTATGGAAACTGCACATACCTGCCCACAGTGTCTTAGCCCACAACACTTTGTAGTCTATATTGCACTGTAGAGAATCTACTGTAGATTTCATCAAAAAATGTCTATATAATGGCTTAAATAATATTTGAAAATGAAACTTAACTATTGTGGTTCAATTGTGCTCTAAACAGAAATATTTATTTTGAACGCGCCTGTGGCTTATAAAATAACCGACTATTGATATTTTGCGCTAGATCTTTCTGCTTGTACGGTGTTAAAACTTTTTTAGTTTAGTTTTTTTTAGTTTTTAACAAAAGTTTATAATTTCTAAATTATTTCGTCATAGAGAGAGCGAGAAAGAGAGAGAGAGACGGCTATGTATTTGTGTGTGCGCAAAAAATATGAAAGCTAACAATTTCTCATTAAAGGAGAATTGCTATTAGATTAAAGATGTATGAATTCTACTTGTAATCGTACTACAGCTTAAATTGCAATGGGTTGGTTGGTTGTTTTTGTTTTACGGCATATCCACCCTTTTCGGGTTATTTAATGTCGAATCCAAAGATTTTGAAGAAAAAAATTTTAATAGAATATATTTGCTGTTTTCAAGTCGGTTTCTATTTAACCCATAGTTGGAACCCTAACTAACAGGTACTACCACTCTGGGTCAGAGTGGACCTGGGAGCAATGGCAATTAAAGGGTGGCTCCACACTCCCTAAAACTCACAAGCTGGGGCCTTACCATTTGATATAGTTATAGATCATATCCAGGACCCCCATTGAGGGACTTTTACCCTCTGCAGGGGGGCAGTCAATGTATTCTAATGCCCCACCAACAGGGCCAAATTGCAATGGAATTTTAGAACCCCAATTCGAATAATGCTATAAGATAGACGAGAATAGTTAACGATGAAAACTTAAAAGTGAAAAGAAAATTTTAAAACAGCAAAGTAGTCGGAAAATCCGAAACTTATAGATAGAACTGAGTTGAGTATTCATTTATTTCCTGACGTCAATTACCAACAACAATCACTAACTAAATAGTTCGCATTTAAATGACGTCTTTTAATTTTCAGAACCGTTTCAGTAATATATTTTTATTATTTGATCACATTTAATAATTACTGTAAATATTGGGCAATTATTGCATTGATGGTAACTTCCTGTTTCTTGAGACAATGCCATTCAGCGTCTGTTGTGGCTAAAATAGTCCACTTTTATATCTGCCGCTATGTTGACAATTGCTGATGTAATCAACAGTAGTGATGGTTAGGTTTACAGGGGTGAACTGTATCCTCTCTCGAATGTGGGTTCTTTTCTTCACATCGTCTTTCTCTCTTCTTTTCTGTTAATTTGATGTCGTCCTTGACCTTTGCTCGCCAGACTGTGCGATTGGGTGTGTCTGACTCGGGATCTTGTGACTCAATGCCACAAGTCCTCAGATCTCTGCTGCAGGTGTCCTTGTAGCGCAGAGTTAGTCGTCCGATTGGCCGTTTTCCAAAGACGAGCTCGCTATACAGGATGTCGTTTGGGAAGTGACAAACTTTCATCCTGCACACATGACCGAACTACCGCAAGCGTCTATAAGTTAGATGGCAAACATGCTTGGTATATTAGTTTGGGATGAGACAACTATGTGGGTGACTCAATCCTGCCAAAAGATACCTAAAAGACTTCTGGGATTGCGTATATGGAAAATATTGTCTTCATTCTTGGTGTGAGTCCAAAGTCCAGATCTCACTACTACAAAGAAGAATGCTCAGCACACAGACCTGGTATAGTATCATCTTTGTGGTTAGTGCCAACAAAGTTTTACCCCACACTCTCTTGGCTAGACGGGTCATGGCAGTGGCTGCTTTTCCTATCCTATGTTGAGTCCTGCATCCAGAGACAAGTTGCTGGTGATGGTTGAGTCGAGGTATGTGAACATGTCTACCACATCCAAAGTCTGGCAGCCGATATTGATTTTAGGGGTAGTGTTGATATTTTGCTCATAATGTTGGTTTTCCTCAGACTGATAGTGAGGGCGTTTGCAAAGCAAGAGATGATTCGTTGGAAACTTTACTGAGAATGAACAATGAGAACCGCATCATCTGCGAAGATAATCTCTCCAATTAGCACTTTGTGTACATCCGTCTTCACTGAGGACGGTGAGGTTGAATAGGTTGCAGTCGCCGTGGGGAAAAGTGTGTGGTGAAAGATTATGTCGCCTAGCTCGTGTAATGCATAGCGTCGGAGCAACGAAAAACGAGTGTAGACGCCAAGACGAATATATGCTTCACACCGCTCTTGATTGGGAAGTGTAAGATCCATTGATCTGAACGGTTCCATCATGCTATTGTGGAATGTTATGATAACCTGAAAAGGTTTGGGCGTACATCCAATCCTGAAACGAAGGTGAAAAGACCCGATCGACTGACAAAAACACATTCGTTAGACAGGTCGATGAACGTGAGATATTATGAGTGTCTTTGTTCGCAGCACTTTTTTTGTAGCGGTCTTATTGAGAGCAACATCTCAATCATTGATTGTTTGGCTCGAACCCCACATTGTGACTTTGGGTAAACAATGTCAGCTAGCAGTATAAGTTGGTTGAAACCACCTGTGCGAAGGCTTTGCCTATGATGCTAAAGAGGGTGATTCCGCGATAGTTGCCACAGTTCCCATGGTCGCCCTTGCTTTTTTAGAGGGTTACAATCGTTGCATCCCTCATATCTTTGGGAACATTGCCCTCTTCCCAACACCGAAGCAGCAGTTCGTAGAGATGACTTTAAACAACTCTGGTAGAATTTAATCACTGCCTGAAGCATTTCCACAGGAGAGCCAATGACCTTCATCAGTTCATCGGTGGTTGGTAATGAGTCGAGTTCGTCCATGGTGGGAAGTGGTGTTGTGTTTTCGATAACATTGCCACTGATGATGTTTTTCCTTGAGTAAAGCTCTTGGAAGTTCTCATCCTATATCTCTATTTCTTTCCCAAGATATTTGACGATCTCTCCAGACGTAGACTTAATGGGTGTAATCATAAAGACGCTGGGACCAAAAGCTTTCTTCATCCCATCATACATGACATTCGTGTTGCCATTCTCTGCAGCTGTCTGAATATATCTGCATAACCGCAGCCAGTAGTCATGGCACACTTGCGATAGATCCTCTTGGGATTGTTATTTTCTGTACGTAGTTGGTGTTTAACACAGGGCTGTCTCTTATACTCCAAGGGAACTGCGCCTTTGCAGTGATGGGAGGTTCCATCTTCTAGATTCCAGCCTCTTTGTTCATCTTTGCCCTTTTCCCAAAGGTATCAAATGCAGCCTTGTACACAGCATCCTGGATGAAGTCCCAACACGTTTGGATGCAGTCTGTGGGGCAATCATTCAAGCCTGGTCGATGCGTTGGAGAAACGTTCACGCGGTTCCTGCATCATCACTTCTGATGTGTCAACACGGGGGTGACGATTCTGCTATGAGCGATGAATCAGTCGAGGATGAAGACGCGCCTTGCTGCATACCAGTGAATGGTTAGTGCCGCAATAAGCACTGCGATAATTGCATATGAGAAGAACCTGGTGCAACATGGATCTCCGAGTGATGACGAGATGCAGCTGGTGCCAATGCCTGGATCTGGGATGCCTCCAGGATATTCTGTGGTGTAACTTGGCGGTAAAGAAGGTGTTGGTAATGCAAAAGTTTCTGTTTTAACAGAGCTTCAGAAGCCACTCATTAAACTTTCTAACGTAAAAGTGTCCAATGCAGTGTGGCAAATATTGTTGGTATTCACTCACCCTGACGTTGAAGTCTTCGAACAGGAGCCCGATCTCATTTTTGGGGAATTGTTTAATCCTCGCATCGAGCTCCTTGTAGAAAACATATTTTACTTTGGTAGGAGAGCAGAGCGTGGGAACATAGATGCAGAAGATGTGTATTGGGCCCGAGGAGTTGACGAGGCGCAGTGACGTGATGCGCTCAGTTCCTTGGGAAGAAGATTCCACTGACGCCAGAATAGAGTTGCGCACAGTAAAACCGACTCTGTGAATCCGGTGCTAGCCAGTAGAATGTGTAAAACTTCTCTTTAGGACTGTCACTGTTGACTAAACGTGTCTTCTGAAGGGTAGCAATGTCGATGTTCCGTTTGATTAGCTCATGGTCGACGATTGCCATTTTTCTAGCCTAACCATTTTTTTAAAGATCGTTGAAGAGGCCAGAACGCATGGTTTTCACATTCAAAGTTGTTGCCCGCAAAGCTGGTGGTTTCATTTTTTTTTCGTTTATATTTTTTCTCAGTAAGTCTTATGGCTGCCTAATCCTCACACACCTAATGAAACAAGCAAGTTGTAGAACTGTATTGCTGTATGACTGCTCTGATTGTGGCGGGAGGTGACTGCCAATAGGCTCTAGAAATTTTTCTCATTTTCAGGATTAAACCCTATATGCCAATTGATGTCAAACCTAAAACAAGTAACTGCTGACTCGTCGTGTTATTTCTATACTAATACAGCAAAATTAGAGAGATCTCTCTAAATGCATGCCTGAGTGGGTAATAAGAGAACCTTGGTTTGCCCATTGCTCCGGGCCTGTCTTTTCAGCGTTGATAGCACTCCAACGGAATGGCAAGCCAATAGAGTCGGTGCCAGCCCGGCTGCAGCAGTTGCCGAAAAGATGTTGCAGAGCTACACCATCCGTCTATCGGGACTCCAGACTGGATTTTTTGTCAGGGTTTACTCTCTTAGCCTTTGCTTTTCTCAAGGCAACTACAAAGCAGTGGGGCTATTTGCCCATAGCTGGGGAACTCTTCATGATACGCAACAGCCGGGTGAATATAATTAAAGCAAACTTTTGTTCCAGTTTCTTTTGTTGTAGCTGTTTTGTTGCTGCTGTCGCTCCTTTTCTTGCTGTTTTTAAAAATTATCATTGATGCATGAACTTTTAAAAATACAATGAAGGCATTAAAAAAATAAAAACAGAAAGTGATTAAAAATTAAAGCAAACTCAGTTTTAATTTTCTTCGTTCGTAGTTGTTGTTGCTGCTGTTGTTGTTGTTGTTGGTGTTGGTGTTGGTGTATGAATTAGTATCAATACACAGTTATAAACACAATTAAAGACGTTAGAAAAATACAACCAGTTTAAATTACTGGATATATATGGAGATATAGAATGAAAATAAATTGGCAAATGAATAATACAATTATTAAATTTATTATAAACTGTTAAATATATTAATAAGCAAATTAGGTTTGGACATGTCTATGTTTGGATTTTTAGGTTTACTGTAGACACGTATATATATATATATATATATATATATATATATACACACACATTTTTTTCTTCTAAAAACTCATCTTAACTCCTAATAAATGAACCATGGTGCCTCATAATAATTTTATCTTTCTATTTGTTTTAGTTATGTATATTTTTGTTTATTTTTGCCTTGCAAACTAAGATGAAAAGTGTCATCCCCACTTTAAAGGGATAAAACACTGCTCACCCATGCTATATTCAAGTAAACTAGCGATAAAAAGGCTAGATAAAATTCCAGAATGTTTCACAAACCAGGACTTATTTCTATGTAGGAAGTTAGGACTTTATTTAAGTAGTATAGTTAATATCTATTACTATAAGCTCGCTTGTATCTAAATTTTGCTTCCCTGCTATATCTATCAAATTGCTGAACATTGTTTTACTTTCAATTATATTTGTAACTTAAACGCAGTGACAATAGCTACGTCGCTAGGACTTTTACTGAGCCGTACCAAACTGACTGTATTTTAATATGAATCCCGATACATCATACACTAATAGTTTTTTCTATCATTACGGTACAAACACCTGCTGGATTCTATGTATATCTAATATACTTTACCTCCAAGACGACTGCATATGTTTGATTTGCATGCTAAATTAAATTTTAAAAAATTCTTCTTCTAACTAAACTTTAGTGACACTCAAAATTCTAATAATTAATTCTACTGAATTCTGTAAGTTTAACCCTCTCCTGAAAACTAAAAATTTGCCCTACTCCCCAAGTTGCAACTAACACGCATACATTACACACGACTTGGATGGGGGTCCTCAGCTCTCAGTCCTTAACCTTCGCATGCTGACCGATTGGAAGTTATGATCACTAAACATCCATTCATTTCTACCCCTAAGGCATGCACTAGTTTTTCCTTAACCAGGTATATACTTACCACAGTCTGTACTTAGATTTACAGCTATCTATATTGCATAGCAATAGCTGTCTCTTCCTTAGCCTTACAATGTTAAATACAAAAACTGAACCGATACTCTGTAACGCAAAATACAACTTCCTGATTTATAAACGAACGCTGAAGATATCCTTATTAGAAAAGAAAACCTACTTAACACCCAAAACTCCATACATTCGCATCTACTGGAAATCTCCCCATATATCTATTTACTGTATTAAGTGTAGACGCCATAGCGTATAATTTACTTCCCACCTGTACTGTATTGTACTTATAAACAATGAAGTTATTTGTATCTATTGAATATACATAGCCCTTCTGCTATCTAAAATATCCAGAGCTTGTACAACAATTTTTAGTTAATTCGTAATAGCAAACCATTCTGGAACGTATTATCCTATTCCTAAGCCAACATAAAAATAAAAGGAAGAAAATTTTATTTTACTTTTATTTTTTAATTATTTATTTATTTTCTCAATTATAAATTTAAAGGAAAAAATATTAAGCCATATTAACTCCTTCCAACAGACCTGTTTGCAAATATAGCTGCTTCCACTGCATGAACTCTTACTCACCCTCTCCTCCAGAAACAAACAATTAAATAGCAATGTCCAGTAATTACTTTGAGGAGCATAATCTCTCAGTAGATATATAACCTTTATAAACTAACCCAGTAACAACACTAACCACCCTCGCGGGGTCGCAGAAATACCTGGATTAGGACCCAGGCGCGGCGCAAGCCCTCTAGGTACTGATGGACCCGTAGATCTTCTCAGGTCATCTGTCTTGGAGAAGGAAAACTCTGAAGCTAAACCTAAAGGGAGGAAGTCCTCTACAGTCTTGGTGACAACCTTGCTAGAGCTAGTGACTCAAACAAATTGCCGGTCTGCAAACCTAAACTGCTTAAGGAGTAAATAGGAACTGTCTTTCGTCCGGCTTCCATACTCCTTCTTTGTAAATTAGCCAGGCGTAAAGGTCGAACTACTGGCAGTCGACAGAAATACTCGGTGGTCGATCTGTTTCCTTACTAGGGCGATGTACGCCGTTTTTTTACCCACTCCCGACACATCCCATCTCATAAACCGGGCACTTGCGAGTGGTTGAATACCATAATGCCAGTGCAAGCAGATTGGGTTGAGAGTACCGGATAGACAGCTCCTGGCTGCTGTTCCCGACTGGTAGTACAGGTGGCCTAACTCTCTGGTAGCGCTTAGAGCGGCTGCTCCATCAACAGTTGTATAATATCGGGATGTTTGTAGTGCCATGTCGCGCATGGAAAGGGACTCTGCACTCGTCCTCGGTGGGCTATCCTGAGGACACAACCCCAGTAGATGGAGGGACAGCTGATGATCTGCCTGTGTTGCATATATTGTTTTCTGCATAACTACTTGCTCAGCACTCCTTACCTTAACTGAAACTCTTTAAAAAAAATTACGCTAACACCAGGCCAAAACTCAAACAAAAACAACCTGCCTCCTCCCTTGAGGCTCGCATTTACGAACATCCGTGGGCTTAGAACTAATTTAAATGATGTTGAAGCATTTCTCCTAACAAATACACCGGATATCTTAGCACTAAGTGAGACTAACTTATACTACTCCATCCCCTCTAACTACTTTAACGTGGCCGGATACCTCCCACTCTGCCGTAAGGACTTTGACAGATACATGCATGGGCTTGGAGTCTACATTTTAAACACCCTCCCCTTGACTAGAGAAACTAAACTAGAATCGGACGATCAAGCTTTTATGTGCTTTAGTCTTAACAGGCAACACAACATTAGCTACTTTTATTTTCTCTACCGCTCTCCCTCGATCCAGAATTGTACCCTAATAAACAAAGTCTCTGAAAGCATAGATACAGCACTTTCCCTCGACACTAGTGCACAAGTGCATGTATATGGTGACTTCAATGTCCACCACAGCAACTGGCTTGGATTTTCTACTCACATACGCAGTTGGTACCACAACACGTAACTTCTCTATATCTCATTTCCTATCACAGATGTTTACGTTTCCTACCCGTTTACCAGACCAGCAAGAGAAACATACATCGCTTCTAGATCTGTTTCTTACAACAATTCCCGATGACTGTGTAACGAATGCCCACAGCCATCTTGGGAACGCCGATCATGCAGTATTAATGGTTGAAATCGCCATAAACTCTACAGCAAAAACTGAAGAGCCACTGCTCAAAACAACGAGATATTATAAAGAGGCTGACTGGGAAGCCATCGGGCACCTCATAAGGGACGCTCTATGGCAAAATATATTTTCACTTCCTGCTGAACATTGCGCAAATAGGACCACTGAATGGTTAAAAACTGCAATTGAATCACATGTTCCCACACGCAAATTCTATAGCAAACCCCACTGTTCCCAATGGTTTACTTTAACTTGTGCAGCTGCCATAGCGCAAAGGCAGCATGCGTACCGCAAATTTAACCGACATAAGTCCAGTTCAAACAGACAGAAGTACATAGAAGCCAGGAATAACTGTAAGAAAGAAATAGCGACAACTAAGAGAGAATTTACAAAACCACCAAAAACACGCATAGAAGTACCGAAATAAGAAACCAGAGACTTCTGGAAAATCTACAACAGTGTAGTAAATAATGGGCAATCAAAAATTTACCCACTATCCAACAATCATAAGGTTGTTTGCTCAGCAACTGAGAAGGCTAACATGCTTGCAAGACGGTTTGCCTCCAACTTCACACTGGACTCTTCTAACCACCCCTCCCTGACTTTCCTTTGCAGACAGACGCCACACTGTACGATCTGAAAATAACCCATGCTCAGGTGCATGCTATCATAAGCAAGATTGACACTGAAAACGCATGTGGACCTGATCTCATCCCGGCTGTGCTATTAAGAAGGTGTTCCGCCGAAGTAGCTCCAGTTCTCTCCAAGCTTTACAACAAATACCTTAATGGATCTTGCTTTCCTGCCTGCTGGAAAACTGGTTCTGTAGTGCCAGTTTTCAAGAATTCTGGCGAAAGAACTTACCCAGTAAATTATCGCCTCATTAGCCTCCTCCCACTTTTCACCAAAATATTTGAGTCCATAATTAACCAAGCTCTAGTCCATCACCTTATAAATGCTAAACTTCTGACTGATCAACAATCATTGGGCAAAGCGGGGGAGGGTAGATCGGTAACTCTAGATATATCTACCGTGCTAGAAAGCTATTAACGCTCGAAAGTATCCTATACCTCTATAAGGCTACCATTCGCCCATGTATGGAGTAGTGTTGTCATGTTTGGGCTGGTGCATCTGCCACTAGTCTCTCGCTCCTAGACAAGGTTCAAAAGAGAGTCGCCAATTTGATAGGTCCTGAACTGTCAGCTAAACTTCAGCCTCTGTCCCATCGACGAAATGTTGCATCCCTCTGCCTGTTCTACAAGTACTTTAACGGTGAATGGTCTGACGAACTGCAAACACTTGTGTCCCCTCGACATAAATACCTCCGACAAACCCGACAAGCAACTCAATCCCACTCCTTCGCATTAGAGATCCATAGATGCAAGAGAGCCTTCTACGCCAGTAGTTTCTTTCCCAGAGCAGCTAGATTTTGGAATTCCCTTCCGGGCCTCTGCCTCCCCGAGTGTACTGACATGCAGAAGTTCAAGTGCAGCGTGAACCGACATCTTGCTGCCCAACTTCCTACACAGTACCCCTGATGCGTTTGTCCCTGATAGTAGTCCTCTGCAACAAAGTGGCAATGTGCCTTGTTTGGGGTGAAAATGTAATATATATATATATATATATATATATATATATATATATATATATATATATATATATATATATATATATATAATAGGGACTAAATACTGATTCCTATTTTACTAATTCTCGGTTATCCTTCTCAAATAACATAACGTCAACCATTGCTTGTTTTTTAATTTTATTTTTACTCATACACACACACAAATATATATATATATATATATATATATGTGTGTGTTTGTGCGCGTGTGTGTATGTACGCACGCGCGTGTGAGTATTTAATTGGCATTTCCTCTCTATGGCATATTTCATTAAATAAAATAGATGTTTTTGTCTATTAATTTTATTTCCAGAAATAAGGAGGTTTTAATTTCTGCGACTCGATACGTTTTCTAATAACTTCGGAATGTCTTTTCCTGGCTGCAGCTATTTCTCTCTGGCAATTATTTCTAGCTTCTATAAACTTTTGCATATTTTTATTGGACTTATATTGCATAAAACTTTGCAGTATGTTTTGTTTTTCATTTGTGTTCTCACCGCAGGAAGCATGCATTTGAGCGTGTATATGTTTGTCTGAAAAATATTTTTCCCAGGAACACCTTCAATATCACCAAATGAAAAAGTATATTATAGCTGAGATTTTACTTTTCCAACCACCGCGATTTACAACTGGAAGTTTTGCCACGCGTTCTTTTTATCTGATCATGATTTTTGAATTTCCTTGACTTCCATCGAAGTATCAATTCACTTATGCATTCTTGCATTCCCAGAAACTTTTTTCATTATCTTTTATGAACATATTATTTGCTTTATACGTTGCAGATGCAGTTTATGCGCTACACAGCAAAACCAGTTTATCTATACATAATATTTTGCTCATATATTTAATTTGACAGAAAGAAGGCATTCTTTGCAACTCCACATAATAAATAATTTTCTTAATGTTTACTGTGTCTCCTTGTTCAAATAATAACATTTTAAAGTTATTTGATAGGCTTTTAATTATTTTTATACTAGCTTGCTGTCAGCTGTTTCCCGGTTCTACAATACGCTTAAACATGATATTTTAATTTATGCAGATTCATGAGTATTTTCCCAATCGACTTATCTACAAAAAACTAATAATGATAATATCGTTTACAAAATTCCGTCTGTGTTTGCTTACAATATCCTGTAAACTGATATTTGGGCTTGATAATGAATGCTACCGTAAAGTCGCTTCTAGAGTAATGTTTAGTTTTAAAATATGCCGCGATATAAATGATATCACTTCATTTATCGTAAATTGAACTCATTGATGAGAAAAAAATTACATTTCAATTATGAGATAAACTCGGGTTTGACACGGGATTATTCAATATGTAGTCGAATGCTCTTACATTGAGCTATATCTCAAGACTATTATACATCTCTGTTTTAAAGGAGAAACGATTTGCTGAGCTTTTATTATCTCCCTTGGCATGTGTAATATAAAACATTCCGCAGTAAAAATTATTTATTTTTTTATATATAAGAGAAAAGATCTATTAAAATAGCTTTCAGAAAATAGATTGGATTTTCTCGATTTTTGATACTTATCGGATAAATTTATCTATAAAATATATCGAAGAACGTTGCCAGATATATAAATCATCTTTTTGTGAAATTTGCCAAATATAGGCTCAGTCGTTTTGCATATTAAAAGGAAGGAACTCATACACACAAACTGACTTATATATATATATATATATATATATATATATATATATATATATATATTATGAGTACTGTTTTCTGTCAAAAGTATTAATACATTTACTTATACATCAAAATACATTTCAAAAGTATAAATGCATTTACTAATATATTAAAAGTACACTCTGCTGTTTAGACTCCAAGTCTAATTCCCTCCAATATATATATATATATATATATATATATATATATATATATATATATATATATATATATATGTTTTTATTTGTTTTTGTTAGCGATACATTCTTGAATGAATTCAAGTATTTATACGAAAGTGCATTTTTACCTAAATGCTTGTTGGGAATAATTTTCCCATTGACCAATCTGGAACCCCCTTTTAATGGGGAGATAGATAGATAGATAGATAGATAGATAGATAGATAGATAGATAGATGGATAATTAAAATAAAATATAAGAAATTAAAAACATATCTTTTATGTTTCGTACACCATTTATAAGTCTGAATACACGAACTCACACACACACACACACACACATATATATATATGTGTGTATGTGTATGAATGATCTACACACACAAATATATATGTATGTGTGTGTGCGCGCGCGTGTGTAGATCATTCATATTTGGTATGGCAAAGAAGTCGCTATTAATCTCACAAATGAAATGGGCCGTGGGCCTGATCGGGCGTCCATTCTTATTTCGTCTCTCTAGTTCTCTGCCACCTTTTTAAGCAATCAATGTCCAGATTCGCTGGTCCAATTGGTTAATCGTCTGTCGTCTTCCTGATACAGTTGGTTAATTGGCAGGAACAAAATGTCCAGCATCTGATAACATGTACAACCCTATTTCATATGAATTTCGCCCAAAACGCGCGTTGGCATGATCGGTTATTACCAACAAATTGATAGTTACTTAAGGACTCGAGACGCGCCTGGTCTGGATATGCGTGACAAACCGGATCCACTTTACGCACGCCTTAAAAAAAGCCAGGAGCTTTTTGCTTTAAAAGGAATGAGTAAATTAGACTAGAGGAGTGAATAAATGAGACGCGCTGTCCATCGGCAGGTCAGTCAGTCACGATGACGAATGAGGGGAGAGGGCGACGGGAGGAGAAAAAGGCTGTGTTGTCAGATGTTCCGCCTTCAGCTAACATAAAAAATACTCAAGTAATCTAAGAACATATTTTATATCCTAACATATCGAGTATGTAAATATTTTTACATTTTTTTTAGTTTAGGTTTTAGATTTTTAATGCAACATTTAAATGAAGAAATATTCCCAGATTTTCGAATGAGGAGACTTAAAAACAAACCGGTATGCCAATTCATGGCTCCCCCATAATGTTGATAAAACTGTATAATTACATTATCATGACCATGCAACGCCGAGTAACCTAGTCGATTATTATTATTAGAATACGAAAACAATTAAATTTCTGAAAATGTGGATTTACAGTTTCGAAATGTATAAGAAAAACCTTAACTCAGAAATAAAATAAACAAAGTCTATTTAGTAACTTTCGGAGTAGCTGTGGAATTTGGTTAGAAGTAAATAGATTTTTGCTTACATGAGTGATTACTTGTTTGGATATTTGGACACCTGATTGTGGTTTTGTTGTAATTAAGCAGAAATCAAGCTGAAGAGTTGGCGAGAAACTCATAAGCGAGCGGACGTGTGGATGACCACGTTGGAAGCAGCAAGTGAAGAACCAGTGAAAATGTAGAAAGAGACTCAGCGTATCAATATACGACGAAGGATACAGAAGACGAATAGAGACAGTGTAAAATATAACTCGTTTTTATAGTGTTCTTCCAGGTATTAAACAAATAAGAAGTATGTCCATTTTGGTCTGAGATAAACAGACATATTGTTATGCGTTTGATTGTAAGAAAATATGTCGATGTATTTTTCTTTCACGTTTGGTAATTACGTGTATTTGTGAAGCTGCGAAATGAAAACAATATATAGATGCAGGACGCAATCAATATTTCTATACTCTGTACACGCGCATTCATTAGATAACAAAGATACTGTTATATACACAACACAACGATACATGAACCTATGTAATATATATTGACACATGTAAGAAATACAGACACGTATATATATATATACATATATATATATATATATATATATATATATATATATATATATATATGTATGTATGGTGATCAAGGTCTGGTGCTGGCGTGTGTTTAAAGCACACAGATGTCTTAGTGTCATACTGTGCTTCTCCCAGACAAATCTACCCCATGTGCACGTCGTGACCTGCCGTGCAGACGGGGCTCCGATGAACGGCTGGTGTCTTGTGCCGTATAAATGGACGTCCACTGCCTTGTGGGCCAAGGTCTTTTAACCAAAGGCTAAGGGTGAGGTAACCCTGACAGAAACGTCCAGAGGAGCTTAGGCGCTGTAAGCTGCGGCATACTTGACCCACCGGCGTGTGGAATATGCTCTGGTGCCCAGCAACCCTAGTACCAGTCATGGATCAAATTGCATAATGGGTGGAGAGGGCTCCATGAGCCCTGCTGAAGGCAACCTATCTACGAGAAGATAACCCCTGATATAAAACTTACGGCGACTGCCGCATCCAATAATGTTGATTTGCCCTTCTTTTTGGTTCAATATTGCAGTTGTTCAGAGAGTGGGATTGTCTCGGTGCAAAGTGTTTCCTCACTATAAAACACTTCAAGCGGAGGTATTACTTTATTTTTTACCATTAGTGTGTATCTCGATAAAAAAGAGTTGGCTGTAGCCTAAAACGGCAAACGGACACTCGATGAGGACTGATGCAGATATGGGCGTCAATGGAAATAAAGGCTCTGAACATCCAAGGTCTGGTCCGGCAGGTGTTCAGGGCACTACTGCCTGGACCCAGTAAGTAGATGTGCAGGACTGTAGAAGGTCCATAGTAGTGACCGTCCGACACGTGCTGCTAGTGGCGCTAATGTCTGCCTCATTTGAGTCAGAGATGTATTAAGTAATGGCAATACTCGAGAACGAGTTTGCTGCCATCATATATATATTTGCTGCCATCATATACATATATATATATATGTATATATGTATATATATGTATATATGTATATATATATATATATATATATGTATATATGTATATATATATATATATATATATTTGCTGCCATCATATACATATATACATATATATATATATATGTATATATGTTTATATATATATATATAAACTGCGTCAATCGCTTTATTGCAGATTAGTGAAATATCAGTATTTCATTAAATCTACGTCACAAGAATGAAAATTGTATCATCAAATGACTGCTTCAAGGTTAGTTATTTCCCAAAATTGTATTCAAATCCATGCGTTATTCACGAATTTATGACATTTTATTTATTATCAAGTAATTTATACTGTCCATCGCTTTATTGCAGGGTTTTTGTTAATGCTAATAAAGGGTCGATTAACGGTTATCGAAAAGGAAAAGATTGTTGCTTGACTCGCAAAAGATTTAGCTATGGAGCTGGAAATGGATCCAAAACGTTTGGTTTCATTCGTGAAGAACACCAACACTAAATCTAGAAAGGATAAGGGCACCAGGAGAAGCCCAAACAGCACCAGTGTTTCAATTTTTGCAAGAGCTGGAATTCATCCAAGATCCAGGCAGATCCGATGTAATGCGTTGAATGAGATGGCAGGAACATCAAAACAATTCCAAGGCCTCCATTGAGCAAACAACATAGAGACAAACGAATGGGTTGGGCACAGAATTACATAAAAATGGATTTTCAACGTGTCCTATTTACAGATGAGACTCGTGCTCCTCTTGACAGTCCGGATGGATAGGCCAAAGTTTGGAACTCGAACGGAAATCCAACCCCTTGCAGAGTTCGTCGCCAACAAGCAGGTGGAGGCATTATGTTTTGGGCAGGAATCATTTGGAATACGTTGGTTGGACAATTCGGAGTTCCAGAAGGTGTAAAACTTACCAACACTGCGTACACGACCTTTTTGGATAACAGTTGTCACCATGTCTTGAGGATCTACCATTGTCACGTCGCTTTCAGATGATTTTTATGCATGACAATGCACCATTCCATTCTGTTCGGGTGTCTGCAGCCTCCCTTGAATCTATGGGGTTCTTTGGAGACATCCTCATGAGCTGGCCACCCGGATCTTAATCCCATTGAACATCTCTGGTCAATATTTAAAACAGCTGTTTACGAGGGAGGAGAACAATTTATTTCTAAGGATGCCCCGTGGAAGAAAGTAGCTGATGTCGCCAGAACATTAACTCCTTTTTAGATCAAACAATTGACTTCTTCGGTGGACAAAAGGTTGTTTCAAATTATTTTTTTAAAATGTGGATATGGCGATAAATAATTAATTCATCCAATGTTTTAGCACCTAGGATGTGCTTTTGTGTATTATTCTTTAACAGAAAAATATAATAAAAAGTAAAGTGTTCATGATAAAACAGTGTATTTTGCCTTAAAACAACCTTTTTAGAGACCTGCAATAAAGCAATAATCATGGACAGTGGAAATTCCTTGATAAAGAATAAAATGTCATATCTTCATAAATATTACATGGATTTGAATAAAAATTTTGGGAAATAACTAACCTTGAAACAGTCATTTGACGATATAATTTTCATTTTTGTATGACGTTTATTTAGTGAAATATTGATATTTTACTAATCTGCAATAAAGCGGTTGACGCAACACACACACACACACACACATATATATATATATATATATATATATATATATATATATATATATAATAGTACAGAAGTTGAGAAAAAACATTGGTACCGTCGGTTTCAAGCCCAACATAAAGGGGACCAGTTAATGATAAAACGTAAATTATGTTAGGCTCTCGTCAGCTACGTTGTGTCTGTCTGAGGAAAAAAAATCAGGTCCGCATTTTTTTAATAATGATGTTTATTTTTATTTAACTATAGCTTATTCATATTCGGTGATTATTTCAACAACTGCTGGATAATCCCTGTTCAATCTTGCAGCGTGCTTCTCGTTCGGCCATTTTTTTAATCTGCAAAAGAAATTAAATTCTTGTGAAAAAGAAGTAAATCACAAATAAATAAACTAAAATGAAAATTAAGTAAATCTGTATTAATTTCTATGACCCTCGTATCATATTCACCCCCACACACACACACATATATATATATATATATATATATATATATATATATATATATATATATACATAATCACCCACATACAGACGGTTTCGCTGTATCACAGGTCTTCAGTTAAACTAGAAACTCAATTATCAATCATTTAACAATAAAAGTTTTTAAAAAATATCATTAAACCCCACACACAATACATATGCTTCAGTGTGATTTTCTAACATTATTTTGTTTTTATTGATTGAGATTGTCGGACTGGCATCCTCATCTTGATTGTTAGAGTCATAACGTTTCGACCGTTTTGCCCTCCGGCCTTCATCAAGTGTTTTGTATCGAACTGGGGTACCGTTTGTTAGGAGTCACGAACCCAATTATTATTATTACGGGGGTACCGTATTCGGACTCCAGCTAGGCTCTGGGACATAGTTGCTGATTCTCTGTTTTGAATGTTACTTTTCACTGCCTTCGTTCAGAATTGAACTCAGCACCTTTGGGTAATTGTAAACTTTGATACAACGTCTACTCGGCCATATGTCACTAGGACTATTATTTTGTTTTATTTTTACTTTTAAAGATATTTTCAAGAATTTGAATATTTAGATGTCAAATCGCGGCCATTTTTCTTGCTCTCACCTAACGCTCGACACTATATCTTTTTCGAATCGAATAAATGTTTTAATGTGATTAAGTAGGAGAGTAACTTATTTCGTCTTTGATAATATTTTTTGTTATATATTTGTTTGTTCCAATTTGTTCGAACCTATGATGATTGTAAAACATATCCATGTTTTTCTTACTATTTAGTTGTTTATATTTACTTGTTTTATTATAAAGAAATATATTTTGTAAATAAAGACTTTTTTTTACTTTCTTACACACATATCAGAAAAACTGTATAATATATATAAATACAGCGATTCACCTGAAGAATAAACATATAAAGTTTAGCAATTCTGAATTTATTATGTATTTATTTGACTCGAAGCATTGGAGTCTGTTTAACCCCATCGGTCTGCTAGGTAATGTTGAATATCCTGTCCCTAAATAAAATGTCTAGAATATCTTACATTTTGTTTCACATTTCTTATTTTTTCATTTGAACATTTCTCATGAAATATATAATTGTCTTCATATTTCTTATATTAGATGATTGTTCTCTGCAGTTCTAGAGGGCCAACCCTCCCAGGCTTTACCTTTTCTCTTCAATAACGGATTAGTTTATTGCAAATCGTCAAAGGCGCTCTTACCAGGGGATACCGACAGGGTTTCACATTTTACAGATCAGAGTGCCCCTCCATGAGGGCGCTGACTTCTCAACCCCATTTCCTGACCCTTGTGTCGCAGTTCTCGTAGTGAGAGATAAATAAATACTCTTCTGTATAAAAAGAGGAAATGCTAAAACCAAAATGTAAATTCCATGAACAAAGCTTCTTTCTTAGAAGGACACGCGTGTGGAACTCTCTTCTGTTTACCTGTTTCCCACCTGACTACAACTTGGATGTCTTCAAGTCCAACATAAACAAATTCCTGATGAACCACCCCCTTAAGTAAGACATTTTATCAAATCTCCAATACTAACGATTACTACGATATTATCTCATTGATTACTGTACACACAATAACCCTTATCCCCGAGTGGCTTCCGGACCTATATAAGTGGTGACTACCTTGTAAAAAAATAAATAAATGAAAAACAAAGCAACTAGTTCTGTCATTTTCCAATACTTTTACTACCAGATTATTCGGTTTTAAATAGCTTCATTTATAAAAGAAACAGATGACGCCCCTCCCCTCCAAAAAAAGAATTGTTCGTCAAGTAAAGTGCTGACAGGTTTTTATCGCAACGTGACGTCACTAAATTAGACTGTAAATCAATCGACATCAGGCAGAATATAAAAAAAATTCAAAATAAATACGAGTCGTCAACTTCTAAGGATTTATTCGTTAATTTAAATATTTCGCAAACAGAGATAAGTGAAACAAAAACAACTAAACGAAAAATAAAAAAGCAGCGACGTTTTGTATTGTTTTTATTTAAAAGATAAGTCATTTTCTTCTATTTTTTCCATGCTCGACTTCTGCAGATTATATTACAAAAGTTTTTTTTTTCTATTTTATTAAGCATGTAACTTGATTGGATTCATGCCTACCGTGAAAACACTAATATCCTTATCACTTCGATATCCCTGTTGTTAAATAACATGACAATATATATATATATATATATATATATATATATATATATATATATATGTGTGTGTGTATATACTAGCAGAACGTCCTGTGTTTCCTAGTCGTAAAATACGTATAAGTATTCTATTTTAATTCACGCATTTTTTTTATCTTTCAAACACTATCGTCTTGGAATATATGGTTAAGTGGCAGTTTTAATCATTTAGAATTGCTTTAAAGTTTCACTGATTACTCATTTGTTTGACCAAATTTCAAACAATTATTACAGTTTATAGATCACCTTCTCACCTATATTGTGAAAAATAATTCAATTTTCGTTCAGTAAAACAAAAGTTATGATGAATTTACTTGTGTTCAAAATCGTAAAACAACTTAAGAAGGTGAGCGACGTTTTTATCATTGGTTTCCATAGCAACCACGTTGCCTCAGCGACTACTGCTGCTACTTATTCACTGCTGTCGCGAAAGAAGAAGTAACATGTGAAACAGAGAGAATGAAAACATGAAAGGTATTTTATTGAAAGCAGACGAGTGCCGTACATTGTTATTACATATGTGTATGCTATGTTTATGAGGACAAAAATAAGATGCAATTAAACACAGAATATATGAATCTATTAGAACCTTGAAAAATCGTATATTACAATAGAAAAATGTGAGCAAGAAAAGTAATATGGTTAAGCTTAAACATGGAATGGTAAAGGACTAGTTGTTGAAACTGGAAAAAAAGGACAAGCTATTCTATTATAAAATATAATAAGTTTATAACTTTAAATATTGCAGCATTAAGATTTTTTAAATTCAATGTATAACATTATATAATCAATTCTTAATGCTGCAATAGTTTAAGTTATAAATTTATTATATTTTTAATAGAATATCTTGTCCTTTTATTTTCTAGTTATGACAACTTATCCTTTACTTTTCCATGTTTAAGCTTAACCATGTTACTTTTCATGTTCGCATTTTTCTATTGTAATTTATTATTATAGAGCTAATTATCACTTGATTATTGTCAAATTAATAGAAATAATTGCAAGTTATTAAAAATATGATTTATTTACCATCCGCTAGAATCGAAAGCAAACATTTAGCCTTGCAGCGCTATTACTCTTTCTTATATTCTCTTTCTCATAATCCATATCTCTTTTAATCTTCTTCTTCTTCTTCTTCTTCTTCTTTTCTCTTTTCTCTTTTAATCTATTTGCCCTATTTTATTTCCTGTCTTAACACAATATTTATCTCTTTCCCGCTATCTTATTCGTCATCCAAGTTAATTCTTATTATTTGATTAAAATAAAACACATATCTTATTTTTATGATTTTTTTTTTTTTGTCATCAAGGCAGAGTACTGATTTCAAACTATTTAATTTATTTAGTTCGGAAATTATTTTTTTCTCTACGATATCTCAACAAAAACATATTCTATCATATCCTTGAAATCAGGGATCTCTCAAGCATCCTATTATCACACCTTACCCTTAGCCCTAAGCAGAGTAATTTGACGCTGCCTGGCATATAATATGGGGTGTCATCGTTTTACATTTTTCCAAAAGCCAAATCTGGTGTATAGCTTCAAGTTCGTAGACCAAAAATTTGCGGAAATGTCTAACAGACAGGCAGATAGATGGTCACACATATAGATAGAGATATATAAATACACGCAAACATATAGACTCATGTCAATCCATATAATATATTTGCATATACAGTTACCAAATACTCGACCACAAAATCACGCAGACAAACACAATTTCTTCTTTGCTCGACGTGTATTTATAAAGGTCAGTTGATAAACATTAAAAACTTCTCCTTATAATGTCGTGGTAGAATTTATTTTCTATTCAGTGTTAAGTTAAAAGTAAAAGAAAAAAATATGAGAACAGTACCAGGGATTACTTTCTTACTGACTATAACCTTTGCAAGTCCAATTTTAATAAAATTATTGTTGAGCTATTCTGTTACATAATCAAATTCTGCCCACTCTATACAAGTTTTTACAATACAAAAGTGTTTTCTCACAGTGCACCTGACAAACGCATTAACACTTCGCGTAGATTTTGACCTTGATAAGCGACGATTTGATTGTAGATAAATATACATAAACACGGCGATCAGGTTTCAGTCCTAAGATTTTTCATAAAAAGTTTAGTTTTCTCAAGTATTATCTATCTATATATCTATAAAAAATGAGAATGTGTGTGTGAAAATAATTGTTTGATCTAAATGTTTGATCTACAGACTTGAAATTTAGTATATAAGGTATTCAGACACGTGGAAAACTTTTTACTTGGTTTTCATCCGGAAAAGTATGTAAAGTGGTCAAAATTAAAAAAAAAGATGCGTGAAGGGCGGAGTCATTGGATTTTTATCTGTTATCAACTGTTTCGTAAATGCGCATGCGTAAATCGTTCACATGAGGTTACTTATGTTAAGAATAAATATGTTTGAAAGCATTTTTTGAAAGATCGTGTCCAGCTGGCCTAATGGGTACCGTACTAAACTCTCTGCCTTTAGGTTTGGATTAGATCTCAGCTCAAGTATTTTTATACTTCCAAGAAGTCAAGTGTTTAGTAAAAAACATCACATGCACACATCTCAGGTTCCTTCCGTTTTGTTCATTTTCTTTAAGGAATTTACGTTACGTTTCAAAATTGAAAAAAATTGCTACGTGGTGGGGGAGTCATAAAATTTTTATCTCTCTGTACACTGTGTCACGAGGTTGAGAACACTTTTTAATGTCATGTAAAGCTGGACAAATGGTTATCGTACTTGTTTCACTGTCTTTATGTTTTGTTTGGATCTCAACTCGAGTATTTGTTTTTACTAGCGAAAAGTGAATTGTTTTAAAAAACTTAATACTTTCGTACACATATCTCAGTTTCTTTCCCTTTGTTTTTTTCTTCATTTTATTTTATAGATAGATATGTATACATATATATATATAGACATATATATAAGTTTAGGTAGTAGTTTGTTTGAAGCATTGTTGGTAAAGGACTATATGCGAAGAAAGACAGGAATCATGAAAGTAAAGAAAAGAAAAACAACAGTAGACTGGTTTGAGTAGAGAAATGTCTAACTGTTTATTCGTCTATCATTCCTCATGTATAATTATTTTATAACCAAGTTGCTGGTATGTTCGGTGTATATAAAGTCCGTTGGTGGTATGGAATTTGATTAATTTCGGGAGAGAAGGGACCTCCCCTTTAAAAATCGAAAACAATGTGTATGGTGTGTACGTGTGGTATATATGTATTTATGTGTGTATATGTATTTATGTGTGTGTTCGTTTGTGCATGTGTAGTAGGTATATAATATATATAAATTTACTAAACTTTAGAAAGAAAAAAAGAAAGGAAAAGACACAAGTAATAAAGTTAAACAGTATTATCTCCCTTACACCATAATTTACCTTGTACTACATATTTAAGGAAAAAATATATAAATAAATGCCTATATACGTAAACAAAGATGGAGTATTATAGCTGCAAAATAAATCAAATAAAAGAATACATACAAATAGGCCCGAATTACCCACCTTACACACGAATATAAATACATAAAAAACTAAACAAAAAGAACACAAAATAAAAAAACATTAACAACAGCAAGAAAAATAATACAAACTAGTATAAAACACACATATATATATGTATATATCTATAATAATAATAATAATAATAATAATAATAATAAATTGGTAAAATAAGGTCTAACACAGCCATCACACAATAAGTCACGTGAATTTTCACTAAATACTACTATTGCAAAGTATGAAAACCCTTGTGCGCATAATAATAATAATAATAATAATAATAATAATAATAATAATAATAATAATAAACTATATAATACTAGATAAAAATATACATGCTTATAACAGAAATATCAAAAAAATTAATAATGATAATATAATAAGTAAAATAAAATTAACCTCAGCTCCTTACGGCTAAACTAATCGCACCTTTCTGCGATCCTGACATTTTTCTGCAGTCTTGTCCAATTCTCTTCCGCGATCTTGAATATACTTTTGTTTTTTTTATTTTGAAAAGAGGAGATCCCTTCTCTCCCGAACTTAATCAAAGTTCCATACCACCAACGGACTTTATATACACCGGACATACCAGCAACTTGGTTATAAAATAATTATACATTGAGGTGAGGAATAAACAGTTAGACATTTCCCTACTCAAACATACCCGTCTACTTTTGTTTGTTTTTCTTTTCTTTACTTTCATGATTCCGGTCTTTCTTCGCATTGATTTTAACTTTTAAAACTCCCCATATATATATATATATATATATATATATATATATATATATATACATTTATATGAATGTGTGTATATATATATATATGTATATATGTGTGTGTATCTATGTATATGTTTGTGTTTGCGTGTATATGTGAAGTGATTTACTAATAAATGTTTAATATCAATGTGTACGATCGTTTGCGAGATGATAGATGAGAGGGCTCATCAAAACAGAAGTATCAATAGCATCACAACCTTATATTATGAACTAAGGAGAAGTGTGTTAATATTTTCCCGGTGCATCAAGGTCATTCCTCGACGAGAGAAGGCAATCAATAGAGTTTATTAAACATGGGCGATTAAACCGATTTTTATGTATTGCAAGTGTGGAAAATTCGTGTTGATTCCCATTGAATTCAGGGCAACATCACCATGATAACATGTCGATGCTGGATTGGTTGATTTAATGGCATGACTAGGCATATTAAGGGTTTTAAATGGCATAACTGTTTTTTTTTGTACGTAATATAAAAAAAACATGTGCGATACAGGTTGATAGTGCCGTTTCCGCCTTTTTGAATAGAATAAAAAGTAATTAATTGAAGATTATGGCTGTTTATCAACATACCAAACACTTTTTAGGCATTTAATGCTCGATCCAATCATTTTGATAAAAGGTTTTATGCTCCAATTTCTTAATATCTCCAATAATATAAATATTGAATTAATTAAGCATTATGTAAATTTTACTTGGTAAGATGTTGGTTTTTATGGAATGACGATCGTCATTTTAAACTGTTTTACATATGGTTTGTATAAGATTACTAACTAGATTATTTGTATATATATATATATATATATATATATATATATATATATATATATATATAACAGCAGATATGTGTATGTGTGTGTCTGTGCGAACCTTTTTTATAACATATATATATAAGTATATATACATATATATATATATGTATATATATAAACAATAAATATGTGTGGGTATCTGTGTGAAATATTTGTTTTTTGTATATCTATATAGATAAATAAAACAATAGATATGGGAAGTGTGGTTATATGTGAACATAAAAAAATATTAAATTATTTTAAACTACGAGTAAAACAAAAATCTATAGATCATCCTCACAGGTTTATTTTTACGTTTTAGAAAGTATCGGAAATTACTATATGTATTGTTGAATTCATGGAGATTTATGAAATAATCGGAATCGGAATCGACAACTGTATCGGAATGGGGACTTTAGCACAGAAGCGGTAAATCGGTAAATTTATTGAGATCGGGAAATATTGGAATACTCATATATATATATATATATATATATATATATATATATATATATATATATATATATATATATATATATATATAAAGAAATTTATTACTATGAGTCCAGAATCAGTTTACATATTGTTTCATCTAGGGGAAAATCCTCAAAAAGAAGAGGAAATATCCGACTAGCTCCGTCAGAATTCAGAGGTGGACTTCATAGGACCCCCCCCTCTAGCTGAAACAATATGTAAACTCATTCTGGACTCACAGTAATAAATTTCCTATATACTGCTCTGGCTACACATTGAGCACGCTAGTCCGGTTTTTTCACCACTGATATATATATATATATGTATATATATATACATATATATATATATATATATATATATACTCCCATAAATTAATATACGAAAGTATAAATTTATGCGTAAACTTTAAGTATTTACTTCAACAGTGCTCAATACGTAGACAGAGCTAGTTTGTAAGTTATGAAATATATATGGCGATTAAGCTACACTGAATATTCCGCGTTTCATCCACTCTAGGATTCTTCTAGGATATATATATATATATATATATATATATATATATATATATATATATATATATAGTCATCCAGATACAGTACTGTTTTGCTGTTTCACATGCCATTAGTGCGGCTAGTCAAGGCTACTAACCACTACGCAATCGGCGGCTGCTGTGTAATCATGAGTTTAACGATGTTTTTGACATCGTCCGAATTACCTCTGCTCGATTTGTTTACACAAAAAGTCTCGCTTATACGCTAATCGCAATTCGTGTATCACTTCTCAATATGCTCAACTCAAGATGAAGAGCATTATAGTCATCCACATACAGTACTGTTTCGCTGTTTCACAGTACATCAGTGCGGCTAGACAGGCAACTACCTCAAGCCAGGATTGAAACCCGACCGTATGTACGACAGTCTTGATGGGCGGGGGTGCTAAAACTTGCTGCTATGGTTTCAAATCATCTGAAATAGCAGTAAGGGAAGTCTTAAATACAAATATTATGTTATATCTCCACTTTTGTAGAAGTAGGATACGATTATGAATATCGCCAGTATCAAATAATCCTTATACATTGAAATGTACTTTCTGTATGATAGATATAACATCTGACAAAATATTTGGAATCACTTCTCTTGCTGTTATTATTGTTATGTTATTAGCAGCAGCTTTTAGTCTCTCTCCCATCACGGCCAGACTTTTGGGGAAATATCAGATATTTATTAATTCATATGCAAAACTAGAAAAACAAATGACTATTATTAAAACATTTTATGGCTGTAAAAATTTGTAAAAAAATAGGCTCTGGATGATGGAGGATCCACTTTATTTTCTTCTTTTAGCGCTAATGCCATGACGCCTACTACACAAGTCAGGTTATAACCTTTCTAAGGAGCATTCAGTTGTTAAATTCCGATCAATAGTCGCTGAGATTTAGAATTTATAAAATTGCCAGAAGAAAGGCGGTATCCCTCCGTCTCTGTCTGTCTCTCTCTCACTCTCTGTTTGTCTGTCTGTATGTATGTCTATCTCTCACTCGCTTTTTGTCTGGCTGTCTGTCTCTCTATCTCACACACCATATCTCTCTCTCTCTCTCTCTCTCTCTCTCTCTATATATATATATATATATATATATATATATATATATAAATATATATATATATATATACGTTGATAGCCAAATTGAATATTGAAATGTTCATATCTCTTGTTCTATGAGACGAAACTACATAAAGATTTGCAAGCTTTTTGAATATTATAATACTATTCTTTGATTAACATTTTATGAAAATTGGTAAGACAGAGACTATTTTCAAATAAATAAAATATGCTAAACTTGTGTACATTTTTATATCTAGTGTTCTGGTTAGTCAACCTCAATTTTGCTGCTTTGGGGTGAATTTTGCTATTTTTTTTTCTTTTTGCTTGATTGTCTCCCCTGTTGCCTTGCAAGGTTACTAATATATATATATATATATATATATATATATATATATATATATATGTGTGTGTGTGTGTGTGTGTGTGTGTGTCTGTCTGTCTGTCTGTCTGTCTGTCTGTCTGTGTCTCTGTATACATATATATAGATGTGGGTGTGACAGAGAAAGATAACTTTTGATTTCTCAGTTTGAAAGTTTGCGGTAAAAACTTAGAGAGGGGAAAATAGGATAATAATTCGATTATTTAGCTAAATCCATCATTTCCTAACATAATTAAACACCTGAAACATGTAACTATCTTCTTTTATTGTTAGCTTATTTTGCTTTTCTTTTGCAAAATTATTTCACATGCTCGTTAGTTGTCTGAACACGAATTGCATCAGACGGCTTTATTTTTATTAAACTTAAATTTTGCATGAAACTAACTATCAGATACGCTGTTATAAAAAAATAGAATCTTGAAATAGAGGTAGGATAGTTTATTGTACGCAGAAGTCTCATAATGTATAAATTTAAATCACATGATTTTTTTTATATGTCTTCTTATATAAACCCTCTCAAATAATCTTATTTTTTGGATTCTTCGGAATATTACTCACACCTTGAGTGTTATTTTCATCACCGTTTCTCTTACTAACATGTTGTTGGTGGTTGTGGTAGTAAGAGGGGAGAACAATATTAATATTGAAAATTGTGGTAAAGTAAAAGTTGCCTAATGATCATTCGCTTCAATGCATTTATGCAATTATTTGGAAAATCTGCTGAGTTATGTTCAAGAAATGATATCATTTCACTTAAAATGACGCTGTCAGTAGTAGGGAGGGAAATAACACAGTAATGTGGAATTTTATAATGAAGCAAGGGTTGCCTAATCAAAAAGCTTCTCAACATATTTGTTTATTTGTTTGTAAAGCCTGCTAATTAATCTTCCGAAAATGACATCTTCTTTCCAAAAAAAGTCTGTTGTCGGTAGAAGGGAAAATGAAACAGGTTGAACTTGATAATGAAACAAGCGTTGTCTAATCACTTAACTTTGCCAATGTACTTATGCATTAATTTAAAAATCCTGCTGGGGCATTTTTTAAAAATGACATAATTTTACTTACAATAATAGTGTCGATAGTGAGGAAGAAAAGAAACGAAGTAATGCTGAAATTTATGGTGAAGGAAAGGTTGCGAACTCATCAACCAACATAATGTATTTATGTATTCATTTGGAAATCAGCGTTTCAGTTGATGGGTTTTTCCATCTTCTTCAAGTGTATTTTGTCGAACTCGGGAATGATTCTGTCTACTCGGAAATTTGAACCCTATAGTTGATTAACAGTGTAGTATGCTATCGTTCCGTCAGCCATGAATAGATAGAGGTGCTATATTTTACTAACTATGCCTAAGTTATACGTTTTTTTTTATATTTGTAAGTAGTGTTTCCTTAAGTAGTTTATAGTATTCTTGTGTGGTAAGGTTGTAAAATTTGTGTGATTTGCCAGCGTTTAAAAAAAAAGTTAATCTGAATCATTGATATTGTATATAGTATTATCCAGCTACTTTTATAAGTAGTTTTTTTCTTTTCGTGGATAGTAAGCTTATTTATTATATCCATGAGGTCATTTCTGAAGGTATACAATTGTTCCACGTGAGGTGCTGTTTCACTATTTTAGAATGTTTGTATGGATATGTATGGGCTGAGAAAGAGATAAATGTTTTAGATCTAAAAAGATTTATTCATCATCAAAACAAACGTGTTTATATATTCTATTATATTTTTATTTATCCTTTAATTTTATATGTCTATATGCTTATGAGTGTATGTGCGTATGCGCATGCGTATGCATATTTGTGTAAATGTTTATTTAGTATATGCATATATATATGCGTAGTTTAGCATTATTTATCTGGCATATTATAAATCTTCAGCTCATTAATTTTCAAATCCATGAACAAAACTTGGAACCCCCTCCAATCCAATTTATATCTACGTGTCTAAAATAAACCCAAGGATAGTATAAGCATTAAGTTAAAAAAATAGTTATCTATTCTCCCTATGCTTTAATCTAATATGTACCAAATAGTGAACATTATAACTAACAAATTACCTATTCTGATAAATAGTTTAGACCCGGGATAATAGATACACATTACCAAACTCCACTAAAGTAACATAATTTTAATTTTAATTACTATTAACACAATTAATCATAAGCAAAATTTACACCTTATATAACACATACATTGATATTATAATATTGCTAATTGCTTTAATAATTTTAATAATGATAAAATAATAAAATGCGTACACGTACGTATTTATATATTTGTATATGTGTGTGGGAGGGCTCTTCTCTTTTTTTTTTTTTTTTTTTATTCAATTTTCACCCCAAACAAGGCACAGTGCCACTTTGAAGCAGGGGGCTACTATCAGGGACTTAATTAGCGGGGTATTATGAAGAGAGATGAGTAGAGAGATGTTTGTTAACATTACACTTGAACTTCTGCATATCAGTGCAGTTGGGAAAGCAGAATCCCGGAAGGGAGTTCCAAAGACCCGCAGTTCTGGGGAGGAAACTATTGGAGTAAAAGGCTTTCTTGTACCTAGGGATCTCTACTGTAAAGGGATGAGACTTAGTAGCTTGTCGGGTTTGTCGTGGGTAGTTATGTCGGGGAGGTACAAGTGTTTGCAGTTCGTCAGAGCATTCACCATTAAAGTATTTGTAGAACAGGCCGAGGGATGCAACATCTCGTCGATGGGACAGAGGTTGAAGCCTAGATGACAGTTCAGGACCTATCAGGTTGGCGACTCTTCTTTTTTGAACCCTGTCCAGGAGCGAGAGACAAGCAGCAGATGCACCAGCCCAGATGTGACAACAGTACTCCATACATGGGCGAATGGTTGCCTTATAGAGGTATAGGATACTGGCAGGCGTAAGTAGTTTTCTAGCACGGTGGAGGGAGCCAACCTTCCTTGCAGCAGCCTTGGCAATGCTCTCAATGTATCTATTCCAGTTCATATTCCCTGTAAACGTTAGGCCGAGGAGTTTAAAAGAAGTACTTTCAGGCAATGTGTTCTTGGCCATTGCTATTGGTGGTAGAGAAGGTTTCTTGTAGTTATTGAAGGAAACAAGCTTAGTCTTATCACCATTGAATGTGACCAACCATTGTTGTCCCCATTCCACTACGAATTGGAGGTCGTCCTCTAGTGTTTCTGCCATTGCCTTGGATATGTGTTCATTTGTTTTCCCCTCATATCTGTTATAGAGAGTGGTGTCATCGGCAAATATACCCATCTCCGAAACAATATTATCAGGGAGGTCGTTTATGAATATCAGGAATAATAGAGGTCCAAGGATAGACCCCTGAGGTACTCCCGCATTTATGTCATATGGTTTGGATGTATGTCCGTCAAGGACAACTTGGATTTTTCTATTACTTAAGAAGGATTTAATTACATTATGAATTCTTCCAGTGATTCCATATGATCTAATTTTCCTTAGAAGACCATCGTGCCATACCCTGTCAAAAGCCTTAGATATATCAAGGGCTACCGCTCTACCCTCCCCTGTTTTATCCAATGAACGGTATATACGTTCAGAAACTACAGTTAAGATATCTGCTGTTGAACGGGCTTGCCTGAATCCATATTGTTTGTCAGTCAAGAGTTTAGCAGCTGTTAGGTGCTGGACTAGGGCTTGATTAACTAAGGACTCCAATATTTTGGCGAAAAGCGGGAGGAGGCTAATGGGGCGATAATTTAGTGGGTCAGTTCTTTCACCAGAATTCTTGAAGATTGGTACCACAGAGGCGGTTTTCCAGCAGTCGGGAAAGCAAGATTCGTTAAGGCATTTATTGTAAAGTTTGGAGAGAACTGGAGCAACCTCGGCAGAGCATTTTTTTAATAGCACAGCCGGGATGAGATCTGGTCCACATGCTTTTGAGGTGTCTAGGTTTTTTATAATAGCATGTACCTGAGAAGGGGTGATTTTCAAATCGTCAAGTGTGGCGTCTGTTCGCAGAGGAAAATCAGGGAGTGAGTGGTGTACCGAGTTCAGTGTGGAGTTTGAGGCAAACCGACTGGCAAGCAGGTTAGCCTTGTCAGTTGCCGTGCAAGCAACCTCATGATTATTAAAATAATATCTCCCGCAAGAGCTGTTCTAAAATGTATTTTCAATCGATATTTATTCAATAATTGCCCTTTTTATTCCCAGCTGGCCAAACTTGCTGTTTTCCGTTGCCCTTTTTTCCGTTTCCAATTTTCCTATATTCATAAATTTAATGTAAAATGATAACTTGTTCCGCGTCATTATAATTGTTTTAAAGCAGGTAACTACATTTTATTTGCACTGATCCCAAACCTTATCGGCAAAACAATAAAACCACACGTAATTGCTTTATTTTTCGTATTTTTACATTTTGTTAAATTAAATTTTCACCCCGAACAAGGCACAGTGGAACTTTGAAGTAGGGGGCTACTACTGTCAGGGAAATAAGTTGCAGGGGTATTATGTAGGGAAATGAGTAGCAAGATGTCTGTTCACATTACATTTGAACTTCTGCATGTCAGTACAGTTGGGAAAGCAGAATCTCGAAAGGGAGTTCAAAAGTCTAGCAGTTCTGGGGAGGAAACTATTAGTATAGAATACTTTCTTACACCTAGGAATCTTTACAGTAAAGGGGTGGAGTTTAGCTGCTGGTCGGGTTTATCGGGGGTATCCACGTTGTGGGGTACAAGTGTTTGTAGGTCGTCAGAGCGTTCACGATTAAAGTACTTGTAGAACAGGCAGATTATTGGAACATTTCGTCGCTGGGACAAATGCTGAAGCCTAGATGACAGTTCGGTATCTATCAGGTTGGCGACTCTCTTTTGAACCTGTCCAGGAGTGAGAGACAATCAGCACTTGCACGAGCCCAAATGTGACAACAGTACACAATACATGGACGAATAGTGGCCTTATAGAAGTACTGGATACTTTCTGGCGTAGGTAGTTTTCTAGCACGATAGAGAGAGCCCAACTTATTCGCAGCAACCTTGCCAATGCTCTCAATGTATTTACTCCAGTTCATCTTCCCCGTAAACGTTAGGCCAGGGAGTTTAAAGGAAATACATCCGGGTAATGTGTTCTTGGCCATTGCTATTGGTGGTAGAGAAGGTTTCTTGTAATTATTGAAGGACACAAGCTTAGTCCTGGCAGCATTGAATGTGGCCATCCATTTTTGTCTCCATCCCACTACAGCTTGAACATCATTCTCTAGTATTTCTGCCATTTCCTTAAATATGTGTTCATTTGTTTTCCCCTCGTGCCTGTTATAGAGTGGTGCGATCAATTTTATCAGGGAGGTCATTTACGAATATCAATAATAAGAAAGGACCAAGGATAGATCCCTGAGGTCCTCCCGCATTATATTATATTGTTTAGATGTACTACCGTCGAGGACAACTTTGATTTTTCTCTTACCTTAGAAGGATTTAATTACATTATGTATTCTTCCAGTGATACCATATATTCTAATATCCTTTAGAAAACCATCGTGCCATACCTTGTCAAAAGCCTAAGATATATCGAGGGCTACTGCTCTACCCCTCCGGGCTTTGTCCAGTCAACGGTATATACCTTCAGAGATTACAGTTAGGATATCTACTGTGGAACGGGCTTGCCTAAATCTATATTGATTGTCGGTCAGGAGTATAGCAGCTGTAAGGTGATGGACAAGAGTTTGATTAATGAAGGACTCAAATGTTTTGGCAAAAAGAAGGAGTAGGCTAATGGGGCGATAATTTAATGGGTTAGTTCTTTCGCCAAAATTCTTGAAAACTGGTACCACAGAAGCGGTTTTCCAGCAGTCAGGAAAGAAAGATTTGTTAAGGCATTTGTTGTAAAGTTTGAAGAGAACTAGAGCAACCTCATCGCAGCATTTTTTAATAATATTGTCGGGATGAGAACGGGTCCACATGCTTTTGAGGTTTCTAGCATTTACGATGCCATGTACCTGAGAAGGGATGATTTTCAAATCATCTAATGTGGCGTTTGTCTGCAAAGGAAAGTCAGGGAGGGAGTTGTGTGCCGGGTCCACTGTGGAGTTTTAGGCGAACCGACTGTCAATGAAGTTAGCCTTTTCCGTTGTTGTGCAAACAACCTCATGATTGTTTGATAGTAGTGGAATTGTTGATTGCCTATTATTTCCTACACTGTTGTAGATTTTCCAAAAATCACGAGTTCCTAATTCCTGTGCTTTGATGCGTTTTCTGGTGGTTTCTTTGTATTCTGTCTTAGCTGTCGCTATTTCCCTGTTACAATTACTTCTAGCTTCTATATACTTCTGTCTGTTTGACCTGGACTTATGTCGCTTTAATTTGCGGTACGCACGCTGCCTTTGAGCAATGGCAGCTGCACAAGTAGAAGTAACCCATTGAGGAGAGTGGGGTTTGCTATAGAATTTCCGTGTGGGAATATGTGCTTCAATTGCAGTTTTCAATCATTCAGTGTTCTCATTTGCGTGCTATTCTGCTGGGAGAGAAAAGATATTTCCCCCTGGTGCATCTCTGATGAGATCCCTGGTGGCTTCCCATTCAGCCTTTTTGTAATTCCTCGTTGTTTTGAACAGTGGGGCTTCAGTTTTGAGTCGAGAATTTAGGGCGATTTCTACCATTATCACAGCGTGATCAGTATTCACAAGTTGACTGTGGGTATTTGTTATACAATCATCGGGAACTTTGTTCAGAAAAAGATCTAAAAGTGAATCATGTTGATATTGCTGGTCTTGGAAACATGTCGGAAAGGTAACCGTCTGTGATAGGGAATGAGATATAGAGAAGCTATGTGCGGGTTACGTCTGTGTAAGTAGAGAATCCAAGCCAGTTACTGTGGTGGACATTGAAGTCACCAAATACATGTACTTGTGCCCTAGCGTCACCGGAGAGTGCTATATCTATGCTGTCACAGACTTTGTTTACTAGAGTACAGTCCTGGGTTGAGGGGGAGCGGTAGAGAAAATACAAGTAGCTAAGATTATGTTGCATGTTTAGTCTGAAGCACAAAAAGGCGGAGTCGTCTTTTTTTCTTTTTTTTTAAATTCAATTTTCACCCCAAACAAGGCACAGTGCCACTTTGAAGCAGGGGGCTCCTATCAGGGACTTAATTAGCGGGGTATTATGAAGAGAGATGAGTAGAGAGATGTTTGTTAACATTACACTTGAACTTCTGCATATCAGTGCAGTTGGGAAAGCAGAATCCCGGAAGGGAGTTCCAAAGACCCGCAGTTCTGGGGAGGAAACTATTGGAGTAAAAGGCTTTCTTGTACCTAGGGATCTCTACTGTAAAGGGATGAGACTTAGTAGCTGTCGGGTTTGTCGTGGGTAGTTATGTCGGGGAGGTACAAGTGTTTGCAGTTCGTCAGAGCATTCACCATTAAAGTATTTGTAGAACAGGCCGAGGGATGCAACATCTCGTCGATGGGACAGAGGCTGAAGCCTAGATGACAGTTCAGGACCTATCAGGTTGGTGACTCTCTTTTGAACCCTGTCCAGGAGCGAGAGACAAGCAGTAGATGCACCAGCCCAGATGTGACAACAGTACTCCATACATGGGCGAATGGTGGCCTTATAGATGTATAGGATACTGTCAGGCGTAAGTAGATTTCTAGCACGGTAGAGGGAGCCAACCTTCCTTGCAGCAGCCTTGGCAATGCTCTCAATGTATCTATTCCAGTTCACCTTCCCTGTAAACGTTAGGCCGAGGAGTTTAAAAGAAGTACTTTCAGGCAATGTGTTCTTGGCCATTGCTATTGGTAGTAGAGGAGGGTTCTTGTAGTTATTGAAGGAAACAAGCTTAGTCTTGGCAGTATGAATGTGACCAAGCATTTTTGTCCCCATTCCACTACAGATTGGAGGTCATCCTCTAGTATGTCTGCCATTGCCTTGGATATGTGTTCATTTGTTTTTCCCTCATATCTGTTATAGAGAGTGGTGTCATCGGCAAATATACCCATCTCCGAAACAATTTTATCAGGGAGGTCATTTATGAATAGCAGGGATAATAGAGGTCCAAGGATAGATCCCTGAGGTACTCCCGCATTTATGTCATATGGTTTAGATGTACGACCGTCGAGGACAACTTTAATTATTTTCTTACTTAAGAAGGATTTAATTACATTATGAATTCTTCCAGTGATTCCATATGATCTAATTTTCCTTAGAAGACCATCGTGCCATACCCTGTCAAATGCCTTAGATATATCAAGGGCAATCGCTCTACCCTCCTCTGTTTGTCCAATGAACGGTATATACGTTCAGAGATTACAGTCAAGATATCTGCTGTTGAACGGGCTTTCCTGAATCCATAATGTTTGTCAGTCAGGAATTTAGCAGCTGTTAGGTGCTGGAACTGGACTAAGGCTTGATTAACTAAGAACTCAAATATTTTGGCGAAAAGCGGGAGGAGGCTAATGGGACGATAATTAAGTGGGTCAGTTCTTTCACCAGAATTCTTGAAGACTGGTACCACAGAGGCGGTTTTCCAGCAGTCGGGAAAGAAAGATTTGTTAAGGCATTTATTGTAAAGTTTGGACAGAACTGGAGCAACCTCGGCAAAGCATTTTATCAATAGCACACCCGGGATGAGATCTGGTCCACATGCTTTTGAGGTGTCTAGGTTTTTTATAATAGCATGTACCTGAGAAGGGGTGATTTTCAAATCGTCAAGTGTGGCGTATGTTCTCAGAGGAAAATCAGGGAGTGAGTGGTGTACCGAATTCAGTGTGGAGTATGAGGCAAACTGACTGGCAAGCAGATTAGCCTTGTCAGTTGCCGTGCAAGCAGCCGCATGATTGTTTGATAGCGGGTGAATAGTTGACTGTCCATTATTTACGACGCTGTTGTAGATTTTTAAAAAATCCCGAGTTCCTAATTTCTGTGCTTCGATGCGTTTTCTGGTGGTTTCAGAGTAATCTGCCTTAGCATTCTCTATCACTCTCTTACAATTATTTCTAGCTTCTATAAACTTCTGTTTATTTGAGCTGGACTTATGTCGGTTGAATCTGCGGAACGCATGCTGCCTTTGACAAATGGCAGCCGCACAAGCAGAGTTAAACCATTTGGGAGAGTGCGGCTTGCTATAGAATTTCCGTGCGGGAACATGTGCTTCAATTGCAGTTTTGAACCATTCAGTGGTCTCATTTGCACACTGTTCCGCTGGAAGAGAAAATATATTTTTCCATGGGGCATCTCTGATGAGCTCCCTGATGGCTTCCCAATCAGCCTTTTTGTAATACCTCGTTGTTTTGAGTAGTGGGTCTTCAGTTTTATGGCGAGAATTTAGGATGATTTCTACCATTATCACAGCGTGATAAGCATTCCCGAGTGGGCTGTGGGCATTTCTTGTACAATCATTGGGAACCGTTGTCAGAAAGAGATCTAGAAGTGAGGCATGTTAATCTTGCTGGTCTGGGAAACGTGTCGGAAATGTAACCAACTGAGATAGGGAATGGGATATAGAGAAGCTATGTGTTGTGCTACCAGCTACGTCTGTGTGATAAGAGAATCCTAGCCAGTTACTGTGGTGGACATTGAAGTCACCAAATACATGTATTTCTGCGCTAGTATCGAGGGAGAGTGCTATATCTATGCTGTCTGAGACTTTTTTTCTTTGGGTACAGTCTTGGTTTGAAGGAGAGCGGTAGAGAAAATACAAGTAGCTAATACTGGGTTGCATATTTAGTCTAAAGCACATAAAGGCCTGGTCCTCTGATTCTAGTTTTATTTCTCTAGTCAGGGGGGGTTCTAGTTTTGTTTGGCAAACCTAAACTGGTTAAGGAGGAGATAGGTTCTGTCTATCGACCGGCTTTCATACTCCTTCTTTGCCTATTAGCCAGGTGTAGAGGTGCTATCGCACGGACTCAACAGAATAACCCAGTGGTTGACATTGTTTCCTGACTAGGGCAATGAACGCCGTTTATGGGGGGGTCTAGTTTTGTTTGGATAGCTAGTGGGAGGGTGTTTCGAATATAGACTCAAAGCCTGTGCATATGTCTGTCTGAGTCCTTACGACAGAGTGGGAGATAATGAGGCATGTTACATGGTTAGAGAGAATGGAGGAGTGTAGGTTAGTTTCACTTAATGCTAAGATATCCGAGGTGTTTACTAGGAGAAATGATTTAACATCATCTAAGTTAGTTCTAAGCCCGCGGATATTCGTAAATGCAAGCCTTAAGGGAGGAGGCAGGCTGGTTTTCTTTGAGTTTTGTCCTGGTTTAAACGTAATTTTTTATTGAAATGCCATTTCATTTTATTTAATTTAAAAGTTTTAGTAATGATGACTGAAGGGTGCTGGAGAAGTGTTTGTGCAGAATATCATACATGCAATACAAGTAGACCATCAGCTGTCTCCTTATCTACAGGATTGTGGCCTCATGAAAACCCACCGGGGATAAGTTCATGGTTTCTTTCTATGCGCGACATGGCACTACAAACATCCCGATATTATACAACTGTTGATGGAGCAGCTGCTCTAAGCATTTCCAAAGAGTTAATCCAACTGCATCGGCATATATGGTACTGAAGCACCCCCACAGTGTCCAGTTTAGGGGGATGGGATCTGGCAAGAGCAGGGAAAAACGGCGTTCATTGCCCTAGTCAGGAAACAATGTCAACCACTGAGTTATTCTGTTGAGTCCCTGCGATAGCACCTCTACACCTGGCTAATAGGCAAAGAAGGAGTATGAAAGCCGGTCGATCGACAGAACCTATCTCCTCCTTAAGCAGTTTAGGTTTGCCAACCGATAGTTTGTTTGAATCACCAGCTCTAGGAAGGTTGTCGTCCGGGACGTAAGACCAGGACTTAGGGTTTGTGGTAAGAAGGGATCGTGTCTTTTATGACTTTTCACAATTAAGTATTTTATACTACAGTTTGACCAGGAACAAGATCATGGCCAAAATTAAAAACAAATAAAACCAATTATCTGTTATTAAAACACTCTCTGGCTTGAAAGAGGCGATCATTTTACGTTTAATTTATATGCGAAACTGGAGAATTTTTCTTTTCGCAGCCAGAAGTTATAACTACGATTGGCGATCAATGAAAACGAAAAATTAAAAAAAAACACTGATAATTTCATGAGAATAAAGTATTTACATGTACCGTTTTACACGTAACTGTTAAAAATTAAATTAAGACATTAGTTATAAACACTCGTAATTATAAGAAATAAATATAAAACTATTTATTTAGGAATTTAAGGTGCAGGATCAGTTTTACACATAAATTTCACGTAAAATAAGCGTCTTCTTCCGAAACATTCTGGTGTGTAAGGTCAGACAACTAAAAAAATGTTTGTTTTTTTTTTCGATTAGAAATAAATAATATGCGTTTATTTGGAGGGGATGTCTACTTTTTTTTAAGCGATTACGCATGGTTTTACGACGTTGTCAATCGAACTTAAGTAATAAAGAATAAGAATGGCACAGGAATTATGATTATTTTACGTTAAATTTTTATTCTAAACTGAGATTCCAGTCTAAATACTAAAATAATTGCTTTTTTTTCTGTCAAGTTGTTTTAGGGGTTTTACATGTTATCACGTATAGAAGTAACATTTCATTTTGGAATTGAGGTTTCGCTGAGAGTGTTAATCTTCAATTTATTATTATTATTATTATTAGTAGTAGTAGTAGTCGTAGTAGTAGTAGTAGTTTTATTATCACGATTTTATTTTTGTTTTGTTTTTTTAGAGCTAAGCTAATCAATTTAATAACCAAACAATTTTCTATAATTAAAATACAATTTTCACTTCATTCATAGAGAAAGCATGGAATAGTTAACAAAACCCATGCCCTCTCCATTTTAAAAAACGGTTTTCTAAATAGTAACATTATTATTTAGAAATTCGTTCGAAAAATGGGAAGAAGGGTGTTATTAAATATTTTGTTCTTATTTTGCCTTCCAATCGTCGACTTCCAATCGTCGACTATTTTCAAGTAGCATGTTGTATACTAACGACGAACTGATACAATCTGGCTTTGTTTTAAATAAAATGTAAATGTTGTTATCTTACAATTTTCAATCAATTACAAGGAAAACATTTTAGAGAAAAATATACGCGGAAATTAGTAGGGCTTATGTAATAATTTACAATTTTACAAAACACAACAAATTTGTGCGTATGTGTGTTTGTGTGTGAGTGTGTGTGTATGTGTGAAGGGTGTGACTTCAGTTATAGAAGGCAAGAAAGAAAAAAAAAGATGTACAAAATATTGAGGATGGCGTTTGGCTCCGAAATATATTTAAATTATAAATTTCAAACAAAAAAAATATGTGTTTATTTTCGTAAAATTGCGTTGTAATTTGGCTTTCCAGCGTATTTTATTTTATTCAAATTTAATCAACGCTTCTATAACGGAACTCGTATCATTCACACACACACAACCACACACACACAAACACACACAGACATAACCACACAAACACACACAAACACACACAAGCACACACACACAAACACACACACAAACACACACACATAAATGTGTGTATATATATATATATATATATATATATATATATATATATATATGAGATTAAAAATTTACCGGTTTTAAAGACCATAAAATGCGCGCTAATGATTGTTTGACAAAGAGTACAGATAATTATTAAAGTATTTTCCTAATTCATGGAATTTTAATGAACGGCTCCTCTCATTGGGGGAAATGATTTTGGAAAAAAAAGATTAGAGTAATTAATAATTTTGCTTATTAGTTGACAATAAAAATTGTGATGATAATATAAAAAGAATACCCTTATCCCCAAGTGGATTCTGGGCCTTGATAAGTGGTGACCCCCATGTTAAAAAAAAAGAAAATAACAAATATACTGGAATAGAAATAATGATACTAATATTTATTTAGACTTTACGTTTAGAGTATACAATCTGTAATCTTACGAAATTTCAATATTTCATTTTAAGTATATACATATATGTGTATGTGTATATATATACACACACACATATATATATATAAAGAGAGAGAGAGAGGGGGAGGCATGCAGAGACAAATACATAACTGAAATCGAAAGAATAAATAGAAGTTTTAACAAGGAAATTAGATAGAAAGTTAGATGATAGCAGAATAAGAGAAAGTAGAGAACTACCCTTGAATATTAAGTGCATTCGCCATTTTATATCCGCCATTTGCTTTCGCGTCGCCATGACAGCCACACAACCTACGGATGAACACCTGCAAATTCAATTTAAACGCAAATACCGTTTTTTTTTATTACGAATAAGAAAAATGTCGTTCAAATATTTCCTTTTCTTCTAAAGGTACGGCTTATCTATTCAACGATCATAATTTATGCCGTAACGGCACAACGTATCATTGTGCCATCCACACAATCGGCGCCCAATATAGAAATGAATATTTCTTGCCTTTCTTCTGAAGGAACGGCTTAAAAGGACAACACCATTCGCATATTCGACGTCCTCTTTGTTCGATTTTCAGAATTGCATAGTTTTACAAGATCTGTTATGGAGATTACAAGAACCGATATTCATAAGATGCGTCCATAATAAAACGGCGTATTTATTGATTAATGTAAAATGGCACACTTAAGCGTGACAAACAAAGAAACTGGCAGACATTTAGATACAAACAGGACACATCTAATATTCCTTTTTCACACGTCAATGTGACAGATCAACCAAAAGACAGTTGTTTAAAAAATTATAGTTACGCACTTAATATTTCTAGTTTAAACTTGACAGGACGATGAACGGACATAGATGTTGAGATGAAAACACTGAAAAAATTTGTAACTAAATAACGAACGGAGAAAATCGTTTAATGCAACGAATGGACGCATCTAACAATTACATAACGGAGCACTGCATTTGTATTGTAATTGAAGTGTACAACGACCCGTATGTACTGGTACATTTTACTACCGGGAAAAATAAAGAAATTCTCTTCGTTTTGCCATGGTGAATGCTATACTTGTTATTCGTAAAGAAAAAAAACAATCGTATCAAAATGCAAATGTCGCTGCTGTAATGCATAAGTACTATACCTTAGTGCAAGCATATTAAAGAGAGTGTATCTAACCCAAAGATCGTTGTGGGGACTGAGAATATTATTCTTTTTTACTGAAATTGCTAAATTTTTATGTAGCTGCTATGTATTATAATTTTACTCATTAGGAGCTCTCACACGGGTCAACAGCAGAGATCGCTCACTGAAAAAAAAAACAGTGGTGTTCCTCTAAGTCTGGTTGACTAGGTTGATATATTTCAGTTTTCGTTTGGTTCGTTCAGATCACATTGTTCTGCGTCAGTAGAGATTCTGTTTCTCTGTTTATGTGTCTTTTCTTTAGCCACATCCAAGTGTTTAAGCAATTCCCATCTTTTGCTATCCTTATGTATTGTCCATACACTTATTATTATTATTATTATTATTATTATTATTATTATTATTATTATTAATTTTATTATTATTATTATTCCTATTAGTATTATTATTATTACTATTATTATTACTATTATTGTTACAATTATTACTATTATTATTACTATTATTATTAATATTATTAATATTAATATTATTATTATTATTTTTTTATTATTAATCTTCTTCTTCTTCTTCTTCTTCTTCTTCTTATTATTATTATTATTATTATTATTATTATTATTATTATTATTATTATTATTCAGTAACCCTTTCCACAGAGGTCATCATCAGAGGTTACTCACTGATAACAACCGGCCGTATTTCTTGAATTTTTATGTGACAACAAGTTTCCTCGAATTTACTCTTAATTTCTTTCGACTTACTTTGGAAATTAAGTTACATTATTACAACAGTAACTTGCCATTGATTTCCTCGTTCGCGATATTTAGTCTTCATTAGAATTGGCGTGTAAATAGGCTTCCATACGGTCACGATTCACTCGACACCCATGTAGGTCTTTCCATCCTTGTCGACAATTCCCGACTATTTTGTGTTGTTCAGTCTATACTGTTTTTAAATATTATTTTAATGTTCTTTTCTTTTAGAGAAATGCGTACTTACGGGTAGTCTTAAATAAATTTCCAGACATTTTCGTGTGGCTACTTTTGCTGATATTGCACACATAGAAGTATAGTCCTCTTTCGAAGTAATCTCATCCAGCTGCAATGCATTGGGTTTACTTTTCCAATAACTTCTAGAAGGTCCAATGGAAGTTCTCCTGTGTGAGTGTGTCATGAGTCCGCGCCACCCTGTCTTTCATCTCTTAAATTATCTCATAATGACAGCCTCTAAATTTTCTTTGAGTTTAGGAAATAATCAAAAGTCACAACGAGCAAGTTATGGATAATGGGGGTGGCGTGAGAAACTGTCTTAATGCCCATTTTGGTCAACTAGTCTGTGACAAGGATGGAGTTGTGAAATGCTACATTGTCCTGATAGAAATGCTACTAAACCGATTTGAAGATTGCTGGCCCTTTACGACGAAACCTCTTATTGAACTCCCTTGAAATCTCAACATAGTATTCCTTGTTGACCGTCTGTCCAGTGGGAGACTAGTACATGTAGACCATGCCCGTGCTGCCAAAATGAGGATCATCATAATTTTCTGGGTGGATTTCCTCTGTCTGGTATACTTGAGTTTGGACGAGCCAGCATGCTTCCACTTGAAACTGTCTCTTGGTCTCTGGGTCATAGTGTGTACAGTTCCTTTTCTGTCACCAAATTGTGCACTTATTGTATCTATAGACACACGACGGTCCTTATCCATAATTGTTTTGTTTAGTCAATCCATTCTGGTCTTCTGACTTTCTTCTTTCTCACATTCTACTTTTAATTCCGTATAGATTCCCTGCCTTTCTCCAATCTCTTATTCTACTCAGAAACTAATGCTCAATTCATACAAAATGAACCAAAAACAGTCTGAAACATTCCATACGTTTCTGTTGCATTTTTTCCAAGTTTAAAACATACTTTTATTGCATATAGTCCTGTTAAAATATCTTCACGTCCAGATTGCAATTTTTTAAATTCACCAGCTGTGACAATCGGGCTTTAGTAGGGTGTATTCCAATTCTTGCTGTATCTGTTCATTTGAACCCGAAATCATAACAATTGGTTAGTCATCTTATATTATATATAGTAATAATCTACTGAATTTTCAAGAGTATACGATGATTTTAAATGGCTGTACAAAACAGTCTAGAGACTTATTGAAGGCACCTTGTGTGTTGCTTTTTTGGAGTCATAGTTTTAACTTATTTCTGATGGTCTAATTTTACGCAGGTCGTATTTTCTTTTATTTTTCTGGGTGTAGTCTTATTTATTTTAGCGTGCGTACTTATTAGTTGTTTTATTATTATTATTATTATTATTATTATTATTATTATTATTATTATTATTATTATTATTATTGGTTCACAAGTTTTCACACATGTCTACAAAAAATCTCTCCTTGATAACAACCTGTAGTGTTCCCTGGAAGCTGAGTGGCAACCAGCCCCCTAATGTTTCCAGTACTCTCCACCTCTTTTGATAAAATTTGCAAATGACTTCGCATTATCGCGAAAGCCACTTACCATTGATTTCCCACTGGCAGCGACCATTGCTCCTCAGTGGGATTTCTGTGGCAATAGGCCCCCCCAATGTCCCAGTTATCTTTGCACTTGTCGAGCGTGGGTTTGGTCAGTGCTCTCCTCGATCTTACTCATTGTTTAGGGCGGTGATATAATAATGGGAAGAGGGGGGTTATAGAGGACTTATCGTTATGCCACTTCAATGTCTTTGGTTCCGTGTAGCGCTTCATGTGTTGCTTCTGCAGCAGTGTCTGGCCCGCGCATGTGGTTCATGCGTGTTAGTCTCCACATCAAAGGGGTTTCCTTAATATTTCAGCTGTTTTCATTATTGATATTTGTTGCATATTTCCAGTCATTCCTCTGATTTTTTTCAAAGTTTTTCGTGAGTGTTCCTAGTGCTCCTACTATTAGAGGTATTATTTGGATTTCGTGTTTCTCGTTTTCAAGTACAGTTGCCGGTTTATGTTTGTACAACTTGTCTGTGCGTTCGAAATGCGGTATTTCTCATAATTCCCAGTGTAATGCCCTTCCGAATTGGTCGTGTCTGTTTTTGTATTCCTTTTGTGCCAGTTTGCTGCATTAAGTTATTATATGGTTTATCATTTCGTCTCTTTGTCCACATGTCTGCATTTGCTATTTTCTCGTGTTTTTTTTTCGATCTTTGCTTTGATGTGCTTGGTGCTTATCGATTTATCTTGTGTTGCAGTTATTAGGGATTCCGTTTTTCGGCTTATGTGTCATCGTAGCATCCATGTCCAAGTTTTTTTCATTATTCTCATTTTTATCATCCTTATAAATCTTCCGTGTTCTTTTTTTTGGGGGGGGCATTTTTTTCTCTCGCTTTATACTTACCTCTCTGTTTTTTTTGTTTTGTCGATTTTCAGTGTCTCTCGCTGGCACGATTATCATTTCCATGTTTTGCGTTATGTAGTTTTCTAATTTTTTTATGACTTTTAAAAGAAAGAGTCCTCTCCCGCCTTCTTTACTTTTTACGTAGATTATTATTATTATTATTATTATTATTATTATTATTAGTAGTAGTAGTAGTAGTAGTAGTAGTAGTATTATTATTATTATTATTATTATTATTATTATTATTATTACATTCACTTCACGGTTTTTTTTTCATCAAGGGTGGGCTCTTACACCAAATCTAGTAAGGATAATAAAAGAGTTAATTAGATGGAAAGCTTCAGGCGTAAAATTTTTGCTGGGCCAAGCAAAACTGACTTCTGGAGTACAGTGATGTTGTATCTAAGTCCCAAGGAGTTCACCTTTTTCATAAGATCATCAGGATTTGAGCTAATCGCACCTATGATTGGATGGAAGTTTTCTCCTTCCATAATCTCGCAATCCCCACCCTCATTTTCTGATAGTTCCGTATTATCTTATTCTTCTTGCCTGTTGATGTCATTTGGGTAAGCTACACAAATAATTTGGCATTCGCTGATCTTTTGATCACAACTACAATATCCGATTTCCTGTGCGTTATCTCTTGATCGCACTGAATCATAAAAGTCCAGCAAATTTTAACATCCTCATTTTCCACTGCCCCTTCTGGGCAATGTTGTTACTATTTTTTCCGTCACTTGAATTTCAAACTTTTGGCAGAAATTTTAGTGCAGATTCGTACAAACTTTGTAATAGCGACGTTTGAACTGTTTTTTGAGCAAGTATAGAACACGCACTAACAATGTGTGACACTTTTTAAAGAGATATACCACATAATCTACACTTATCAGAACAGTTATTCCCATAGATGTTTTTATTCATTGCATTTGTATTTATTGCCTGTTCCTGATCAGCATATAAGATGTTCTGTTTCTCTTTTCTAATCACTTTTTGACAGAAAATTCCACGAATCCTGATATTTTTGTATCTTAGTATCTCGCTCAAACTGACCAGCTAATTTCATTCTTACCAAGGAAACTTTTCAGCTTCGATTCATTTCGTTGTACTCTTGTTTATCTTTCAATAAATCTTTATCTAACTCTTCCTCTTTCCCCCCCCCTGCCGCAAGAAACACTTCATGGCTATTAGCCAAGTAATGGTTATCACTTCTAAGCTCTCTCTCCCGTCACATTCTTCAATCCCAACCAGTCCTCTTCCTCTTTTCTTTCTTGAGATATACAGCCATAACACGGTCGAGTTTGGGTGACATGCTCCATACTGGATCAACAGTTTCCGTGTGTCTCTATCCAGTTTTTTCTTCCCATGTTCAATCTATAAAATCTACATCGAATTAGAGACACCCCCATAAATTTATGGCTGGTTACAGGTTTCTACCATTCAGTCTAGATTTCAAGAGCAGTTTCAGTCTCATCATATAAACTTCTTTCCTCTTCTCTTTTATTTTTGCAAAGCATCATTTCAAGTTCAAGCACCCCCAGGTACTTGTAATCCTCTACAGCAGGATCTCCTAATCTTTTACCATTTGCCAGATGATGCCTTTCATGGCTCCTCTCTTCCTTCGTTTATTTGGGAATGTGAAGCTCCATATTTATACCTTCAATACTCGCTTGTACAGTTCAACCAGATAGTCAATTTCATTTTATGTTGTGTCAAACAATTTAAAATCGCCCCTATGTACGTTTGGTGTGTATGTCGCATTAAATAAATATCTGTTATGTTCTTAGCATAACGATTCATGTTTGGTATATAATGAACTGTTGTCCTAGTCCTAAATGTCTATCTTAACGGCCCGTGACTAGACTTGTGTTTTTGGTGTGTGCTTGTCAACTTATATTATACACGGACGAAAGAGTACATACCTGTCTGTTGCTGGTCACTTCTGGGGGATTCGCCTTGAGGAAACTGGAACATGTAACAAAGCCGCTTCAAAACAGGGGCCCAAGAAGATTTTTTTATGTGTGTATTTTATTCACTCCCAGGCATCTTGTCGGCATAAATAGATTGACTGTGAAACTTTGGCTTAGGGGTTCTCTATTTGTGACTGTCAACTCCCTCGCGAGGAAACCCTTTTAACTCATCTTGCTCTTTGGTGTCCAGGATCAAACAAAACTTTATTCAGCTTACTTAAACTGAAAGACCTGACACATCACGCCCGGTCGCCGTTCGGATATCTCCGATGCAAATCATCAGTCACAAAGTTTGATATCTGTGAAAACATGCCAGGGTTCAAATTTTGTTGTTTAATTTGCCAAATAATTAATTAGATAGATAGATAGAAAGAAAGATAGATAGATAGATAGATATATTGATAGATAGATTGTTAGATAACTGCTTCTATCCAGCTATTATCTAATAATAGTTTCCCATCTGTTGGCTTTCCAACTGCTCATACTTTTCCCTATGAACTAAATTATATGTTCAGCAATCCTACCATTTTCAACGTCCTGAGTACCCAGGAATGCGGCACCATAGCATTAGCCTTCCCTGCAATCTATCAAAACTACATTTAATTTTTTCCTTTTTATTTTTGCAGTTCTTTAAAATACATTTATCAATCAATAGTTGATCGTTTGCTTTTAAACACCTTTTCCTCCAGCCATTTTATTCCAGTACTAGTGATCAATTTACTTCAAGATGATCATATATTTTTAAACTGATTATCTCTGTAAGCCATGGCGGGTGTGTTCTAATCGCGTTATCTTGTGTCGCTGTTATTACGAATTCAGTTTGCTGTTTAGCTTTCATATCCGTAGCGACGTCCCAGTGTTTTCCTTAGTTCTATCTTTGTTATCCTTATGAAGAGCCCGTGTAGCTGTTTCTACTTCCATTTTTCTTTTCTGGTCACATTCTTCGTCTCTCTGGATTCTGTCTAGATAATTTTTTCTAGTTTCTCTTAATTTGGTAATTACCTTGTTGTCATCTGCGTTATATATTTTTCTAATTATGATCTGTTATATTCACACAGTCCTCTGTACAAATTATTTGTCTTCCATCGTCTTTCCTTTTAACATAGTGTTATGTAAAAGAGACAGATACCAGAAAGTAAAAGAACAAACTAGATAGGTTGGAAACGGTTAGAATCGAACGCAATAAGAAAAGTTAAAAAAAGAATACATATTGAAATCCTAAGAATGTAGAACGATTGCAATCGTTCCTGGAAATAAGTAAAAATTATTCATGTCAGAGTTAGATATGAACAATGCAGTTAAGAAATCATGATTAACAAATTAGTTAGATTTTGATATAAATAGGTTATAAATGAAACAATAATTTAGGAATTACTTTGTTAAGCAGAGGCGTGTAGATGCATGTGCAAAGCACACGTGTAATTTGAGAGGTGGGGGAGTTACATTGTTTGTCCACGCCTCTGACATCATCAAGAAAGGAGATTCCCAATATATTGAGACAGGGTTCGAAGTTAGAGAGAGTCAGCGCCAATTAACAGACAAGAGTCGGAGAGCGACTTAGTGAAAGCTAATGCCACTGGGAGGCGAAGAAGGGAAGAGGAGACCATGTAGTTGTAAAGGCTTGAATCCCTAACCGCCATCATCATCCAGCTGGTATGAATAAAGAACCATCTATATTTGTAAACTTTATTTATCGCGGCAGAAGAATCTACACACTCGACGATATATACACTCCTCTATATATGTACACCCACACATGCACACAATGAGATACGGTTTCAATATGTCAATATACACTCACTCGATATATGTTCTCTACAATATACGTACGCTGGTATATACCTGTCTACGCAATAATAGAGTCGGATGGCATCATCCTTTGAGTGCAGTGAATTGTGCATAGTCATAAGTTTCTTGGTTTTGATGTCTCATATTTTTTGGTCCACTCTATAAACGGTTCACTTTATGTTTGTAGTGAGATTAACCATGTATTTATAAATTGTATTCGATTTCTACTATATAGTTTTGTTTCAATGTGTATCCTTTCTCTACATGGTATTACTTACCCCGGGCTAAACTTGTAGGAGATCTCGGAGTAGTAGGGGACCTCAAAGGTTATGGCCCGCCGATGTGTGGACATGCCCTGGCACACTACCAACTCCTACCCCACTGTCTTGTATGTGTCCATGGTTGGTCGAAAACAAGAGGAACCGACCCCAATATCAAACACCACTGCCTTGTGGGCTGTATCACAGAAAAAGGCTAAGAGAGGGGAACTCTGACCTCAAATCCTACTGCTGCCTTGCGGTTTTGCTTAAAAGGCGATTGAACCTCATCCAGAAAGAAAAGGCGTAGTAGCACACGATGAGGCGACTTTTTACCTCACTCAGATTACTTTAGGCCAAAAGCTGCGTTATCCTCTGCTGCTGGTCGTTGCGGGTTCGTTCCACTGGACATGAGCATTGGAGGTTCAGAGAGTGTCTATTTGATGCGCAACAGATACTGTATCTAAACTGCGCAAGCAACTTTAAAGACAAGGTGGAAAGTCCTGAAGTGATAGAGTGAGACTACACCAACACCGAGGGATAAATCACTGAGGCCCCAACTATTCATCGTCAAAACTGACCATGATTATGATGATGATTCCTTACCATATTTCTATTTCATTTGTGTTGCTTTGATGGTGTCTGCTTTCAGAACTCCCCAATAGTTGTGTCATATTCACCTAGTAGCATAGTCTCCGCTTATTTGGGTAGTTCTATGCCGCATGTTTCCTCTAGTGTTTCCTTTCTTATAATAAGCAGTGAACACTTTTCCATAACAAATCCGATTTGGATATGCTTGCTGAAGATTCTGATCGTGTTTATTAGCGTTTATGATTCGTTTTTTGTTCTGGCAAAATGTACCAAATCGTCCATGTACATTCATTTACATAAGTGCACGTGTAGTTGGCTTGGCATTTGTTTGGTATATCGTTCAGATGCATCCGATCAATATACTAATGTGACCATGCAGTGATGATAGACCTCCGCAAAAATTATATAGTTTTATATCCGTTATGCATTGTCTATCATCTGTCAATTCAAATCTCACTGTTCTCATTACATTTTCAATCAACTTGATAAATTTTGCCAGTTACTTTGTACATTCATAGGCATTCGATTGTCTATGTTTGATTGTTCCTATCGTACGTTTTTTTGTAGTTGATCCATATTATGGCTAAACATTTTTTTTAACTTTTACTTCCTTCAGAAACTTTTAATCACTGTACACAAGATCAAGATCATTAGTTACCCTTTTTCCTTTGTAGCATTCACTTTGTTCCTTGGGAAGTAGACCATGATTATTGAGAGAGAGAGAGAGAGTGAGAGAGAGAGAGAGAGAGAAAGTGAGAGAGACAGAGACAGACTCATTTCTTTCAGTTGGGTAGGTAAGGATGTTTTGGGCCCGTAGTTGTTGGTGCGGGTTCAATTTCTTTCTTTTTTTTTGTTGAATTATTGTGGTTTTTCCTTTTGTTATCCATTCTGACACGTCTGCTGCATAGATACACTTTTCAAGTTTGAATTAAACTTTCATATAGTGTTGTCAATTTCCATATCTTACTCGAATTGTGTTTTGTTTCGGTTAAGCCTGACATTTCTGTATTTTTTACTCCGTTTACATTTTATTAGAATTGGTTTTTATTATTTCGAAAGGTCCTGTTTTGCTTCCAATGTTTTAATTTTTAATCTGTATTGTCTTAGTTTCCTTTAATTTGTCTTACCTGAATTCTCATTGTTGCATGATTCCACATTGCATGCCATCATTATTTAACATGCATATAATATGAAAAAAAGCATTCCTGGTTCGTAATGATCCATTCTGTAAAACTATCAATGATTCTAGCATACCAAATATGTTAAAAATGTATTTTTAAAATTGAATGTGTTAATTAAATTAATGGTTTTCTATTAAATATTATTATAAAGCGACAACAGAAGAGCATTTTTATCGCATACGCAATATGTTTACCACTTGGAAATCATAATTTCCGCTTCATGCGCTACGACTGAACAAACGGCTTAATATATTTGACGTTTAATTGTACAAAACATTGTTTATACAAACAATGTTTTGTACAATTAACGTCAAATATATTAAGCCGTTTGTTCAGTCGTAGGTTTAATGAAACGCAAAAGAGATGGCGAACTCCGTAATTTCATTATGTAATAGATAACATTTTAATACAAATTTAACTGAAGACTGCTTTTTTGCTATGGAAACGTACTGAGATCTTATGAATGCTTCACTCCGAAAATGTTGTTGTTTAAGAAAACGACAATTGATATTATAATGAGAAACTTTGTGTTTATTTTAAAGAACACGCCGTATGTGTAGCAATATTAAATAAGAGACTATTAATGCTAACAATTGTATTTCATAATAGTTGCTTGAGATATTTGCAGATATCCGCAGTCTGTCACTGTAAACGTAATATATCCCATTTGAAAGGCACAGAAACTTATGCTGCATGATCGATACTTCGACTTCGATTCGTAATTAAGCGTAGAGTGGATGTGTCCTCTTCAGATTTGATATCGAAATACATCGCTCCTATCGAGTTTCACTAGTCTGCAAATAAAAGACGGATTGCTATCAGGGTAACACCCAACGGATTCTATCTTGGGGATTTAAGTGAACAAAGTGTATTTGAAAATAAAAGGGTAAATCAACTGGGGAAATAGTGCGTATACTAATACAAAAGAAATTGTCAAATCCCACTATTATTAATAGGCTTGGCGGCCATCTTGTCAGAGAGGACACACGTGCCGCAGTTGAATAGCACGAAGGTCTGGCAGAATAAAAGAGCGATGTTAATAATCGATAAACGAATTGCAAATATTGAAGCTTGTTACACATACGAAAAGCCAGGTGGTGTAGAAGGCTATACCTACTATCAACTGAAAATACTAGTATCACGTTCCAAAAACTGACTTCACAAACAAAGACGCAATCAACAAAAAAAACGTATTTTTTGAAGATGCGTTCACTTGATATCCGCGTTTAGCGATGAAAATCCTATTTCAAACTTAAGCGTGGCAAAGGAGAATAGTGTTTCAATCTATTAAAATGAAACAAAATTATATTTATCGCAAAAAATCATGTAAGACTAACGAAAGGGCAATTCTTAACTTTGAATATGACAGGCGAACTACAATCATACTTTCTAACTTATATTGTGATTAACTAAAGAAAATTCAATTTTAAACTTTGACAAACTTTAAAAAAACACTATTTTAAACTTTTAACAGGACAAGCCAACAAAAATGCCGTTTAAAAACGGGACAAGCAGCAAACATGCTAATTTTCAGCTAACAATATACAAAAAGTGACAATGAAATCAAAACTTTTATGCTAGACAGGCAAATGAAACTTACTTTTTGTTATGTTTGCAGGTTGAACCAAATAACGGACAAGGCAATACAAATGAAGACTCAACAAAGAAAGGTAGATCAATAAGAAGTGTATTAGGAAAATTATATTTACAGCATATTTACATAATGGTTGTCAAGTAAGAGAGTCTTGGCTGGAGAACATATCTGCTCTCGGCTCGGCCTTCGGTGGCTTCTGGTTAACACACACTCAGACTAACCGAGTCTTGTTATTCATGTGTAATATTATCTACATATGTAAATGAGTGGGCGCCACCACAACACTTTTAAACATGAAATACTATCGATTATATATTAGAACATTACGCCGGTCGTTAAAAATTATGCTGAGCATTATTAATTCTGGAAGTGTTTCATTAGGCATGTATCAGGACGTCCTGGCAACGAACGGAAATATGCGTAGTGCACCTGATGCTTTTAGTGCACCTGATGATTTTCTTAAGAAAACTCGTAAAAAAACAAGTGTTGATGATTAAAAAACGCCAAGTGTTTGGGAATTGGGACAGTGTTTCGAAGAGTTTGAGCCGAGAAACCCGGACTAACATGACAATGTAAAAATCTAAGAAAATATTCCTCAAGATCTCTCTATTCGTCGACCGATTCTGTGTTAAGTGAGAAAATTAACTAAGAGTGAATTAATTTTGACCTTTATGTTATAGGGAAGTAATTTTGATATCACTTGTAAACTTCTATGCTCAATATAAGTGCTAAAATCGCCAACAATTCTTGTGCTTCCTACGCACGGGTTCTATTTGGCTTGAGTTCGCAGATCACGCATATCAGGGCACCAAGCACCACGCATATGTAAGAAGACGATCAAAGAACAAAAACAAACAAATATGAACAAAAAAGTATTTTATTAATTGTTTCTTTATTTCTTACCAGCGGTATCACACATATTCACCTTATGTGTTTGTTTGAAATGACATGTGTAAATAAATTGTTAAAGTTTTGTTTCTTTTAACCTGTGGTATAGAAAATGGTACACTATAGAATATACAATTTAAACTAACCGAAGATATTTCAAAGGTGAACGCAAAAGACCAAAATACAGACATCCTAAGTATGCTTGACCACTATGTAAAGTAAGATATCGTTATTTACTAAGAGCGTTGTTTATAAATATTTTCACAAATACATTTAGAAAATATTCTATTCATAAAGAATAATGTAGAAAATTATATTAAGAAAATATGCGTGAATGGAAATAATACAAGATATTTTAAAATAACACTGATTCAATTAATCTAGTATATACTAATATTTATATATATATATATATATATATATATATATATATATACAACGATTTTGCAAGAAAAATATACGAACAAGGGCAAAATATCGAATAAAATGAAAAAAAAATAATGAATAAAGAAAAACACAGAAAGTTTATTAAAATATATTTTTCTTTAATTATTCCTTTTTCGTTTTTCTGTCGATTTTCATTTTTGCCCTTCCTTATATTTTTTATTTCTTATTTTTTCTTTCCCTTCTTTTCTATTTTCTTGACACATACTTGTTTATCTTTTATTTATTATATATATTTTCCTTGTTCCTCACTTTTTTGTTCCTGATTATTTCCCTCAACATCATTCGAGTTTTTTTAACTTTAGTTTCATGCCCTTTTTCTGTTTTCCTTTACTATATACTCTATATATTTTCATTACTTATCTAAATCTTTTTCGTTTGTTTAATGCCGGATGTTCCCCTCTTCAGATGAGAAGCCCTTACCTTCGAAATGTCATGTCCTAAAGAGGTTTCTCTCGTATTACATCTTTCATTTATCTGCATTGACCTGATTGTGTAATAAAATTCCTATGTAACTTTAATTCTCTCTTCATTGTGTATATATATATATATACATATATTTATATAAATGTATATATGTATATATATACATATATTTATATAAATGTATATATGTATATATATACTTATATATATATATATATATATATATATATGCATGTGAGAAATCACATGTTCAATCGTGCGTAATGTAGAAATATCTCGTGGTTCCCTAAGCATGTGCACTGTTTTCCCAAGTTGTTCAGATTGACTCATGCACGTTGAAGACATATTTTAATGTCAAGCCTGTGTTGTACATAGCGTACGAGGCATCTAGTTTTGGATTGTCGCTGATGGGAGATCTTCTGCTAAGGAAACCGTGTTAAGCATGTTATAGAACATATAACAAGACATTCACATGTTCTGAATCTCTATACAAGGTCGATTGCGATAGATGATCAGAAATGTTATCACATTTGACAGCCTGGAAGGCACTCAACCTTTATTTTATACAGAATCGTGCCCACGACATGCTTGCTTGAAAAACAGTCGGGTTTCAGCAAAGTGATGAGTGATTAGGAAGTACTGTTCACCCATATGTTAAAAAGTAAGCGACTAAATACGGTGTTATGGTTTTGCTGGTTGAAACAAGATAAAATGAAGGTTATATATATATATATGATTAGTATACTCAGAGGTTGGCTCGACCTATTGTAGAAATTAGAAGAAACGAATATGACGTATCGTAAAGTAAGGAAAATGAGCGGGAGAAGTTAGCAGTTTTATTAAAAATATAAGAGAGCGAACATGCCGTTTTAAAATTTCCCGATAATATATTATTACGCAAAATTATCGACCATCTTCTGTCTCCCTCCCCTCACATAATAATTCAGCAGAATACACCCTCTTTGTCTTCAACTGTTCTGTTCTGAATGTTCTTTTATTCTATAATTATAAAAAGAACATGCAAATGACGTGTTCATCACTCTAGCTAGATCACAAGGAAAAGCATGCGTAGATACAAGCATGAAAGAATCAGAAATTCTACGTATGACACAAGGTTATAACACATCTCATTATTCTAAGAATGATCTAGAAAAGGTGGTTTCACAAGATACATGCGGGGCAATCAAATTGACTATCAATATGGACTTTAACATATTAAAGAATATGCGAATTTAACCTACATTTGTGACGAGGAAAAGTATACGACATACAAAATTCTTAATATTTCGTGTGTATTATTCCAATAAATCAGACGACTATTCGAATCTTGAGTCTTAGTTTAACCGATTTAAGGCCCGACCTCATTTAGTTGTACTTTATCGCACTCTAGTATCTTTTTTGTACAATTCTGAAATTTTCACGAAATTTCAAACAAATCCCTTTTATATAATCCACATATGTGGTATGATCTCGTTCTATCAACTATAACCAGGTAGATGTATTTAGTGCCTCGCAATTATATTTAGAGTGTCGGTTATATTGAGGATTGAACTCTCAACCCCCAGAAGAATGTAACCATAAAAATAAATTTTACAGTTCGAAGAATCCATATAATACAAACAAAAGAAATAAAAGGAGAAGTAACACTTGAAGAAATAATGAAACAGAAAAGAAAGAACTAAGATAAGTCGTAAGAGAACAAGTTAGCACAGAAGATCGTGTTTGAGTTCTAGTATTGGACTCATAATGTTAGTGGTTCTTTTTTAACACTGTCTACGGGCGGAAAACTATTCACCTAATTCAGCAGTTCAGATGCGGCAACAATGCCTCATGCACGGGCGAATAGTAGTTTTGTAAAAGAATACAATCAGTTGTTATTAACGTTCTATCAAAGTAGCGTGAGGGCATATTTTTCGAAGCAGCATTGGCAATGACGCCAATGTATTTGTGCTAATTCATGTTGCTTGTGAATGCTAAATCGGGTATTTTGAACGAAATACTATAAGGTAGAGTAGCATTAGCCGAGAGAGGTTGAGAGGGTGTTTTTTAATTATCAGGTTGACAGGAAATCTCTTGCGGTTTTTAACTTTTAAATGCAGATGAACGATTTTAACCAATATTTATTGATGTACCGTGAGAATCGACACACTTTTGCAAACGCAACACAAGTGTATGCCAGTAACGTAAATAATCCTGCCGTCTGGAGGAGATTAAGTCGCTGAAGGCGTTTCTGATATCTCTTAAGTTTTGAAACATTGCTCATACAGAAAGATGTCGAGATTCTTGAAAAAGTAGTAGTCGTAAAGTAAGAAGTCTGGAGAGTAGGACGGATGAGGTAAAGTGTTGTATACCAATTCATTCAGCTTCTGCTGGATTGGTTTTGCAGTAGGGCATTTTCGTGGAGCGGAATTGGGTCTTTTCTGTTGAATAATGCTGGGTGTTATTGTCGAAGTTTCTGATTCATTTTAATCATTTTTTGACACTACTTCTCCGCCGTAATGGTTCTCGCCGTGTGTCATAAAGAATCCACTTTTTATCGCAAGTAACAATGCGGTCAAAAAAGCGGTCGTTCTTGTTGAGTAAAAAAAGGAATATAAAACTTTATGACGGCGTTTCTTTTGATTGTCGTTCAATTCAGGAGACACCCATTTATTAAGGTTTTGTCTTTCCAATCATTCACAAGTGTTTGAAAATCTTCGTACATGTTACGTCTAATTCAAAAGCAAGATATTGACAGTTATGCCTGAACTGGCTTTGCTTAAAGCTCTTAATTGATCATTGTTAACATCCCATGGCGGACCACTATAATCATCATCTTCTAGACTTCCGTCGAAATTTCTTAAACCACCATTGTGCTCTGCGTCCAGTATTGGTTCCTGGAAAACACGCTTCTTTAATGTCGCAAGCTGTTTCAGCAGCTGTATGGCCTAGATTGAATTGAAATAATAACCCCGTGCGAATTTGCTTTTGCCATTTGCATTCAACCTTCTGAAAAGAAGACATAGTTGTTTTAAAAATGGTGTAATTATGACGATTAAATGGAGTGAAAAACGCCCTTTTAAATAATATATAAAGTAAACCTATTATAACGGAAACTTATTTGAAAATGGGAATCAAAATGAAAATCTCCGCAAGAATTTTCTTCTCAACTTAATATTAAAGGAAAGAATTAAGTGTTGTCAGCATTTAATGTTACTATTTACGACAGCAATTCCACTAAGGGATTGTGATCTTCCTCTGGGTTTACAACCATTGATTTAGGTAAGTGTGTAATAGTTTTCTGCTCGGGCCTATTATAGAGCGTGGTATCATCATAAAATATAAGCATGTAGGTTACAAATTTGTCAGAGTTTTTTTTAATGAATGTTAGTCATAATAATAAAGGATTGACCTTTGTGAAAAAATCGTATTCTTATATTGTTTTGACGTACAACCATTAATGACAGCCTTATTTTAGAAGCAGTTGGTTATGTTGTTTGTCTTTTACTAATGAGGATATGTAAATTCACATGGGATATTTTCAACACGTTATTTATGAATTATCTCCATTTTTAAGAGAAAATTTTAACGGAAAACGTATGAATTTGCAGATTTTGAGATATCCATTCTATGATTTGAAGCTAAATCGTGACCGACTAACGGAAATACTGTTTTAATCTATAATTTATGAAAATACAATTAAATATTTAAGTATAACGAATAAGAAAGCTTGGATCCACCGAACTACTATGCTTAGCTGTAGTTTTATTCGCACAGCGTTTAAGCCGATGTAACGTCCGTCCGTCTTCATGCGTATATTGTCGAACTCGGTATCTTTCTGTCAAACTCGGGAATCTGCACGGAATTTCAAACCGAAGCTTTTATTTAATTCACGGGGGTAGCAAGCTCTGATGCTGCCAGCCATGATCTTGTCGATGTCATAAATAATTCACAAATTGTATTTTTACTGTAGCGGGCACGAGGAATTTAATCTTTGACTTCCAGAAGAGTGTAACTTTCAACTTAATTTTACCAGGTACTTTATCCACTACGCCATGGGTCTTTGAGAATGATGAGAATAGTAGTCTCAATAGTCAAATAATGTGAGTTATCAATCCTTCGCCTCAAATATCCATGAATACCCTTTTTATCTTGCGTGGTATCCTCACAGCGGCCGATGTTACATCCGACGTTCATCAAGTCTGTATTTCCTAACTGAGGGATATTTATGTAGGACTAAGCAACACGTGCGGGATTTTAACGAAATTATTTATTATATCCACGGTGGTATCATGCTCTATCCATCACCTATTACAGCATATAAGTCTTACTAATTTGTAATTGCTTTTGTTAGAGCTCGCCCTAATCATCATGATATCGTTTTAATCCAAAAACATTATCATTCGTATTGGTTTGGCCCATATTTTTATAGTCATAATTCTTTCGAGAAATATATCAGGTACGTACGGCAAGGGGTACATGTAGGTTATCAACGTTCTAAATGAGAGTGACTTCTGTGGCACGAATTGAATTTTTACTTGAGACAACCACATCGGCAGTTCGTATCTTTAACCACTTGACCATCGTAACCGCCACCCTCACTGATCATTGAACCTTTAGCCTCCAGAAAAAGTGTTATTAAGAATTTAATTTTTACGTAGTACTTTATCTGATAGATCACAATTTCTTGCAGATTAATAACTAAGTTGAGGACAGTAGTCCGAATAATGTTTATAATCCTTATTTAAAATCCGCATCGCAAAAATTTAGAAACCAAACAGAAACTTGCCCGAATAACGGACGGAAAAATGATAAAATACAGCTTAAAAAGGTACGTCAATTAATAACAACAGATAAATTTGTTTCCTGGGAGAAAGAAAACGAGAAAGAAAACGGACGGAACGACACCTTTGTAGCGCGACTTATTCATTGTCAGAATAAGATGAAAAGGACAGAGGACCCGGTTCTGGAAATGAAAGCCTGGAGCTAGAAAGAGAAATTAATTCGCAATTCTTAAAAGTGATTCTTTCTTTTTGTGTGTTCGTAGGTTTTGTTTGGTTATAAACAGGCGTTGTTACCCGGTGTAGCCCTCTAGCAGAACTCTAGCATCTCATCAAATCCTGGCTATTCGTGTTCTATTAGGCAACCTATTAAATAAATCCGCTTTGCATAATGAGATGGATTTGTAAACGTCTGCGCTTATAAACTTTTTTTTTTTACTTAATTCAGATCTGATTTTCATAGCCATTGTTTTTGCTTATTCAGCACAGATTCTTATCAAGATAAAAAGATAAACACCGATTGTTATAAAGATAAAATTAAATAGAGACATGGAAAGTCTTCAAAAGCACAAATAAAAAAAAGAAACAATATAATTATTACAGTGTTTATATGCATTCATCATTTCCCCCCAAAAAATAAATTTTAAATACACAGGCTAAAACGCCTTACGTCGGCATATTTGATTTCAATATATATATATATATATATATATATATATATATATATATATATATATATATATATATATACTGTTACACACCCACACGGTCATATATATATATATATATATATATATATATATATATATATATATATATATATATATATACAGAGAAAGAAAGAGAGATTTGGGGATGGGAGAGGAATAAAGTGATATAGATAAATTAATTTTGTAAGGATGATGAGGTTCGGCTAATTATGCATTATTGCGTTAGTTCGATGCACATGCAGAAATTAATCTGCTAATAGGGAATATTTGATGGAAATATAAACACAAATATAACTTTATTAAAAAAACATATATTTGGAATAGATGAAGCCAGACCTATTCTTCCTAAGCGAACCTGATATTGAACCTACTATTTCCATAGACGAGTTCGTAATTAAAGGATATTCTAATTTTAATTCCAAATCTGACCCCCAAGATTTACATGGACATGGTATATGTGCCTAATTTAGAGATGTCTTTCTATGTGGTAGGGACATCTCCAGAGAAGACCCTAAATTGCACTATATGTGTTTTCGGATTGAATTTGCTCACAAAATGCATTCATATTTACTCTCTATCGCCTCCAAACCAGTGGGGTTATTATCTTTAAGAGCAAATCTGAGAAACTTGACTACATTCTATCTACTCATCCTTCGGCTTACATTCACGTCTATAGAGACTTCAGTGTTCACATGTGGAATGGTTAGTTCACTCAAATAAGACAGATGAGCAGGGGAGGTTATTGTAATGATTTCTCTATTGCTTCTGACTTAATTCAGATTGTTCCCGAACCCACTAGTATACTCGATACTGATGGCCAGTATGCAAGTCTCCTAGCCATTTTTCTAACAACTGGCCCTGAGCTATGTTCGTTTTCTGTTCTGCCCCTACTGGAATTTTAAGACTACTCTGTTGTCTCCGTTAAGATAAAAACAAAATGTAATAAGTTCTCTGACATACCTCCCCATCGTACAGTACATCGATACTCTATGACTGACTGGGATAGCTTTCGTATATTTATATCAATATACTTCTGCGTTCCAGGCTTAAAAATTATCTGTCCTCTATAGTATCAGGTATGACGGAATGGTTAATTGTAGGTATAGACCGTTTCATACCCTAAAAAAATGCCAGCAGAAACCTAACAGCTAGCCATGGTTCTCTCCAGAATGTGCTGCTGCCATTGCGCACAGAAATCGATAGAGACTAAAGCCGCACAACGAACTGCCAGCAACAACTATAAAACAGTAATAAAAACTCGAGAAAGATGTATGCGCAGTTTGTCAAGTCCAAAGTAGCATAGCAGCGGCTTGGTTCCCAACAATTTTGGCAAATAACTAACAGGATCATGAATAGAAATATGTGCTCTATCGGTAGCATCACCAGTGGGCCTGAGGTAATCTCGTCAGCATCGGACAAAGCCAAACTATTTGTCAAAAACTTTGAAGCTAATTCTACCCTGTGTGATGAGGGTCGCCAACCCCTGACTTTTTTCCTGTGTCTGAAAACACGCTATACACCATACACATATCTGTGCGTAATGTTGCTAAGCTAATCAAGAACCTTGATTCCTGTAAAGCAACTCGCCCTAACCTCATTCCTATTATAGTGCTCAAAAAGCTTCAACCAGAACTAGCTCTCATACTTACAAAGCTGTTTTAGCGTAGTCTTAAGGAACATTGCTTCCCAACTCCCTGAAAAACCTCATCAGTATGCCTCGTATTTAAAAATTCAGGTGATAACTCCTCTCCTTTTCAATACAGACCAGTCTTTTGTGCGTCATGAGTAAGTTGATAGAATCTGTGTTAAATAGAGAAGCAGTCATACATATAAGCAAACAACTTCCCTAGTGACATGCTATACGGTTTCCGTTCGGCTAGATCTACAGCAGATATGCTAACAGTTATATCTCATAGGATTAGTGAATCTGCGTCGGTCTAGAAGAATCTTATGCTATAAACGTATACTTCAGCTACGGTATAGCTGGAAATGTCTTTTCAATAATTTAATCATTTCTCTCTAATATGTTCATAAGTGTAGTGGTTGATGGACAGAAATCAGAAGGTCACATTATTAATGCTGAAGTCCCTCAGAGGTCCATCCTGGGCTCAACTCTATTCCTGATCTACATCAATGATTTCCCAAATTGACATTTATGCTAAATACACTATCATCTATGGCAACACTTCAAAGGCCGTAAACGACCATGTTCTCTCTGGCTCTCTCTCCTCTGATCTGGATCATGTGGTGCAATAGGGAAAGAGGTGGCTGGTAAATTTTTCTGCATTTAAGTTCAAGCTTCTATCTTTCCATCATAAACGCTCTGATTCCCGTCTGGCATCAATCGAAATGAATGGTTCTCGTCTTGAGGAGGCTTTTTGTTTTGCAAAACTTCTAGGTCTGACCTTTACTTGTGATCTAAGATGGAACATATACATCAAATCCGTTGCCAAGACTGATGAAAAAACTGGTGGTATCGTTCTCCCTCTCCAGTAGATATCTCACTGCTGATGCAATTCCCTACCTGTATAAGAGCCAGGTACGTCCGAGGATGGAGTACTGTTGCCACATCTGTGCAGAAGCTGCTAAGAGCAGTTTATCCTGCCTTGAGAAAGTTCAAAATATACTTTTAGCTTAGTGGGGGAAGCCCTTTTCTATTCACTGCAACCTCTTTCCCAGAGAAGAGAAGTTGCGACTCTGTCTCTGCTTTATCGTTAGTTTCATGGCAGGTGCTTCTCTGAGATTAAGTGTATGACCCCCTTCCTGACTCTCACGGAAACACTCGTCTAGCTAAAACCACTTTCGGAATTCTCCCCTCTCTTTATCTATGTCTAAACATAAACGTAAATTCCATGAACAAAGCTTCTTTCTTAGAAGTGCACGCCCGTGGAACTCTGTTCCGTTTTCCTGCTTTCCAATTGACTACAATATGGTTGTCTTAACATTCAACGTGAACAAATTCTTGATGACCATTCCCTTAAGTAATATAATTTACCAAACGTTTACTACTAACGATAATTACGACATGTTCCTCTTGACCACTGTAAACTTATTAAGTCTTATCCTCGATTGGCCTCTGATCCTTGATGGGTAGTGTCCCCTATGTAAAAAATGCACTCTTTCTAAGTCATTGAGCTATAATTTTGCCCGTTTTAAGTCTAATTTAAACATATTCTTCTTAGTATTGCTTATAATAGAGTAACCTTTACTCTATAGAAGAGTGTAATTTAACACCTTTATCCATTGCGCTACCTGTCTGTTGGGAGTATATCCAAAGATAAAAATTGTAGTCAATATAATCCTAATAATCTTCTATAAATATAACACTAGATGTATGCATGTGTCTGTGAAAATATATTTAACCGATAAACTCTTAAACTGCTTATCACACAACACTGCAAGTAACACGAAATGGCAATCATACACCAGACATATGTCGACAAGTTGAAATGAAAACTGTTCATTTTAACTTGTTGACAAATTTATATTACTTTTGCGAATGCGCAAATTCATTCATGGCGTAATTTTAAATCTTTATTATCTATGTGCCCAGTTAACTCAAACGGTAGGCAATTAAAATTAATCTTTTGAAATCAGTACTATCTATTAAGTACACTATAATATTAAATATAGAGTATATACGGCATCTGAATGAACTCAAATATATTTAACTCAAATATAGTTAAGCGTATTGTAATGCCGCCCCCTCTACTTCCATAAATAAAGGAAATAATAATCTACGCACCGAATGGTATTATATATTATTTTTGTTGGAAAACTTTGAGATTAGTAATTTGTGTATTTATTTACTGATTTGTGGACGGTTATCCTCATCCTCATAATTGCTGTTGCTTCACCACATTTCGGCTAACCCATCCTCTTAAAAAAACTTCGAGAAGGCAAGAGGATGACTTGATCATGGCTGGCGAAGCAACAGCAATTATTAAGATGATGATAAGTGTCCGTAAATAAATAAATTATAATCAATACGTTTCACGATCATTTATTTATTTATAATAAAACATTGATATGAAACTTGGTTGACTCATCAATTTTCGAATTATAATCGAAATATGAATCGATAACTGAACACCATTCGGTAGGAAAGAAAGTAAATAAATGTTAGAAGTTTGGTTGGTGATTTTGTTTTCTCGCTGTAGCCAATACGACTTGCAGCCTCAAAAGTGTGAATCTCATAGAATGGACGCCGCAGGCAAAACTCCTCTTCTGAAACTGCCTAAAATTCTAATAATTAAAGTGTCAAGCGCGCAGAATTTATAGTCCAGAATTTGATTATAGAATCGTCTGTTTCCAGTTTTCTTGCAGCGTTAGAAAGGAAAAACGCGCACAGGCGTCAAAACTTGACACAAAATTGTAAATGATGTACAAAATAAAGACGAACACACTCACGTATATATATATATATATATATATATATATATATATATATATATATATATGTATATATATGTATGTGTGTGTAAATATATATATATATGTATATATATATATATTTGCGTGTGTATGTGTGTGTGTGTGATGTCCTTTTTCCATCAAAGGCGAGGCAATACAACTCAGATAGAAATATATAAAGAGGAGACAAAATAATGCCTAGGACATAAATATACCTGAATTAGTTTACTAGATTAAAGGAGATATATGAAGGAGAGAATAGGTACCGTTTTTTTTTCTCCTTTTTTTTTTTTTTTTTTTTTTTTTGAGTACCAGCGGTTAATTTTATAGGGAAGTGCGGACGGTGACTTAGTGCACTTTTGGAGTATGAAGATTGTCACACGCTACCAATTGAAGTCCTGTCACACATGAAATGCCCTCTTTAAAAATCGTTATCACTCTCAAATATCGACGATCGTGGAAGCAATAACAGCAGAGGTAGGCTATAATAGTGTCACCTTCAAAAGTAATAATACCCAATCTTATATTTGTTCATTTTAGTCTTCCGTCCTTTTCCTTCAATTATGCGTGTGCTTGTGTGTTTGTGTGTGCATGTGTGTGTGTGTTTGTTCGTGTAATAGTGTGTGCGTTTGTGTTCATAAATATATATAGGTCTACAATCTTGTATACAAAATGTGTTTCGCTACATATTAGACAACACGTTTTAGTTATAGCAATGGAAATCAAGACTTCTTTCTCTGAAAGTGTTTTCTTTACGCATTTATTTAAGGTAAGTAGGATAACTAGTAAAAAAGTTTCATGAAAAAAGGCAAAATGCTTGATTAGAACATTATAAAAACTGAAGACATTGACATATAAATTTAATTGGAGGGAGTAGAAAATAGTAAAACATACAAGGTATGCATCCGCTCAGGGTCGGATGCTAATTAATATACTAATTCTCATACAAATGCGTCTACGCATGTATTCACGCACACTTTTGATTTTATTCTAAAGCTGAATTAGTGTTTAATTCAACTCACAATAAAATCTTACTAACTTTAAAGTTTTTTTTTTTTATTCATATGTGTTTTATATATTCATTTATGTAACCGACTGTAAGTTTTGGAATGTGGTATGTAGAAAACTGCAAGTACATCATGAAAAACACAAGTACATCATACATATATACAAATGCAATTAAATGCACATGAAATATGGGCATAAATGCACGCAAGTGTCAGTCCTAAGTAAGTAAATCAATGTATGATATAAGGTATGTGTATATTTCAACTTTTATATATATATATATATATATATATATATATATATATATATATATATATATATATATATACAGGGTGACCCAAAAAGAACGGGCCCAAATTCTAATTGGGCCCCGTTTCTTAGTGTTTTATCCGAATGGAATGAAACTTTGGTCATAACTAGTTTATCATATTCAAAACATCACATCAAAACACTAGGGTCTTTGGCCTTTTCTCTCCCTTGACTGTAAAATGTTCAGAAAAACAATTGAATGTCCTCTGTTTTTTTGGGGTCACCCTGTATTAGTGATGAGGTGATTATAATATTTTTCCGATATCTATTTAATTACCGATTCCGTATTTAATTCGCTATTCCGATACAATTACCGAAGATTTTGTTTTTTAAAATACCAAATAACTAATTAATCAAATGAATCGTTTTTGGTATCGGAAAATAGGCAGAAAATTTTCCGATTCCGATACAGATATCGCCAAAAGTACGATTTCTCCGATTCCAGATTCCGATTTCAAATAAATTGTCTCGTTCCATCGGAAAAATCAGTACATTGAAGGATATATGTATTGCTATCGGAAAATTTTGTGCCTTCTTTTCCGATACCGAAAACGATTTCTTTCTTTACACACACACACACACACACACACACACACACACACACACACACACATACATACATATATATATATATATAGATAGATAGATTGATAGATAGATAGAGATATATATATAGTAATCCACATGCAGTACTATTTCGCTGTTTCACAGCTCATCAGTGCTATATATATATATATATATATATATATATATATATATATATATACATATATATACATATTTAAAGGATAAACTGATGAATCACAACTTATAAATTTAGCAATGTAAATATATATATATATATATATATATATATATATATATATATATATATATATAAAAGCAGAAAAAAAGAAAACATTCCAAAATCTAGCAGTCTGAGAGTAACGATATTAAAGTAGAAGCTTTCCCGGCATCTAACAATCTCTACATTGTAAAGCTAGTATTTTGCTGCTTGTCTTCTTAGTCGGGGATTTACGTCGATGAATAGTGGCAGATGCACTAGCGCAAATGTAGCAACTATACTCCATGCATAACTGAATATGAGCTTTGTAAGTATATAGTATATTTTCAGGTGTGATTAATTTTCTAGAAAGGTAAAGCGAGCCAACTTTCTTCGTAGCAACCTTAGCAATATTCGTTTCAATTCATGCATCCTGTGGATGTTAAACCGAAGAGTTTAAGGAAAAACTTTTAAGTAGTGTATCTTTAGCCATTGATTTATTTTAAAACATTTAGTCTTTGCAACGTTGAGTGTTACCACCTATTGTAGTCCCCATTCCATCATAGATTGGAGATATTGCTCTTATGTTTTAGCCATGGTCTTAGAAATATGTTAATTTATTTTTTCCTAGTTTCTGTAATAGAGAGTGGTGTCCTCAACAAATATACCCATCTTGGAGGCAATTTTATCAGGATTATCATTTATGAATATCGGAAATAGTAATGCTTCAAGGATCGACTCCTGTGCTACACTGAAATTTATATCATGTTGTTTCAAGTTAAGATTATCAGAAACTAACTGCCTAAGAAAGATTTGATTTATTAAGATTTCGTTAAATAACGCCGTTTGATATACTTTTCATGAGAATACATTAAGGCCAGACCCTGTGAAAGACGTTGATATATCTACAGCTACCTTTCTAGTTTCTCCTGCCTTATATATTGCGTGGTGCATCCGGTCAGAAATTGGATTTAAGATATCTGAAGTAGAATGAGTTGTCCATATTCAATGTTTTGTATCTATGAGATTTTGGTATCATGTTAATTGATTAAGGAATCAGCGGAGTTTGTGAAGTGAGGAAAAAGGTTAACGGGGCGATAATTGAGTAGGTCAGTTCTTTCGCAAGAATTCTGGCAAAATAGTATCGCATTAGCAAATTTCCAACAGTCAGGAAAGTATGATCGATAAACCATATATCGAAAAGTGTATAGAGAACTCGGGCAAGCACAGTGGAAAAATGTTTATAAGTATAGCAGGGATTATATCAGGCCTACATATTTTGGGTATGTCTAGATTTTTATGCCGTCATGGATATGAAACGGGTGGTTTTACATCATGGTTGTTGGATAGTGGAGAATCTTTTGATTGTCCATTATTTTCTACGCTGTTATAAATTGTCTAGAACTCGCGAATTCCTAATTTCCGCATCTTAATGCGTTTTCTGATTATTTCGCTATATCTTCTCTTGGCTTCGGGTTTTTCACTCTCATAATTGTTTCAAGCTTCTTCATGTTGCTGTCTATTTGTAGCGATAAATCTGCAGAATGTATGCTGCCTTTGAGCAATGGCAGCTATACAAACAGAAAGGAACCATTGGAGATAGTTAAAGTTGCTAGACAACTTCCTTTTGGGAACATGTGCTTCAATCACTGATTTGAAACCTTTAATAGCTTCGTTCGCACACTGTGCCACAGGAAGGGAAATTATACCACTCCACGTAGCATCTCTGATGTTATCCCTTATGGCTTCTCAGTCAACCTTCTTGAATTAATTTGTCATTCTAAATAATGGTATTTAATATTGAGGTCGAGAGTTAAGGGTGTTGTTTACCAATTTCACAACGGGATTAATATTCCCAAGTCAGCTATGGACATTTATTACAGACTCCTTGAGAACTGTGATCAGAAATAGATCTAGAAAAGACTTTCTGATCCTCTCAATTTGGCTTACAGCTTGGCAACGTAACTCTCTGTGCCAGAGCAGAAAAAAAGCTATGTGTGATACTAACAGCTGCGTCTGTTTAACTAGGGACACCAAGTCAATTAATATAAGTGATATTAAAATCAGAAAATACGAATGTAGCCTCCAATATCTAGGAAGAGTGTTCCATCTATGCTGGCAAAGGTGTGGTTGCTTAGGGCACAGGTCTGTGTCGAGAGAGGACAGTATAGACAAATTAGTTGTTGAATATGGTTAAGGGTTAGCATTAAATACTAATCTTTATTAATCTTTCTAACATCCTAAGCATCGAACAGTTAACATAATACTTAGTTCGCAGCAATTTATCAGAACAAAGATATATATAAACTATTCAGTCAGATCAGATCAGGAGTTCCCGAGTAAAAAGCAGAAAAACAGACAGACTAAGCGAAATATAATAATATTGCTTATCTTAGCATCAAATATTTGAAACCGAAATCAAGTTATATATCAGCAATATTACACGTGCTAATATACTACCAACACGAAAAATATATTTTTTTATAATATAACATTTTATATACTCAACGAAAGCAGCCATTTCTTTAACTTATGTATTTGAGCTCAACATTTAGACGAAATTTCTACTTAGAAATGACCCATTAAACACAGCATCTTGATTTAATGCTCGTTATAAACGACTCATTAAACACTAATATAGAAATATGAGTTTCGCAATCTTCTGAAAAGTATTAGAACCAATTCAGTTTCCCGCGAGTATAAGGCTATTTCGTCGACTATTATTTTCTACATTTTAGTCATGCAAAAACACCAGTAAACAGACGAAAAAGGGCCAGGGAAATTAAACGGGATTAAAAAGAAAACTGAAACCGGTAATAGATAACTAACTATTGGTCTCAACCACATGTATGTCGCAGTAATAAGAAGTCACCATCTGGAATCGGTCAAAATCAAAGTCGCTTAACTTCGGTGGTGTAATGAAAACCGGTTTCTTAACATAACCAATCTGTATAAACTTAGAAACAGTTCGATGAGAGATTTAGTAGATTATGAATTCTTGTGACTAACATGGATAAATTTGCTTGTGAATAGAACAAAACATGCCACATGATTTGATGTAGAGGTGGAATTTTTAACGGAAGGATTGAGAGAAGAGAAACGTGTGAAAACAATAACTTGGTAGAACAAAATGTCTATGACAGACCTCCAGCGGACGGAATTTCACGTACGAAAATGGCAAGCTACTGGGTCATTTTGAATGGCACAGATTCAAATCAATTTGCTGAGATGAACAAACAGGTCTGCAAAGCGATACCATTTCGGTAGTCACTCCATGTATACGCCTTTAATGCCCAGAAGGTCTGATGATGAAAACGCCCAGAAGTTCCGATGAAGACCTAGTTTGGCAAATTGTTCGATGGAGATAAAAACAAGTTTGTCTTCAGAAAATATCGAAAAGAATCGTCGAGAAAACAAATGTGGATAGTTGGACGTTCCATGGTTTTACGTATAAGGAATCGGCCACGTCGGAATTTTCAATTTCAACAAACTGAATCTATCTATATACCTATAAAAGTGATCGTGTCTGTGTGTGTCTGTGTATCTGTGTGTGTACATTTTCCTACGCAATAACTCTACCAATTTTCAGTCTACATACTCGAAATTTAATATACAGGGTACTGAGATTTGGGAAAATCTTTGTGATCGTTTTCGGCAGGAAATTTGGTTGTTAAGGGGTAAAAGTTCAATGATTTAACCTTTGAGAACTCTGCCAAACTCCTTCGACAATTTTGGATATAAACACTTTAAACTAAATTTTAGATATAGGTTCCTTGGACATGGACCTAACTTAATAACTTGATTTGAGATCAAAACAATAAATGTTAAGGGGTCAAAATAGGGATCAAAGATTTTTAAAAAATTGACCTCTGCGGTATCTACGAAATTACTCAGGCAATTTCTGATCTAAACATTTGAAATTTTACATAAAGTGTATTCAGAGATACGGCAAGCTTTTTAATCGGTTTATGTCGAAAATTTTTAGTTACCAATGTATAAATGTATGTATGTATGTTTACATGTCTGCCTAAAACTTTCGACGGAGGCGACGGCTTTTCATAAGATCCGTATCGTTTTGCAGTACGGCCATTCAGATGGCAAATATCGAAAAATTGGATAAAAACATTAATATCATCACCTTCAACTGGACACTCTACAGGGGGGGGTAACTTTTTCGCCGATATTTTTGAAATTCATCATCTCCTTTCGATTGTCTTGCCTTAATTAAAACATACGTAAATTCTGGTTTTGCGGTGGTCGTAACAGCAAAGACGTCAGGTTTTCCCCCGTCCTTTTCCTCCTTCACTGTACGGGTTCTAGCCTGCCTTCCTACTACCACTTTTTTTTTTTGCTAAACACACGCATCCAAACACACGGGCAACGCCGGGCTGAAATGCTAGTATATATATATATATATATATATATATATATATATATATATATATATATATATAAGTGAACGTGTCTGTGTGTGTGCCTGTGTGTGTGTGCACATTTCCCTACGCAATAACTCTGTCAATTTTCAGTCTACAGACTCGAAATTTGATATACAGAGTACTGAGATTTGGGAAAATGATTCTTTTTCGGCAAGATATTTGGCTGTTAAAGAATCAAGGTTCAGCGATTTTACCTTTGAGAACTTTACCAAACTCCTCCGACAATTTTGGGTATAAAAACTTTAAATTTTAGATATATGTTCCTTGAACATGGATCTAACTTGATAACTTGATTTGCCCCAAAACAATAAATGATAAGGGGTCATAACAAAGGTCAATGTTTTAAAGAAAGTGTTTATACCCAAAATTGTCGGAGAAGTTTGGTAGATTCTCAAAGGTCAAATCGGTTAACTTTGACCCCTTAACAGCCAAATTTCTGTCCGAAAACCGATCACATCGATTTTCCCAAATCTCAGTACCCTGTATATCAATCGTCGAGTCTGTAGACTAAACATTGACAAACTTATTGCGTAGGGAAATGTACACAGACACACAGACACACAGACAGACACGTTCACTTTTATAGATATATAGATTGAAGAGTTGGAATATATAAATATAAAATTTGATGGTGTAGTTTAGAATTAAGAAAATAAATCAATTAAATAAACAATTTGAAAAGGAAAAATAATTAATTAAAAAAACACACACGGAGGATTAATGTACTATTCAGATAGATAATTAGTGTAAATGTAATTAAAAAAGAAAAAAAATACGGAAATGGGTCGATTAATATTTTCCATGGCAAATTGAAAATAATTATAAAATAGAAGAGTGCGGTGAAATTAGGTTCAACTTATGGCTCTCTTAAATAGATATTAGAAATGTTTTGATATATTATAATGTATTTCGCCGTCTGAAGAGGAGCTGTTTCGGAAAATCTTTGAATGATTTTATGAAAATATTATTTGCATACTCGATTATAAAACTAATAATTATGAAGCTTTATAATTGAGTCAATTAATTTTGACTTTAATCTTTATTGGTATATGAACCTATCCGAATTTCAATAAATTTTAATATGTTACATATACTATGAGTTTTATAGATTTTAATACAGCGTGTCCTAAAATAAGCTGATGGTCCTAAAAAAAATTATAACTTTTCAAATTTTATATTTTTCTTTTATCTTTTCAGATCATCTAGAGTACTATTTCCAAGGTCATCAGGACTAGGTACACTACCGAGGAGTTGATATTTACTGCAAAGTCGTATTTTCGGTTGGACGAGTCAATATCAGAAACTCAAAGAAAATTTCGATGAAACTTCAACACAAGAAATTCCCTTACTCCCAATGCAATAAAAGCTATGGTGGCTCGATTTCATGAGCAAGGGTCTGTACGTGACCTCCCTAAATCTGCTAGTCCCCGTACAGCAATAAGTTATGAGAATCATCAGAGACTAGCTGAGAGTGTGGCTGAGGACCACTCCACATAAATAAGAAGGAGATCAAATCAAATTGGGGTCTCTCGATCATCTCTTCACAGAATGCTTCATCAAGAGGGTAAATGTCCATATAAAAGTAAATTGGTGCAAGAGCTTTCGCCAATGACAATAGATATTGCCCTGCAGAGAGCACAAGAGTGTGAAAATGAAAATGGTGGACATTTGAGTAACATTACTTTTCATAACTAAAATTAGACCTTGTGAAAACATACCCTAGATTAAGCTGTGTGAATAAAATTAGAATAACTATACTATGATATCTTATTATATCTCCAAAAATCACAAAAATGGTTATCTACCTACATATGAAAATTGGTAAGTATAACTTAAATATTGAAGAAGTTAATCAAATTAGAATCCGCTAGCTTCATTTGAGACACACTGTATATTAAAAGTTTTTTGACAATATTATTAAATTATATATATATATATATATATATATATATATATATAATTATATACATAAACACACACACACATATATATGTATATATATATATATATATATATATATATATACATAAACACACACATGCACATATATATATATATATATATATATATATATATATATATATATATATATATAGAGAGAGAGAGAGAGAGAGAGGGAGCAGGAGGAGAGAGAGAATATTAAGAACAAAAGAAAACAATAGAAACATGTATACTAACGCATATAGAATTATTGGTTTATTCAATGAGAATTATATATCAAGTTGGAGTGTAGTATAAGTAAAATCTCTATACTATGGTATTTCGACGCCTAATGCTTCTCACTAAAAAAAGGCGAGAAGATGCTATGTAACATATTAGGGATACGATGTCTAGCGGTATCTACATTAGAAGCAAAATAATTTTGCGTGAGAAGAGAATGGAAATATATTGAAACTGTTGGGGGGAATGGGAGAACTAGAATTATATATGCGATAGAGGACGGATATAGCTTTTATTACAAACTGAAGATACGTGTATAGCCCATATACCATGGTTTATTCAATGTGTATATGCCTGTACGCATTTATACTTTAGAGAAGAGTACAGATGTGATTGAAAGTAGATGTTTATTTAATTATATGTTTTTAAAGGTTTTATCTAGGGAAAGGTTCTTCTTGAAATAGGTCGGCATGTATAAGGAAACGTATGGGAATTATAACTTTGTTCTTAAACGAAGTATAAAGAATAACATAATAAAAATAAATAATATAATAAATAATACAATAATAAAGGATTCGCAGGTAAAAAGATGTAATATAAAAAGATAAAATATAATAAGATACAATAAAAGATAAACAGATGGTAGAATAAGGTATGCAAAAACAAAAGAAGGGATAAAAACGTTCTAAATAATGTAAAATTTAAAAAATATATATATATATAAAAGTATAATAAGTAAAAAAAAATATTAAAGATAAAAGAATATAAATAAATATAAAAACAACTAAGACAAAGTGCAATATAAATAACATAAAAAATACGAAAATAACGAAACATTACAACGAAAAAATTTCTTAAGTAGCAAAGGAATACAGATGTTATTCAGAGTTCTGTAAACTAACGTATATGTAAGAATGAAATTATAGTTACATTCTATATTCCAAATATTTATTTTTTATTATCAAACAGTCCTATCACAATATGAAAAATGTGTACACTTTTTACAGATCTGTTTTGCTATGCGTAAAGAAAAAGAAATGTTTGTAACTTTGAATATAGCTATTCATTTATTTATGCTCAGTTATTACATTTAACAAACATTGAGCTTTTAAGCAAACGCGGTTAGTATGCACAAGGCGTGAAATATAATTGAAAAAAAAACATATTTTACAAATCAAAACATATACATGTATGTGTATGCAATATTCGCCGTATAATATTTTGGTGAAAAACCTTTACGAAGTGTTTTTATCGCAAGTGCCCGTCTAAGCTCCACTGTATGGTACCCCCTCGTCTGGCTGTCACGAAAAACACGCGTCTTGCTGAAACCACTGTCAATAATTTTCCCTGCTCTTTATCAGTGCCTAAACCAAAGCGTAGATTCCATGAACAAAGTTTCTTTCTTAGAACTGCACGCGTGTAGAACTCTCTTACGTCTGCCTATCTTCCATCTGACTACCATTGAATTATCTTCAAGTCCAACGTAAACAAATTTTTGATCAACCGTCCCCTTAGGTAGTGCAATTTACCAAATTTACATGACTAGCGATTACTATATTATCTCATTGACTAGTGTATACTCAATAATCCTTATCCTCGAGTGGCCTCCGGACCTTGATAATTGCTGACACCCTATGTAAAAAAAATAGTTTTGAAGTTAAACGTCTTCGTCAAGTATGAAATCAGTGTATGTTTAATTATTTTGTTTTTATTTCTTGTAGCATTATATCACTAGAAACGCTTGTGCGATTTGAAAATCTTAAGAAATATCCGCTACACGAAATAAATACTTCATCAGTAGAAAAGTAGTTTGCCCCATGACACGCCTATGCATTATAACAGAAATTGTCCATATACAAAAGTATTAATGATGTTAATGCAATCATGTACAAAAAATATAAAAGAGTTATATCAGAATCGACAAATCTGAAAAGATCATATTTGCTTAGGTTAAAATATTAAGAAGCAATCTAAAAAAGAAAAAGAGACTCAAATTCCGATTCATGCAATGATTTATTTCTATATAGGGAAGAAAATCTGTTCTAATCGTCAAATGATAAAGAAAAGGAAGATTTATTTTCAGATGGCCAAGTTCACCGCAACGAAACACACGTATAAAAAACACATGTCCTGTTCCCTTTTCGACGTTATCCCAAACAAAGCTTCTTCAAGAGACACCAGATTGACAATTAGATCGTGCCGACGTCGTGAAACAACATCTAAGAAAGATGAGGATTTTTTTTTTTTTTTACACAGTGATCACCACATATCAAGGCCCGGACTCCACTCAGGGATAAGGGTTATTGCAAGTACATTACGTTAGTGTGGAGATTTGATGAAGTGTTTAATTAGGGGGGCGGTTCATTAAGAATTTGTAAACATTGGACTTGAAGACATCCAATTTGTAGTCCGGAGGGAAGCAGGCAGACGGAACAGAGTTCCACAGGCGTGCAGTTCTAAGAAAGAAGCTTTGTTCATGGAATCTGCGTTTTGATTTAGGCACAGATATAGAGTGGGGGAAATTTTTCACAGTGGATTCAGCTAGACGGGTGTGTTTCATGAAAGATTGGCGAGGGGGGACCAGGGATTGGAGTTCAGACGAGCACCTGCCGTGAAAATAACGATAAAACAATGATAGGCTCGCAACGACTCTTCTGTGGGAGAGAGGTTGCAGGGTAGAGAAAAGGGCATCCCCTACTAAACCACGAAGTCTATTTTGTACTCTGTCAACGCATGATAGGCTGTTGTTTTTTTTACACAGTGATCACCACATATCAAGGCCCGGACGCCACTCAGGGATAAGGGTTATTGCAAGTACATTACGTTAGTGTGGAGATTTGATGAAGTGTTTAATTAGGTGGGCGGTTCATTAGGAATTTCTAAACATTGGACTTGAAGACATCCAATTTGTAGTCCGGAGGGAAGCAGGCAGACGGAACAGAGTTCCACAGGCGTGCAGTTCTAAGAAAGAAGCTTTGTTCATGGAATCTGCGTTTTGATTTAGGCACAGATATAGAGTGGGGGAAATTTTTCACAGTGGATTCAGCTAGACGGGTGTGTTTCATGAAAGATTGGCGAGGGGGGGCCAGGGATTGGAGTTCAGACGAGCACCTGCCGTGAAAATAACGATAAAACAATGATAGGCTCGCAACGACTCTTCTGTGGGAGAGGGGTTGCAGGGTAGAGAAAAGGGCATCCCCCACTAAGCCACGAAGTCTATTTTGTACTCTGTCAACGCATGATAGGCTGTTTTTATCAGCTCCTGCCCAGATATGGCAACAGTATTCCATCCTTGGACGTACTTGGCTTTTATATAGATAGAGAATTGCCTCAGTAGTAAGATATCTTCTGGAGCGGTAGAAGGATCCCACCATCTTTCCAACGACCTTGGCAACAGACGATGTACGTGTTCCATTTCAGATCAGGAGTAAATGTCAAACCCAGAAGCTTGTCAAAACACGGGGCCTCACCCAGACGAGAGCCATCCATCACAATTGATGCCAGCTGGGGATCAGAGCGTTGATGATGTAAGGATAGGAGTTTGGTTTTAGATGCATTACAGGTAACCAGCCACATCTTCCCCTACTGAACCACGTGCTCGAGATCAGAGGAGAGAGAATCCGAGAGAACTTTGTCATTTACAGCCTTTGATGTGTTGCCGTAGATGGTCGTGTCATCAGCATAGATGTCAACGAATGGTTTAAGTATGTGTTTAGGGAGATCATTGATGCAGATCAGGAAGAGAGTTGGGTCCAGGATTGAACCCTGAGGGACTCCAGCATTTATATTGCCGACCTCCAATTTTTGTCCATCTACAACTACCCTTATGAACCTATCGGAGAGAAATGATTTAATGATTGAGAAAACATTTCCAGTTATACCGTAGCTGGAAATCTTGTGAAGTAGACCCCTATGCCATACCTTGTCAAAGGCTTTTGATATGTCAAGAGCAATTGCCCTAGAAAGGAAGCCTTTGTCAAGAGATTCACTAATCCTGTGGGATATAACCGTCAGCACATCTGCGGTAGATCTTGCAGAGCGGAAACCATATTGTGTGTCACTAAGAAGGTTATTCCTGCTGAGGTGGTTGATTATTTCTCTATTTAATATGGATTCCAACAACTTACTCATAACACACAGGAGACTTATTGGTTTGTACTGAGAGGGAGAGGACTTATCACCTAAATTCTCAAATACAGGGCAAACTGATGAGGTCTTCCAGGGGGTCGGAAAGCACTTCTCCTTAAGGCAGCGCTTAAATAGTTTCGTAAGTATGGGAGCAAGTTCTGGTTGAAGCTTTTTTAACACTATAATTGGGATGCACTCAGGGCCAGTTGCCTTACTAGAATCTAGGTTCTTGATTAGCTTGGCGACCTCATGCACGGATATTTGTATGTTACCTAGCTTGTTCTCTTTTATAGGAGGAAATATGGGGAGTTGATGGTCTTCGTCGCATAGGGTAGAATTAGCTGCAAAGTTCTTTGCAAATAGTTTGGCCTTGTCTGACGCTGACGAGATAACCTCTGGTCTATTGATAATGGTTGGGATAGAACGCACACTTCTGTTTAGGATCCTATTTGTTATTTGCCAAAACTGGTGGGATCCAAGCCGCTGATCAGCTACTTTGGATTTAACAGAATGGGCATATAGCTCTCTTGCATTTTTTATTACTCTTTTACAGTGGTTGCTGGCAGACCTAAAAGCAGCTTTAGTCTCAGTGCATCTATTACGTTGGTAGCTATGGAAAAAGTGATTTCTGTGTGCGATGGCAGCAGCACATTGTGGGGAGACCCATGGCTGGCTGTTAGGTTTTTGTTGGATTTTTTTTTAGATGGTATGAATTGGTCTATGCTTACAATTAATCATTCGGTCAGATCTGATACTATAGAAGACACTTCCTTTTTAAACATGGAGTGCAGAGGTAAATCAGATATGAATGTACGGAAGCTATCCCAGTCAGCCATAGAGTATCGGTATACAGTACGGTGGAGGGGTACGTCTGGGGGCTTCTTACATTTCGTTTTTATCTTAACTTATACGACGGAGTGGTCGGAGGATCCTAGAGGAGAATGAACGGAACATGAACATAGCTCAGGGGAAGTTGAGAGAAAAAGGTCTAAGAGGCTTGCATATTGATCGGGTGTATCGGGCACACGGCTGGGTTCGCGAACAATCTGAGTGAGGTCATAAACAATGGAAAAATCATGACAAAACCTCCCCTCATCATCTGTCTTATTTGAATGGGGCAGCCATTCCACGTTATGGACGTTGAAGTCACCACAGATGTGGATGTTAGCCGAGGGATGTGAAGACAGTATGTGGTCTATTTTCTCAGATATGCTCTTAAAGATAGTAACTCCGTGGTGTGGGGCATATACAGGGCAAATATAAATGCAGTAGTGTTAGTAAGTGCAACCCTGAAGCACATATAGGGTAAATTAGGATCTTCTCTAGAGATATCCCTGCCACACGGGAAGCCATCCTTAATGTAGGCACATATTCCATGCACATGGCGATCTTGGGTGTCAGATTTAGCTGTTAAATTGGAGTATCCATTAATTATGAACTCATCTAGGGAAGTGGTCGGCCCTATTCCAGTTTCACTTAGAAATAATATGTCCGGTTTTGTCTCCTGTAATTGGGTTTCAACCTCTGGAAGGTTGGAACGTAGACCCCTGATATTGGAGAAGGAGACCTGGTAGTAGGGGTCTACGTTGGAAGATGGGGTTCTAGGTTTAATCGAGTTTTTATTCTGGAGATATTTAATGTTGAGGTTTTGGGATTTATGGAATAGGTCGGCATACTTGGTTAGAGCAGTACAGAGAGGGAAAGTAAGAGAGAAAAAGACAGGAATTTTTTTGTAGCACACGAAAAGGTAAAGCCATAACAATTACCCACTAGTATGGCATCGAGAGGCCCCACCAGAGACTACTGCATGGTCCAGATCCACTAACCAAATGGCAATACAGCAGTCCCAGTACTTTGCGCCTGCTGATAGGACAGCCTCCTTAGTGGTTAATCCAAGGTTCGGGTCCCTGGCTATCAGGCGGATAACGTCAGCCCAGACAAAACATTTACCTCCAGCACCCTAACTAGTGACATGGCCACAAGGACAGACAGAGACAGAAAAATTTCCGATATCTCAGACTACTGGTCACCAAGTACTACAGACCTTTAAGCAGCTTTTTCTTCACCTTTGTCAGAAAAATCACTCATTGAATGAAGACTGAATGACAAAATAGGAGAAGCGAGAGTTACTGGAGCTGCCGATAACACATCCACTGTATTATCTACTCTCCAGATAATAGTCTGCAATAAAATAAATAAATATTCAGAAGAATCCTAAAATTTCACTTTTAATCAGTTATTGATAAAATTGTAAAAATCATTTCCTTCCCTAGAACAGTCCAGAAGTCAGAAAACCGGAATTGATATATGTGGTAAAGCCAGGATGATAACCAAATATTATGACCGGATATTATTGACCGTTGATTTCTGCGTAGCGATAGATGATTAACTATTTTATATCTGCCAAATTGTCGTTATCAAAGTAGGAAGCCGTCCAAAGAAACGAATGCAATGAGTGGAAATCTACTCTTGCACTCCCTGAAATTCCATTTGGTTCGATTTCCCCAGACAACACGAAGGAAAGCATCCTGGAGTGTTGGGAGTAAATGCCATCTCATTTTCACTAAAAGTGTTCCACGGCAAATGGTATTTGACAGAAATCCAGCACCTAACTCCTCCCAGCCTAAGCACGCCGCCTGATACCTGTTGCTTGCCACAAATATTTTGGCATCGGACTAAACTCTTAATGCAGATGAATTTCATTCACATTCCATAAATGCCTATAGTGCATTGGTTTATATCTACTATTATACAAAAGGATTTGTGTGCCAGTGTGTGTGTGTGTGTGTGTGTGTGTGTGTGTGGGGTGTGTGTGTGTGTGTGTGGATTCGTTCCCAATACGGAATGTGTCTTAATAGTATCGAAAATCAATAATCAAAAAAGTTCGGTTAAAGAAGAAAGTCTGATTTTTATCAAACTTAACGAAATAAATGTTTCTTAGCACTTAACAGTTAAACCAATAATCAAAGGACCCCTAATTAAAGCAGTCAATCAATCTATTTGATTAAAAAATAAGAAATTTCACGTATTTCGATAGCAATAATATTATAGGAGTTTGGAACATTCGTTGATTGTAATTTAGTTACAGACAATCTCGGGTCTGCCCGTTAGTATCCTATATATAGTAATGGTTTATATAATATTTAACTAGCGGGACCGGTGGAAATTCCACAAGGGAGTCATTAGTATGTTGGCATGCTGTAGATGTTCATCGTAAATCGAGAAGCTCGTATATTGTAGCTCGTTTCGTAAAACTGCAACCGTATATATATTACATGGGAGATCACCACTTATCATGGTCCGGAAGCCAATCGGGGATAAGGGTTATTGTGTGTACAATAATCAACGGGATAATATCGTAGTAATAGTTGGTATTGAAGATTTGATGAAGAGTCTTACTTAAGGGAGAGATTAATCAGGAATTTATTTATGTTGGACTTGAATACATCCAAGTTGTAGTCATATGGTAAACAGGCAAACGAAAGAAAATTTCACAGGCGTGCACTTCTAAGAAAGAAGCTTTGTTCACGGAATCTATATTTTGATTTAGGCACAGATAAAGAGTGGGGGAAATACTGGGTGTTGATCGTGAAAGATTGGCGAGGGGGGACCAGGGATTGGAGTTCGAACAAGCACTTGCTATGCAAATAACGATGAAACAAGGATAGGCTCGCAACGTCTCTTCTGTGAGAGAGAGGGTACAGGGAAGAGAAAAGGGCATAACCCACTAAACCACGAAGTCCATTTTGTACTTTGTGAAGGAAGGATAGGCTGTTTTTAGAAGCTCCAGCCCAGATGTGGCAGCAGTATTCAACCTTTGGACGTACTTGGCTTTTATACAGAGAGAGAATTGCATTAGTAGTGAGATATCTTCTGGAGCGGTAGAAGGATCCCACCATTTCCCAGCGGCCCGGGCAACATACTTGATATACGTGCTCCATTTCAGATCAGGAGTAAAGGTTAAACCCAGGAACTTGTCAAAATATGAAGCCTCCCCAAGACGAGAGCCATCCATTTACATTGATGCGAGATGAGGATCAGAGCGTCGATGATGTAAAGATAGCTTGCTTTTAGATGCATTAAAAGTAACAAGCCACCTTTTCCTCCACTGCCCCACGCGCTCAAGATCAGAGGAAAGAGAATAAGAGCGAACTTTGTCATTTACTGCCTTTGATGTGTTGCCATAGATGGTAATGTCATCAGTATAGATGTCAACGAATGATTTAAGTATGTATTTTGGGAGATCATTGATGTAGATCAGGAAGAGACTTGAGCCCAGGATGGACCCCTGGGGACTCCAGAATTAATGCTGTGGGCCTCTGATTGCTGCCCATCAAGCACTTCTCTTAGTAGCCTATCAGAGAGAAATTATTTCATTATTGAGAAAGCATTTCCAGTTACACCGTAGCTGGAAATCTTGTGAGGTAGGTCCTTATGCCATACCTTGTCGAAGGCCTTTGATATGTCAAGAGCAATTGCCCTAGAACGGAAGCCTTTGTCGAGAGATTCACTGATCCTATGGGATATAACTGTCAGCACATAAGCTGTAGATCTAGCAGAACGGAAACCATATTGCATGTCACTAAGGAGGCTATTTCTGCTGAGGTGGTTGACTACTTCTTTATTTAATATGGATTCCATTAACTTACTCATGACACACAAGAACCTTATTGATCTGTACTGAGATGGAGATGATTTATCACCTGAGTTCTTAAATACAGATCATACTGACGAGGTATTCCAGGGTGTTGGAATGCACTTCTCCTTAAGGCAATGCTTAAACAGTTTTGTAAGTATGGGGGCAAGTTCTTCTCGATGCTTTTTCAATACTATAATTGGAATGCCGTCTGGGCCGGTTGCTTTACTGGAAATTAGCAGGGACGCTCGGCGTAGCCTGGTCGTAAAGTACACTTAAATATGATATTTTAATTTTTTTAGATTTCGTATATATTATTATAGAGTTAATCTTCTATCATTTTTTATATATTTGTGATTTTAAAAATATATATTTCCACAGAACTAGGGTGCATCAGCTTGAAAGAAACCGAAACCAAAATGTACTATAATTTGAGTTCCTTCAGCTATAATCGAAACCGAAATCAAAACTTATTATATCTATCTATCTATCTATCTATCTATATATATATATATATATATATATATATGCATGTACGTATGTATGCATGTATATAAATATATATATATATATATGTATATATATATATATATTCATATATATATATATATATATATATATATATATATATATATATATAATTTGATTCCTTAAGCTATAATCGAAACCGAAATCAAAACTTGGTAAAATTATTCATAAAAATATAGATACTTAAGTGCCATCAGCTATAATCGAAACCAAAACTTATGAATAATTTTTGTAAAATTATTCATGGAAAATTAACTGACTTGAGTGTCATCAGCTATAATCGTAACCGAAACCAAAACAAGAATAACTCTGGGTAAAATTATTTATTACAAGAAAAGAAAGATTATAATAACCAAACGACAATCACTCGGATGTAATCGAGACACACAGAATAAATAAAACGCATTCTATCTTATTAATATGTAGATATTCGTAAGAGTTTGAGATACTCAACGTTGAAATCCTGCATCTCTATTAAAAATAAAACAGATTTTGGTGGATATTGCAATAAAAGATACAGATTAAGAGCTAATTAATTTTCACAAATATTTTACAAAATTATTTTTTTAAATACTGAAATCTATATATCATATGAAGTTACTTTTTTCTCGTTCTGACACTGATACACAAAGTCTAAATAGTTTTTTTTCTAAATATTAAAACTAACTTTTTAATATACCCAGTACTGTATCTGCGAGCGACTACCTGAAAATTTACATATTGATATATTTCTTTAAAACATTATTTAATTATTCATTTTTATGGATCATCTATATGTTGTTTCATCTAAATATTACGCTTAATTCCTTTGTGCACAGTTTCTTAAATACGTATAACTGCCTAGAATTTAGGATGAAAACGTTCTAGCACACACACACATACACACACACAAACACACACACACACACACACATATATATATATATATATATATATATATATATATATATATATATATATATAACGTGATTTCGTCTCTGCTTGTGCAAAAAGTCTCTACAGAACTCCTCTCTTAATGTTTGGCCTACAGACTTGAAAAATGATATATAAAGGATGTAGACATGTGAAACAATATCGATGTGGATTTTAGTCTGTAAAAATAGTTGCTAAAAATACAATTGAAAAACAGCCGTTGACTTTGGCAGGATAGACGAAAAAAGCAGTAATCCTGCTGTTGCTTTTGCATCTGGTTTTAGGTAAAATATGGGCTTCTTTATGACAGTATATTAAGCACGTTTAATGATCAGACGGACATTGGTCCGACATTTATCTTTATTAAGTACTGATTTAGTAATGTGAATATCGTTTTTATCCTTTTTGTGGACGATGACATAGTCCAGAAGAGGGGGGTCAATGCTGAGAGCGATGATGTTTTCACGAAGTCTTAAATCTAGTTTGCAGCGAGAACTGAATGTTGGTGATAAAGTTCATATTCTGAGTAAAATCCTTACATCAGGAGGCTCTTTGCATTGCATTTATCAAGTCTATGTTTCGAAATAACAGTTCCAGAGGCTATAATCTTTACACACACTCGTGTTAGTCGCTCAGTAACATTAGTTTATCGTGTGGTGGGAGACTAGTTATGAGATTGCTTAGCTTATGATAAAATTTTCATTTCACTTCATGGTCGGCGATATAAGTTTTGTTTATGCAGCCGTGACGATAACGAAGTTATCAGAAGGCAGAAAGACAATGAGACATGGGTCTCTCATTTACAATCGTCGGTGTGAGCTGATGGTTACATACGACACGAAAATAAATAGCGAAGCGAACTCCGTGGATTCTTTTACACCTTTATACCTTCCCCCCAAGAAGGTGTATCCTAAGCCGTTTTCATCTTGCTTCCATTCCATTGAGTATTGCTTAGTGCAACGATGTTCATGTTGGGGGTTGCAAGTACCTTTGAAACTTGGACAATTCATCGTGGTTGTCTGTCTGTATCATTAAGCCCTATCAATGTTTCAAGTAGGAACGGTTAGATATTGGATTTTTTATTTTATTTATTTTTTTTTTTAGTTTCGACCGCAAAAGAGTTTTTTTTATAGCATGCGAATTTCGTATCTTCACGAACGAACATCTAATACACTATTCTCAAATGAGGGGGTTATCCCTAGCAAGATAGTTAGATAGACATTAAAGTACCTTATTTTAAACTGAGCATTGGATGATCGAACATTAGTATACATACAGCGAACATTTTAAAATAGCACAACATTAATATAAATAATAATATAGGTTCTCCATCCCTTTCAAACTACTTTAATATGTTTAGTTTTCTTCCACTTTGTCGCATGGACTCTGACGTACACTTGCATGAGATTGGAGTCTATATTTGTAGCGTTTATATATTTTCACTTTTTATTATACACTCGGAACAAGACATTGGAAATAAGGGATGATTATTTGGGATCACACCTACAGTCGAGTGTTAAGTAGCGAGGTGTTTGCTAACATGATATTTAAATGCATAGATGTTAGTACTGGCAGGTAAGCAGCAGACCGAAAAGGGTTTACGGAAATTTAACAGAAAAGAAACTATTAAAGTAGAAAGTTCTCAGCATGTATACACTTCTTACAATAAAGAAGTAGAGGACTGTATTAGAAGTTGAATATATACTGAGGCTGTAGAATTATTGAACCATCTTTTACAACCTTAGCTACATATTTTATGTAGATGTTCCATTTCAGATCACAAATGAAGATCATTCCTTAAAGCTTCTCAAAGCAATCTGCTTCCCCAAGATTGCAGCGATTTATTTCAGTTTGGGCCGGGTAAGGATCCGAGCATTGGTGGGGGAAGAGAAGTTTTTTTTTACGATGCATTAAACGTAATCAGTCACTTTTCCCATTACACAACGTGCTCAAAGATTTTTAAAGAGATTAATCGAAAATAACATGGACATCAAACTTAAGATTAAAATATTTCAGATATGAAATTATTTTGATCCGTAGTCTTATGAAACAATGTAAAAATTTCAAAGTTAAGCAAAATAAATCTCAAACTATAAATTTTAGACATTATCTAGCATCCAAAAAGTAATAGTGTAATCGGTATTGAAAATCCTTTGAATATTCTAAACATAAGTTTAAGAAATATTATAGACTGGTTTAATTTTGCTACGTCATCATATACCTGGTGCAAAATATTTTTTCGACGAAAATTATTTTACCTCTTTTTGGGCGAGTATTATTCTGGTTCTTTTTAAAACTGTTTTAACAGAATAAGTTTTACAGTTTTATGCAAAGTACACTGAGCATTGCATTGAAAATCAATGTGTTTACTGAAAATTATATCGTAAAACATTAGGCCGCGTTTATTACTAATAGAAAGACTGCGTTAGTTTCAGACGTCCACTCCTCTAGCCTTAGCACTTTGGATTCAGAAAGCTTGTTCTAAACGGCGCAAGCTTTATAAAACGGTAAACATAATCTGATGTAAACAGAATTGTAGAAGACGTAAGCAGCTGGAACACAATTTTGTGCAGGTTTGTCGTACAAATGAATCCCTACCAATCAGCAAAGGCAGCTGTAACTTTATCTAAAAGAGCAGAGGGTGAGGCACGTGGTTGGCGTCTCAGCATGGACAGTTCTCAAAAGTCTTAGGAAAACGGTTCCCATCAATGAGACATCTGGACAAGTAATGGATTTCTTCATTCTTTTAGGTGTAGACCTGGCTCAGAATAACGTTGGATTTGATAGCGCAACGGACGGGTAAGGGTAAGAGAGAAAGTGTGTTTCAGAGATGCGGCTTTAATTGTCGGCAAGCTTTGATCGCGTAAATGAACAGTTTTCATCTATTTTGATTATCATCTTTGAAACAGTTCGTCTCGTTTGCCACGTTTAAATTTCAACACATCTCCAGCTTTAGGCAAACTTTGTACGCCGTCACTTGGCATCTCTGATTTCAAAGCATTCGTTCTTGTACTTTTGTTTCTGGAGAGACGAGCATCTGCCAGTTTGCAGTAAACACGCCCATTCTTGTTAACGACCAACTAACATTAATAGTAATTAAACGCACATTATTAGTTGCATCCACGGACATTAAAGGTGCATGTGTCCATGAGTTCATCTGTCACGACCAGCTTTTAAATGCTGTGCCTCGCGTAAATATATTAGGTTAGCGCAAAAACAATAACGTTTTCTCACATATGTTACTTTTATGTATAATTTTCGAATTAATAATTTTGTTATAGATCATTTTAAAGCGCATTTTTCGCTTCATCGATTCCGTTTATTTATTACATTTCTAAATCGTTCATTCATTTTTGCAGGCTTTGCGACAGCATGGCAAAATCAAAATCTGCATGATTTTCTTGTTCCAGTTCGAACTAGGCCGAAAAGCTGCCGAGACAGCTCGTGATATTAATGATGCGTTTGGCCCAGGAACCACTAACGAACATGTGGAACAACTGTGGTTCAAGAAATTTCGCAATGGTGACGTGAGCCTCGAAGATTAAGACGGTCACGGCCGGCCGACTGTGATTGATAACGAACATTTAAAGGCCTTAATTGAAGCCGATCCTCGAAAAAACACACGAGAAGTTGCTGTTGAACTCGAGGTCGACCACCCAACACTCGCTCGCTATTTACAGCAAATAGGAAAGTCAGAAAGTAGGATAAATGGACGCTGCATGAATTGAATCATAATAAAAAAAAAATTTTCGTTTTGAGGTGTTTTCTTACGCTTCTTCTACGCAACAAAAACGACCCATTTCTCGAGCGGATTGTGACGAATTATGAGAAGTGGATCTTCTACGACAACCGACGACGTTCGTCACAGTGGTTGGATGCCAGACAAGCTCTACAACACTTCCTTAAGTCGAAATTGCACCAAAAATGTTTACGGTGAATGTGTAGTGGTCTCATCAATCAGAGCTTCTTAAATCCGGGCGAAACGTTTACAGCGGTTAAGTATTGGCGATAAATTGACGAAATGCACAAGAAGCTCCAACGTATGTGCCGGAGTCTGGTCAATATGAAAGGACCAATTCTTCACCATGACAACGCTCGTCCGCGTGTTGCTCAACTGCTCCTGAACAAAGCTGAACGAAGTGGGCTACAAGACTCTTTATCATCCGCCATATTCACCGGATATCTCGCCCACCGATTATCACTTTTTCAAGCATCTTGACAATTTCCTGCGCATAAAATGCTTCGAAAGCCGAGACGATACCGAATCGGCCTTCAGTGGCTTCCAGAACTCCGGATTTCTATGCTAATGGGATAAATAAACTTGTTTCTTTATGGCAAAAATTTGTTTAGTCTAATAGTTCTTATTTTGAGTAATAAAGTTTATTATGAAAGGAGTTATGTTCTTTGAAGTTGAACTTTAAAAAAAAAACAACATTATTTTCGCACCAACCTAATAACTTATAATAATAGAATATTTTTTTACGTATTAGGTAATACGTCGATGTTACACAGGCACTCACCCACAATCGCAGTAAGTAGAGCCAGCCGGTCAACCATTCAGTACAAGATATAATTACGTCCCAAGAAAAATGCCACCCATGGATATATCAAGAAAATTCATTACCATCTCTGCAATCCAACCATATTAAGCACAATCTGGAAGAGTTATCGAATTTTCCAGCGTCTTTGTTTTATCGATGTTCATACATATGGGTGGGTCACATTGGTTATCGTTTCATCAGTAAAATGTTTTACTATGAATCGGCTTTCCCTCATCGAATTTAACTGACTCCCAGACTTTTATCTGTGTAGTTATCTAAATAATTATGCCGATAGAAAACAATCACGAGGCTATTAGATATTTGAAGTGAAAACTAGCAACCCGAAACAACGCCGAGTGTGTCGGTATGCTTACTACATTGCCTCACAGTGAAGGCATATTTAGATAGAATGTTGGGTTTTAATAAATAAATCATTGCCCATAAAAAAATGTGCTATACATGCATTCGTCTTCACTGATTGGGAACGGGGTAGATTTAGTGTTGCATCAGAACTGATTGGGAACAGGGTAGATTTAGTGTTGCATCAGAACTGATTGGGAACAGGGTAGATTTAGTGTTGCATCAGAACTGATTGGGAACAGGGTAGATTTAGTGTTGCATCAGAACTGATTGGGAACAGGGTAGATTTAGTGTTGCATCAGAACTGATTGGGAACAGGGTAGATTTAGTGTTGCATCAGAACTGATTGGGAACAGGGTAGATTTAGTGTTGCATCAGAACTGATTGGGAACAGGGTAGATTTAGTGTTGCATCAGAACTGATAGGGAACAGGGTAGATTTAGTGTTGCATCAGAACTGATTGGGAACAGGGTAGATTTAGTGTTGCATCATAACTGATTGGGAACAGGGTAGATTTAGTGTTGCATCATAACTGATTGGGAACAGGGTAGATTTAGTGTTGCATCAGAACTGATTGGGAACAGGGTAGATTTAGTGTTGCATCAGAACTGATTGGGAACAGGGTAGATTTAGTGTTGCATCATAACTGATTGGGAACAGGGTAGATTTAGTGTTGCATCAGAACTGATAGGGAACAGGGTAGATTTCGTGTTGCATCAGAACTGATTGGGAACAGGGTAGATTTAGTGTTGCGTCATAACTGATTGGGAACAGGGTAGATTTAGTGTTGCATCAGAACTGATTGGGAACAGGGTAGATTTAGTGTTGCGTCATAACTGATTGGGAACAGGGTAGATTTCGTGTTGCATCAGAACTGATTGGGAACAGGGTAGATTTAGTGTTGCATCAGAACTGATTGGGAACAGGGTAGATTTAGTGTTGCGTCATAACTGATTGGGAACAGGGTAGATTTAGTGTTGCATCAGAACTGATTGGGAACAAGGTAGATTTAGTGTTGCATCATAACTGATTGGGAACAGGGTAGATTTAGTGTTGCATCAGAACTGATTGGGAACAGGGTAGATTTAGTGTTGCGTCAGAACTGATTGGGAACAGGGTAGATTTAGTGTTGCATCAGAACTGATTGGGAACAGGGTAGATTTAGTGTTGCATCAGAACTGATTGGGAACAGGGTAGATTTGGTGTTGCATCAGAAGAGATACCACAGTTTGCACGTCGCATAGAGATGTGTTTACTATTGAATGGATGTACGTAAAAGACTGTTGCACATTATCGACTGAAACTCAGTAAAAAAGCACAGTACAACTTGGGCGTAAGGGAATCCTATTAAGGATCAATTCGATAGGAACAGTGCGTAAGGTGTTGAGCAACAAAATATCTGTTCATATTACACTTGAGCTTCTGCATGTAAGTACTACCAGGAAAGCAGGAAATTCCAAGGTTTAGTAGTTCAAGGGGGAGAATAAAAGGCTATGATGAATCTAGGGATCTCTAAAGTCTGGGGGTCAGCCTTTGCTACTTGTCGCTTTTGTCGGGTTATCTACGTCGAGGAGATACAATTACCATCAATTCATTCCATTAAAGTACTTGTAAAACAGACACAGGGATGCAACATTTTGGTGATGGGACATTAGTTCGTGTTTGGTTGGAAGACTAGATTTGATACTCCATGCATTAGCGAAAAGTGGCTTGTTAGAGATATAGGATAATCTAGGGTATGAAAAACTTTATTGAACGGTAGAAGAAGCCCACCTTACTCATTGAAACCCTGGCAATGACCTCAATATATTTTTTCAAATTCATGTTGCTTGTGAATGTCAAGCCGTGGAGTTTAAAAAAAATCTTTTTCAGGTAGTTTATGGAATCAGTGATCGATGTTTCTCGTAATTACTAAAGGAATAATGTTTAGTCTTGGCAGTTTTGATTGTTGCAATCCATGTAAATTCCCATCCTACTACCGATTGGAGGTCTTTCTCCAAGATTTCAGCCAGTTTTTAGATATGTGTTCATTTTCTTCCTATTGTGTCTGTTTAAGAGGGTTGTGTCATCAAGAAATACACCAATCTTTGGGACAATTTTATCAGTGAGGTTATTTACGAATATCAAGAATAACAAAGGTTCAATTATCAAATCTTGCTGAACACTCGCATTTATATCGTGTTGTTTTAAAATACAGATATATATGATAAGCTGGATAGTTTCTTGTATAAGAAGAATTTTATTGCATTAAGTATTCGTCCAGTAGGATTTCATTTTCAATGAGAACACTATTGTACCAAACCGTATCAAAGGCGTTAGATATATCTAATGTTACTAACCGCGTATTCCTTGCCATATTAAATGCGTGGTATATATGTTCGCAGATTACAGTTAGAATATACGTCATAGAAAGAGCTTTTCTAAATCCATACTTTCGGTCGAAAAGAATTTAGTATCTAGGAGGTGGTTAACTTGTGCTTGATTGATTAAAGTTTCCAAGATTTGGATGGAAAGCGGGAGCAGGTTAATAGGGCGATTGTCTGGGTCAGTTTTCTGGTACCATCAAAGCAATTGCCATGCGGCCAGGATAACAAGATATGGTAAGGCACTTGTTAAAGAGTTTAGAGGGAGCTGAGGCAACCTCAGCTGACAATTATTTTGATGGTATATCAAGTATATTCTTGTGAAATATCATCTTTCATGTTTCACGCTTGAACTTGAAATGAAGTTTTTAATCGCAAAACTCACAATTTGAGGAATACTCGTTAAATCATATTGTGTTAAGTGTTAAGGTTGCTTACACATTTTAATTTTGATTATCAAGTCTTAGAGAAAACTTTGTACATGGTTCGCAATAATTATTAGATGAGAGTGTCACCAGTATCAAGGAATGCTATAGTCGACAGTGGAAAATAATGAATTTCTTTCAAATAACCCAGTAACTATGGATTTCGTAATGAGCTCCATTTCAGTGTAGAATCGGGTTTTGCTGCTCCTTCCGGTTAAAGAGTAAATAAAGAGATGATCCAATAAGGCAATCCCTGGTGTTTGTCATTCGAAATTGCCGTCCTCTCCAATTTAGCCAGACGCGTGTCGTCGGTTTAGATCGCATACATCCGTGCCTATTTATTTGCTTAAGACGAGTTCTTTTTTTTTTTTTTTTTTTTTTTTTTTTAAGACAAGGCTTCTCTTTTAGGGTGACATGAATTTGAGCGGATGAAAGACGAGTCGTAAAAACCCGGAACGTTTCACATTGCATACATGCGTGTTTGCTTTTGACTTAGAGTTGTGTTGGTAAGAAAGGGAAGAAAAAAATAGGTTACTTGGAAGAAGAAGAAGAAGAAGAAGAAGAAGAAGAAGAAGAAGAAGAAGAGCAACTACTAGACGTCTCTCAGTTAAATACTGAAGATATCCTGGATTAACGCTGAAACGCCGTGCCATGTTTAGAGACGTGCAAAAAGTTACAACCAAACCGGAAAACGTGCTTTTTCCAAAGCCAACATTCTTCAGTTTTTTTTTCTGTAAAAGAACGTTGCGATATTTTCTTCGTGTTAATTACGCAGTGACAATATTTATTCTCTTGTTTTCGATGATATGGGTGTGCACAGAAGAACACGCACTTCACAACCAAAAAAACATTCCAGTTCTTGAATCCTTCTCTTTTATTTTTATACTCATCTTCACCCAAAACAACGAATATTGTGAATTGGACGAAAGGAGCTACAAATTGGGACCATAATTAAAAATAAAATGTTCGTTTATGTTGCATTTGAGGTTTTGCATATCAGTACAGTTTGGGGGGCAGGCAACAAGAAGAGAATTCCAAAGTTTAGCTGTTCTAGGGAAAAAGCTATTAGAGTAGAAATCTTTCTAACATTTGGATATGTCAACAATGAAGGGGTGTGATTTTGTTACTAAGCTGTTTTTTTGGGATATGTGCGTCGAGGAGGCACAAGCGCAATGAGTTCGAGTACATCCCATTAAAATACTTGTAAAACTGGCATAGAGATGCAACATTGCATCATTTTGTGTTATATTTCACACAGATATAGAACATTCCTATTGCACGTAAGGAGTTTCTATTTGAAATCACGTCAAACAATGGACCTATGGAGTTAGGCAGCGAGGTATTTGTTAACATTACCTTTAAACTAGTAGTTTATTACAATTAGGAAAGCAGGAACAGGGAGGGAAATTCCACAGTCTAGCAGTTAGAAAGAAGAAACTATTAGAGTAAAAGTCATCAGGCACTTGAGGATTTTTACATACATGGGCTTTGTAAAGATATAGGACACTACCTTGTATGAGGAATTTTCTTGCACAGTAGAGGGAGCCTACTTTATTTGCAGCAGCGTTGGTAATTACATTGATGTATCTGTCTTAATTTTTCTTTCTTTTAATCATGCGTCCTCTCTCCCTCCCTCCCTCCCTCTCTCTCTCTCTCTCTCTCTCTCTCTCTCTCTCTCTCTCTTCGCCCCTTTGTTTATCTACAGTTCGCTCTTCGTCTTTGTATATTTCACATCGTCGGCCTTTCTTTTCGCATTTTTTTCTTCCAACTTTTCTTTCTCTGACCCATTCTACGTTTCCCTTCTTACCTCTATTCCTATCTTTCTTCCTTTTCTCTGTTACTTTTCCGTTTTCATTCCTCCTCTATTACTTTTCAGCCGTTAGTTCCAGCTCTGATGATTTTACTCATTTAATTAAATTTAAAAACTACTATAACTGTAATCATTATCTCATTCAGCAACGAGCTGATAGACCTGGTGATGCTCTAGATTGAATCAGGACCAATGAATATTGCACACTTCCAATACATTTAATGTCATCGAAATCGATGAAATTTCCCACTCATTAAACAAATCAATTGATTGCCTGCGTCTGGAGCTTACATGCATCATGACAGTGACTTAATACACAATAGCTTGTAGTTTGCATCGTACTTTTAAAACCCAACTGTTAATTTTATAAAATTATTTTTATATAATGACTTTATAGTTTAAAATGAAAAAGTCAAGTATCAGTGTGTGATTATGTCCTAAACAAAAGCATTCATTTTGAACGAGATTCTGTTTTATCTAGTAATCTACTGTTGATTTTATAAGCCGGGCGCCCTGCTTGTGGAGTGATAGAACTTTTCAAATTCACAGGTAATGTTAGGCTCTATAAGAGTATTAACTTTGGTCGAAGAGTGTTAACTTTGACTCCTTTCTTAATGGGATTTTTTTTTTCGATTATCAAGTGTCAATACTTATTGGAGATACTCCGATACAAAACCTATATAAAAACACTCCTAGGCACATGAAGTATATTTGTGTGAAATTTCATAAAAATTGGTCCAGCAATTACCGATTCCATAGGAAAACCTTTTTCTCTCTCTTTCTCTCTCTCTTTCTCTCTCTCTTTCCCCCTCTCTTTCTTAAACACACATGTGATCGCACGCAAACATGTATTTATCTATGTATTTATACTGAACTCTCTTGCTGAATATTAATTTTAAACCGACGCTAATAGTATTAGTCTTAGAGGTATTATTAACCTTTTACTATCTCTCTACATGATGGTGGTGAAGACCTACGTGTGCACGTTCTAATCCAGTTGATGTAGCAGAAACAATTTCATTTAGAATGTTGGCAACGTTGTTCCGCCTTTTAAGTACCTGATATCTTTCTATGGGGAGTTCTAACCAAAACTATATTAAGGAAATCAATGCCAACGTAACAAACATCAGGTTAATACGAAATGAATTAGTGTCTATTTCTCTATTTCTCTCTCACTTTTATTTTGCCAATCTGTCTAGCTCGAAATTTTTATTTTCCTTCAGTCGTTTACTCTTCCCCACATTCTCTCTCCCTCTCTTCCTCTCTCTTTCTTCCTCTCTCTTTCTCGTTTGTTTCTTTCTCTCACTCGTATGTGTTTATTTACATGTCATATGATTTTCATATGTATCTCCACCTTCTCTCTCTCTCTCTCTCTCTCCTTCTCAGATTTTATATGACTCTATTCAGTTATACGCACCTGCACTTACTGCACCCTCTCTGATACACACAGTAACACGCACACACACATACACACACACAGACACGCACACACACACACACACACACACACATATATATATATATATATATATATATATATATATATATATACTTTCTGTTTCTCTCTATTTTTCCCATGTATTCGACTTCATTTTATGGACTAATCGATATCTATCTTTACTAAAACTACTATGTTCATCTCAATCTTCTAAAATAAAATATTCCCTCATTAAAGCACCTTTTCCTTCCACTTATATAAACAAAAAATAATTACCTATAACCGAATATCATTTAGTTGTAAACTCATATACTTATTTATTTGTTTATTTATTTATTTGCGGCCTATTATCCTCATCTTCTTGTTGTTTAACAACGTTTCGGCCAACTATTCTTCCAGCCTTTGTCAGGTGGTAAACCGCGTTTAGAATATGAGGATACTAGTCCGCAAACAAATGAATGAAATGGAACACGTACATGAAGTCTGTTGCCAAGGTAGCTAGAAAAATGGTAGGATCCTTCTATCGCTCCAGACGATATCTCACAGCTGATGCAATTCTCTATCTATAAAAAAGCCAAGTACGTCTAATGATAGAGACCTGCTGCAACATCTGGGGAGGAGCTGAAAAAATAGCCTATCCTGCCTTGACAGAGTACAAAATGGACTTCGTGGCTTAGTGGGGGATGCCCTTTTCTCTTCACTGCAATATCTTTTCCACAGAAGAGACGTTGCGAGCCTGTCTTTGTTTTATCGTTACTTGGATGGTATGTGCTCGTCTGTGCTCCAATCTCTGGTCCCCCCTCGCCAATCCTTTACGAAAAACACCCGTCTAGCTGAAACCACTGTCAATAATTTTCCCCACTCTTTATCTGTGCTTAAATCAAAACGTAGATTCCATGAACAAAGTTTCTTCTAAGAAGTGCACGTTTATGGAACTCTCTTATGTTTGTCTGTTTCTAACCTGACTAGAAGTTGGACGCTCTTCAAGTCCAAAATAAACAAATTCCTGATGAACCGCCCCCTTAAGTAAGACTCTTTATCAAATGTCCAATACTAACGATTACTACGATACTATCCTATTGATTACTGTACACGTAATAAACCTTATCCCCGAGTGGCTTCCGGGCGTTGATAAGTGGTGACTACCATGTAAAATAAAATAAAATAAATATATGAATAATCTATTTCAAAATAATTCTAATAATAAAAATAAAATTATACACTCATGTGTATTATATTGTAACGTACGAACCCAAAACTAAATACATTATTTCTGTTTGTTTTGTGCAGCCGTTGCTGCTGGTGGTATTTACACTAGGATATAAAATCTTTATAATTTCTCGGACAATTTCATTAGATAGAAACGTGTTCTTTTCCACGTTTCCTTGTCTTGTGTGTTGCCTTGTCATACTTTGTCAACAACGACCAGACTACCATCGCGGATCACGTTTCAAAATGAAATCCCCCAAACCTTTTAACACAAACGGTTTCAATGACAGTTTAAACAACTCAATAAAAAGAATAATGTATACAGTAAATAGTAATAATAATTATGATTTCGTTTAAAAACTGGGGTATAACGTTGGATCTGGTGACAGATACCTCAACCATCTACTGTTTATGGATTATTTGAAAAAATTCGGTAGAAATGAAAAGGAAATGGAGGGACTGGTAGAACCTGTGGGAACATACTCAGAAAATATTGGGATGGAGTTTGGGATTAGTAAATGGGCGGTGCTGGTGATGAAAAGAGGAGTAAACGTTCATTCGAATGGAAAAGCGCTGCCTATACTACTACTACTACTACTACTACTACTACTACTACTAATAATAATAATAATAATAATAATAATAATAATAATAATAATTACAACAACATTAATAATAATTCTGATTTCGTTTATCAACGTCTCTCTGGAAAGGGATGGGATTCATTTCCAGAGAATTTCCCTTAATTCCGGCTTCAAGCCAGGAGCTTCAAAGATCAAGGGTTTTCCTAAGGAGGTTGGTGGTACCTATAATTGCAGAGGTTTGAAGGCCGCCTAAAACATCGGGGATTTGTAGTTTTTTCAATTGTCCTTCCAGACGACTTGATACTACTCCTAGTGTACCAATAATGTACCTAGTGTAGTAGTAATAATAATAATAATAATAATAATAATAATAATAATAATAATAATAATAATAATAATAATAATAATGATGATGATGGTGATGATGATGATGATAAAAATAATAATAATAATAATAATAATAATAGTAATAATAATAATAATAATAATAATAATAATAATAATAATAATAATACAAACTGTGCCGATTTTTTCAATAAAGCAGAGTGTGCTAATAAAAATGAGTTTTCACTAAGAGTTGACCAGGTCTTTCCGTACCTTTACATTTAATACAAAGCTCATGTTGACATTTCGATTCGCATTTACTTTCTTTCTATCAAGTTCATTTTTGAGGTCATAAATTAAGTAAAACCAAGACTTGGTACTGTGAGAAATAAACGCACATATTTAGATAGGGCATGACGTGTTAGAAAAGACTGTAAAAGAATGGTAAACAGTTATCTGGGTTCATTTCGAAGATACCAAGCCAATTGGTGCTAAATTAGTAGGTCTAAAATGCCGGCGTAGCTCGTTAACATAGGGTTTCCACAATTGTTTAATAAGTTCATAATTGAGAAAAATGGAAATTCAAATGTTTCAAGATCAAAGTTCGTCTAGCTATCTTGGTTTTATATCACACAAATGCAACTAACAAACCGCCATAAATAATTAAAAAAAAAACACGAAAGAGTTGTAATCGTATCGCTGACGGGTCATCAATTCCTAAATACAAAATGGCGAGCTGTGTCTGATTCATTGTTGACTATTTCGGCGACAACTCACGAAATGTAAATCTCCTGCCATAAAATCCTTCAAACATTGAAAGTAAGGGAAATACGAATTGTGACGGGAGAGGAGAGGGCAGAACAACTAGGAGTCACATTTCACAGTACAATTTCTGAAAGTAATACATAAATCTTTTGGTCAAGATCAAAGTGTAGTATCTGTTCTTCAGATGCTGCACTTCCATTTCTTGTTCTCTTTCGGTGGAGGAGAAATCCTTCACGACTGAGACAATTTTTATTTTTGTACCTTTTCTCCACGTTAAAAAAATGACCCTGGTGTCTAATTCTGTCCCGTGGGGAGGCATAGTAAATAGGTGCATAAATGGCTGGCCAAAATGAACATTGCACTATGTTAAAATTTTTGCAGTTCTTTTTAAAACTACATTATGAGGAAGTAAAGTTCAGATTGTGCAAACATGGAGATATTAACATACAATGCAAACAATGATCTTGCTGCACAACGCCCTACCTAGATTTACTCCTTATCAATTTATCACCTAATTACTATAGGCTACGACATTCTCCGTGTCAATACGGCGTGTTTAACTAAATAAAAGAAAGAACTGGTTTACTTTGTGCCTCTATGTTCTCAGTATCGTTTTCGTTTTGGAAAATTCTGATCACGTGATTAGGATAGGGGACGGTAAAAATCACTGTATTTTATTTATTTTGTTTCATTTTTTACAGGGAAATAAACAAACGAAAAAGTGTAAATAAAAACAAACAATATGTTGTGTATAAAAACAAACAATATGTTGTGTATAAAAACAAACAATATGTTGTACTTGATCTTGGTATATGTCTTTGTTTTCGAGTTCAATGTAGTACTATGACAGATGAATATTTGGTATTTAATAAATTATCTAAATTGGAGTTTATCTCATCAACTGGTCAAACCCTGTTGATACGTCGTTGGTAGTCAGCTTATTCAGTTGTGACGTTTTATCTAATAGTGGCTTTAACATCGTTCTTTCTATGAGTCTATATCATACAGACTACGATGCTTGCTACTTCTTGACAGAAGCTTACCATTTTTCAGATTGATGTAGCGCGTTCTTGCGCACATAGATACCTTTTCAAGCCAGCGACACTCTTGAACAATTGTTCACAAATGTGATAGGCAAAGTGGACAGTATTTGGTGTTGTTTGTGGTGGGATTTCCTTTGCACTTTTGAGAGTCTTGTCTAAACGCTTGCTAGATTAGAGACGAAACCAGAAATATTACAGCAATACTTGTGTGGTCTGGGAAGAAGCACAACCTCATAAGATTGATGGTTATTCCTGATTTTTTTTTTTACTTCAGTCGAAGTTCTCTGAAATCAAGGGGTCCACAACCTGTGGCTAACAGTTGAAATCTATATGATATACGTAGATATTCTAATGTTCCATTAGAATATCTACGTATATCATATAGATTTCAACTGTTCTTTATTTCTAAAACACCGAGTTAGTAAAGAAGTTGAGAATATAATTCCCTCTCCTCAATTAACCATATATATATATATATATATATATATATATATATATATATATATATATATATATATATATATATAAAATCCCCGAAACCGTGTTTCATGGTAAACAACTGATGATCCCTTGAAAAATAAAGTATTGGTACTATAGTAAATTCGAGAGCGAGTTGATGCAGTGATTGCAGGTGGTTAAATAACTTACTGACTAGATAGTTTTCTACCGAATGTTAAAAAATGATTTTTGTATAGTTTTAAAGATTAAAAACTTCCAAGACTATATATATATATATATATATATATATATATATATATATATATATATATAAAATCTATCATGTGTCTCAGTTCTCTGTGTGTTTATGTTAGTGTGTTTGTATATCCGCTAGCAACTTTCGTCAGGAACCCGGTACCGTTAGAATGAGCCATCCCGCGTAGACACATAATATGGAAGAATTAGAAAATAATAATCAATTATTTCACGTAGATATATCGTTTAGTTTGAAGAATGGTCAGGTAAAAATCTTGGCGTCGATGCCGTTGGTTAATCGCGCATACGTGAACGGTCGTTTAGTTCTTTTACTTTAAAAAGCTAAATTTGCATCTGTGATGTCTTGTTCCAATGTATAGCGTGTTTGCTTTCGAACTTTACTTTTGAAAGTTACGCCGAGCACCTGGTACTTTTTCTTTAAATAAAATCGCCATGGGCATGGAGTATGTACCTACATTAAAGACGACTTTCCATTTGGTAGGGACATCTCTAGAGAAGATCCTAATTTACCTTACATGTGCTTCTGGGTTGCATTTTCTCACACTACTGCGTTTATATTTGCACCCTATCGACCCCACAACAGTGAAATAACTATCTTCAATAGCATAACTGGGAAAATTGACCATGTTCTATCTGAGTACCCCTCAGCTAACATCCACGTCTGTGGAGACTTCGATGTTCACAATGTGGAATGGTTGACCCACTCAAACTAGACCGATGAGGAGCGGAGGTTCTGCCACGATTTCACCATTGCTTATGACCTCACTCAGATTGGCCAACAACCAACCTGCGTTCCCGACACTGACGGTCAGTATGCCAGTCTCCTAGAGCTCTTTCTCACAACTTACCCTGAGCTGTTCTCATCTTCCGTTCAGTCCCCACTGGGATCTTCCGACCACTCTGTTATATCGATCAAGATAAAAGCAAAATGTAATAGGTCCTCAGATATACCTCTCCATCATACAGTGTATCGATATTCTATGGCTGACTGGGATAGCTTTCGTACATTTATATCAGACCTACCTCTACGTGCCATGTTTAAAAAGGATGTGTCCTCTATAGTATCAGACCTGACGGAATGGTTAACTGTAGGCATAGACAGTTTCATACCCTCGAAAAAGTTCTAGCAAAAACCTAACAGCCAGCCGTGGTTCTCCCCAGAATGTGTTGCTTCCATTGCGCACAGAAATCACTTTTTCCATTGCTTCCAACGTAATAGATGTGCTGAGACTAAAGCCGCCTTGATGACTGCCAGCAACCACTGTAAAAAAGTAATAAAGAAGGCAAGAGAGTTATATGCTCAGGATGTCAAGTCCAAAGTAGCTGAGCAGTGGCTTGGTTCCCATCAGTTTTGGCAAATAGCAAACAGAATCCTCAACAGAAGTGTTAGCTCTATACCAACTATCATCAATGGACCCGAGTTTATATCGTCAACATCAGACACAGCCAATCTCTTTACCAAGAACTTTGCAGCTAATTCTACCCTTTACGACCAAGGCCGCCAACCCCCAGTATTCCCTTGTATATCAGAAAAAATGTTAAGTGACATACAGATATCTGTACGCGATGTTGCCAAGCTAATCAAAAACCTTGATTCCGGGAAAGCAACTGTCTTAAGGAGAAATGCTCCCCAACACCTTGGAAAATCTCATCAGTATGCCCTGTATTTAAGAACACAGGTGATCATTCATCTCCCTCTCAGTACAGACCAATAAGTCTCCTATGCATCATGAATAAGCTGCTGGAATCTGTGCTAAACAAGAAAGTAGTCAATCATCTCAGCAAAAATAACCTTCTCAGTGACATGCAATATGGTTTCCGTTCTGCTAGATCTACAGAATACGTGCTCACAGTTATATCTCATAGGACTGGCGAATCCCTCGATTGTGGCTTCCTCTGAAGGGCAATTGCTCTTGACATATAAAAGACCTTTGATAAGGTATGGGATAAAGATTTACTTCAAAAGATCTCCAATCATGGTATAGCTGAAAATGTCTTCTCAACTATTAACTCATTTCTCTCTGATAGGTTCTTAAGAGTAGTGGTTGATGAGCAGAAATTAGAGGCTCTCAGTTTTAATCAGGGGTAATCCTGCGTCCAACTCTCTTCCTGATCTACATCAATGATCTTCCAGACAACATCCTTAAATCATTGTAGACATTTATGCTGACGACATTACTATCTATGGAATCACTTTGAAGACCGTAAGCCAACAAGTTCTCTCTGACTCTCTCTTCTCTGATATTAAGCATGTGGTACAATGGGGAAAGAACTGGCTGGTTACTTTTAATGCATCTAAAACCAAGCTTCTATCTTTGCATCATCAACGCTCTGCTGCCCAGCTGCCATCAATCGAAATGAATGGCTCTCATCTTGGGGACGCTTCATGTTTTGACAAGCTTCTGGGCTTGACCTTTACTCCCGATCTGAAATGGAGCACGTATATTAAAGTCGCCGGAAAGATGGTGGGATCATTCTATCACTCCAGTAAATATCTCACTCCTGATGCATTCTCTCCCTATATGGAGTACTGTTGCTGCGGAGGGGCTACTAGAAGCAACTTATCCTGTCTTAACAGAGTTCAAAATAGACTCCGTAGCTTAGTGAGGGATGTCCTTTTCTCTTCTCTAAAACCTCTTTCCCACAGAAGAGACGTAGCGTGCCTGTCCCTGCTTTATCGTTATTTTCATGGCAGGTGCTAATCTGAACTTTGATCTCTGGTGCCCCCTCGCCAGACTTTCACGAAAAAAACTCATCTTGCCAGAACCACTATCAACAATTACCCACACATTTTATCCGTGCCTAAACCTAAACATAGACTCCATGAACACGGCTTCTTTCTTAGAACTGCTCGCATGTGGAACGCTATTCCGTGTGCCTGCTTTCCAGCTGACTAGAGTCTGATTGTCTTCAAGTCCAACGTGAACAAGTTCTTATTGAACCGTCCTCCTTAGTAATCCAATTTACAAAATTTCCACTAATGTTTACTACGGTAAAATCACAATGACTAATATATAGCTATTAACCCTTATCCTCTAGTGACCTCTGGGCCTTGATAAACGGTGACCCCAATGTACAAAAACAAAAAAAAACTTTTCTTTTTCCCATTATTTATAATTCTCAACTTTCTTACGCGCGCTCACAATAAAATAGCACCCATTCCACTTTTTTCTAATTGACTCTCTTATAATACATAGGAAATCGCCGTGAATTAATATACATTTACCCATTCCTTTTTCTATTTATAGGGTGTTCATACATACACATAGTATATTCTAGTAGACTGCTGACTTTGAATTGTCTACGACTTGAAGTTTTAAGTCTTTCATTATTCTTATATATATATATATATATATATATATATATATATATATATATATATATATATATATATAGCCAGTAGAGTTTAGTTTCCTACAAGTACATCCAATGAAACAACATGTGTCTACCAAAATAGTGGTCAATGAGTGAACAGAGCAGGTATATTAATTTTATTTATACAAACATTATGTTTGTATAAATACAATTAATATAAATTATATATATATATAAGTGAACGTGTGTGTGTGCGTCTGTGTGTGTGTCTGTGTGTATGTGTATGTGTGTATGTGTGTCTTTTTGTGTGTCTCTGTCTGTGTGTGTGTACATTTCCCTACGCAATAGTCTACAGACTCGAAATTTGATATACAGGGTACTGAGATTTGGGGAAATCGATCTGATCGGTTTTTGGCCAGAAATTTTGCGATTAAGGGGTCAAAGATTTGACCTTTAAGAACTCTACAGAACTCCTCCGACAGTGTTGGGTCTACGCAGTTTTAGATATAGGTTCCTTGGACTTGGATCTAACTTAAGAATTTGATTTGAGCCCAAGACAATACATTTTAAGGGTTCATAATACGGGTCAAAGTTTTTTGCTTTTTTTTTTAAATTGACCTCTACGGTCTCTTCCAAATAACTCAGACAATTTTTGTTCTAAATAATTGAAATTTTACAACAAGGGTAATCAGAGATAGGCAAGCTTTTTCATCAGTTTGGGTCGCAAATTTTAAATATAAATGTATGTATGTCTGTTTTCATGTCTGCCTTAAACTTTTAATAGAGGCGACGGATTTTACCAAAGTCAGTATCGTTTTAAAGTTCGACCTTTCATACGAGAAATATCGAAAAATTGGCAAAAAACATGTATATCTTCCCCTGCAACTAGGAAATATTTACTTTTTTCGTCGATATTTTTGAAAGTTATCCTCTCCTTTAGATCATCTAGCCTTAATTTTTAAAAAATGTCGCTTCCGGTTTGGCGGAGATCGTAACTGCATAAACGTTAGGTTTTACCCGGTTCTTTTCCTCCTTTGCGTAACGGGTTCGAGCCTGCCTTCCTACTACCACTTTTTTTTTTGCTCAACATACACATCCAAACGCCGTGATGAAATGCTAGTATATATATATATATATATATATATATATATATATATATATATATATATATATATATATAAATTCACAGCTCATCTTACTGTTTCCTTATTCATATTTAGAAAGTCGGCCACGGCAGAAGCGCCTTTAAATATCTCTATTTCTTCATTTTTTCTGCTTTCCAGCTGACTACAATATGGTTGTCTTCAAGTCCAACGTAAACAAATTACTAACGATTACTATACTATTCAATTGACTAATTTACACTCTTAACCCTTATCCTCGCGTGGTTTCTGGGCTTTGATAAGTGGATATGCCCATGTAAAAATAAATTCTGCGGCAAATTTATTTTTCTTAATATATCGGACTTATTCTTTTTAATTTGTACCCATTTGTGAATTATTTTACGGAAGTCTGCCGTTTGGATGACATTAAAATATCTTCCAGTAACGCGATTCCTTTGGATTTTTACTTCTGGATACCGGACTTTAACCAAATTTTCTTGGATTTTACCGTTATTTGATATTCTACTCCTCACCAGACCATCCATTCACGTGAAATCATTTTTCTTTTTTCCCTCCATTTCCTCTGCCTCACTATTTTTTTTTTTACTATTATCAAGTAAGCTCTATGGCTTACTTGTAGTTCATTAAATACTTTGTAAGCAAAATTCGATTCCGCATTTTGCTAATTCTAAACATCTGATGAGAAGGAAAATATTTATTTCAAAACTCCGCGACGCGAATTAAAGACAATCATCTTAATTTGTGTTTCGTTTTTTAAAATTAAATATATTTTTAACTCATCTTTAAGTGTTTTTAAATGTTTTATTTATTCTTTGTTATTATATATATATATGGTGGATGGAACGCATATAATGTTTTATAGATTTATATAATAAGTTATATATAAGTATCTCAGTTCTTAAATAAGGCAATGAAATGTATATTTTATACGGCCGATTAAATGTATTTCTGTGTTATAAAATAGAAACGCAACGTTTAAATCTGTATAAACGCGCTTAATCTTGCTAGAGAAACTAGAGAGCAATGAATTATAGACAAACATAAAGTAATTTCACTAGGCGATAACGTATTATGATTGAAAAAGACTACATAAAATAATGCCGTTTTAAATAACAAGGCCGATAGCCATTAGTTGCATGCTCTCGTGTAATGAATGAATGCATGAATGTAGGATTGACATGAAATTCTTAAATATAAACTAAAATGACCGAAAAATGGGCTGAAATGACTTAAATAAATAAAAAGTAAATGACTTAGAATGACTTTAATGTACTTAAGGATGAATTGAATGACTTTGAGAATGACTTGAATTCTTAAAAAATAACAGGAATCCTTCAAAAACAACTTGAATGATCTGGAGAATGACTTGAATGGCTTTGAGACTGACTGTTTGTAAATGGGTGATCATTTTACATTAAATTAATACAAAAAAGTGATCCCCCACTTTATATCACAAAGTTACAAACATAAGCACAGCATGTACTAAGAACGATACTACACTTTGATCTTGGTCGAAAGGCAAAGAAAAGCTGTATTTATTTGCTCACCCAGCGAGCAAATAATGCACAAGGCCGATTTTTAATGTGAGGAGTGAAGGGGAAAAGGGAAGCAACTCTCCGGGGAGTACGGGAGCTGGATATTGATAATTGGTATGAAGGGTTGCCCCTATATTGACCAAGGTCTTATATGTGAGATTTCCTCCACATATTGTCTTTGCTAGCAGTATCTGCCGGAACAGATACTACACTTTGATCTTGTTTATATATTTTATTGCTTTTAAAATTTTGTAAATACAATAAAGTAAAAAAAAAAGAAAAAGATTTTCAAACAACAAAATAAAGCACAAGGCCCTACAAGAAATTGGGGAGGGGAAGGGTTCAGGGTCTTTGTGAGTAAAGTGATTAAAAAGTAATAAATGTAGACTTTGGAGTCTTACTCTTGACTGGCAACATTTTCCAAAATACCTCATTCACTCTATGGATCTTAAACTAAGTAATAAATCCCCAGCGTTTAAGAATCAAAACCATATTTACAATTTATAAACAGTTGTCTGTGTGTTTGTGTATGCATTTTTTTTTATATTAATTTTTTTTTTTTTGTGTGTGTGTGTGTGTGTGTGTGTGTGCATGTGTGAAAAAATAAAGTTCAATTTCATTGGTAAATAAAAATGTTTTTGAATTAAGAAAAGGATTGCTCGTGGAGAGGGGAACAACTAATTAAAAGTGTTCATACCAAAAACAAAAAATAAATCCTACTGGGTTGTTAGTGAGACTCCCCTGTACTAATCTAGGTGACTAGACCCCCCACTGTTTTCCGAGGAACCGAAAACAAGCAGGACGATCCCTAATGGGGATTGGGAAAAATATCTTAATGGTAGTGGGAGAAAACAAAGCAACGGGTGGAGGGGGTTGGAAGGTGACCTCTGAGTAGGGGAGTGACCGGGGATGTTGAAAATGCAAGGATGTGGCACAAGGGGGATGGGCAGACTCAGAGGTTCTCTAATACCAAAAAATAAAATCAGGAACAGGATCTCATTTATACCACCAGTCAAGAGTCTTCTTAAGTTTTTCTTAGCTAGAACCTAAGCGGGATGGGTTCCGAAGGCCCCAGCACCGCCCGTGCCATGTTTAAGGAGGAAACACGTATTGAAACTTGGCTCCTCGACGGATGCACAAACTAGTGCTGTGCACCCACCTCTTGTCAAATTCCACTCTAGGCAACCTCCTCCAATCGCATCTGATCTTTACTTTAAGCAAATGTTTAAAGTAAACGATCAGATCCCGATCCGGAACAAATGTCCCTTCGCGGACCAACTTGAGGCGTGTGATCCAAATCACCATGCGCGCTACTGCCAGGATCGCCAGGACAACCATTCTTTCCTCCCTGGGGAACGGCGGCTCCATGTTGTACACAAAATAACCTTCGTCGAGATCGAGCGGACATTCGGCATTGATGCGAGCCGTTACCCCCTCGACGTACTCCAATAAGGGCTGGATCCGGCTGCACCTAAAAAACGCGTGCCCGATCGTTTCGGGCTCGCGCTCGTCACAGCGCGGACAGAAGCCCCTCGTATGTTCTTTATACCGGCAGAGTTCGTCGAGAAGGGGCAGCGCGTTACGGACCAGTCGCCAGGTGAGGGAAAATTCCGAGTTGTTCAGAATCTCCCGTCCCGGCGCCCAACTCCAATGAGAACAGACAACCTCCATCTACCATCCCATCCGCCTACGAAGTGGATCCTTCGCGGTCTCCTTCCACTAGCTCCCGATATAGTTTCTTCCTTGGCTGATCGAGGACACTGGTACCCGGCAAAGCTCTAAGAGCGGTCCGGCATTCAGAGAAGAAGTTAGACTCCCCCCTCGGTCTACGACGACCTTCTACCGAGGGGTTGGGGTTGAGATTGGGAAACAAGTTCTCAACCACAGGGACCCAAGGAGCGTCTTCTTCAAGCGAACGACCCAGGAAAGCCAATCTCTCGGCATTTCTATGACACAAGAGACTGGGCTGACCCAGGCCTCCTTCGCTCAGACTCTGGACACAGACCTCTCTACAGACATAATGCTTACCATCGTTCCACAATAGTGAATCGAGGCGCCCTTGCAAGCGGGTTAGTCGTTCTGCAGGGAGAGGAAGTACAGACAATCGGTAAAGGATGAGCGGAAAGACGTATGTAGCACACGCCTCCGCCCGACCCTTCAAGGACAATTTTGATCTTGGCCCGAAGACTAAGAAAAGTTAAAAATCTAAGAATAGCATGTATTAAGAACAGACCTTTGATCTTAACAAAAAGGCCAAGCACAAAAGTGTTACGGACAGACCGACCGACTGACCGACCGACGGAGTGACTTATAGAGTCCCTTGCCCCCAACTAAAAAGAAAGACTTGGGAATAAACACGATGCATAATCAATATCTAATTTTTATACTTGCATAAAAAGAGCTGAATTTGTTGTAATAATATTACGTTACGCAATAAATGAATTGTAAAATTAGGAATATGGACTAATGATTCGTTTCTTAATTGCGTATATAAACATATAATTTTATCAATTACTGTAAACGCCCGTTGTTAAATGACCGCACAATTGTTCTAAATTGATTTTTTGGATATTGTCAACAGTAATCAAAGGATAGAATTTATAGATAATTTTCACCGCTGGATTTTCCGTTAAATTCTTTGCTGAATTATTTTTTATTATTTCTATGGAAAATGTGGTATTTGCTAATGGCAACCGTCAATTGCACATCATTATTATATAAATAATATACTACAGAATTTGGTACATGTCGAATTCTACCCAGGAAGTTCTTCATCACTCGTTCACTTTGAAGACTATACGGGGTACTCCTAACAAATGTTTTTTAACATAACAATCTGCTATCTAACCATACTTGGTATAAAATAACCTTAGCCAATGTTACTTCACGTGTCAAGTGTCTGCCATAAGTACCCAATGGTCTTCTTTTTCTATGTTTAAATATACGCGGGGCACTTTGGTAATAGTCTTCTCAGTAGGAGGTAAATCTGAATCGGCTTCATTCTTTCCGGAATGGTCTTAATATTTTTCTCGAAATTTATCGCGAAGATAATCCCTTTTAAAGCAACCACCTGGTTATACATTATAGTCGTTTTCAAGTGATGTGCTCCGACATAGGCGCGAAACCAGGTCGCCGCACTTATGAAGTGTGCAATGGCAGAAACACTAGAGAACGACCTTCAATCTGTAGTGGAATGGGGACAAAAACGGATGGTCACATCCAATGCTGCCAAGACTAACCTTGTTTTCGTCATATATATATATATATATATATATATATATATATATATATATATATATATACATATATATATATATATAATGCTCTATTGTCAAAAGTGTTTTTGTTCATAACGTCTGAAGAAATGCTGGTTTGTGAAAATTTTCAAACGATATAATGTTTCAAATTGTCGAATGGACATGGAAACAATTGTAACGTAAAACGAAATGCACTTTTTGTTGCCATCAAAACCATTTTTGAAGTCTTGATTTCACATGTTTTTATTTAGACGGAATGAATTTCGAGAGAGAAACTAATTTTTATCTCTGCTGATTAATTTTTTATTGACTCTCTAACTGAAATCTTTGACGCTCACGGCACGGACTTACATCGATAATATTCGATTATATTATCATCTTTCTACAGAATTAGCGCTGTTTTGTTCGCATAGATTTATATAAAAACGTATACTTTATTTCTCCAATAAAAAATCTGACGAAGTTTTATCGTCTCTCAGTTTTTTTTGTTTGTTTTTTACAGCGTTTGGCGTCTGTCATCTGCCCTAAATTTAGATCACTCATCTTTTATTCAACCCTGGAATTGATTTTGTTTTACAGATTTTGGCTAATTCCATGCACTTAGTGTGACCCTTGCCAAAATTTACACCATCTAAATTAATCGCAATAATTTAGGGTCCCTAAAAAGGGAAAAGTTGATTTCATACTTAACTAGGAAGGAACAACGCATTGCTATATATGTAATGTCGGCATAACAGATCAACAAACTGTCCGATCTAGTCACCAATTATTATAATGAAATGACTGGACGTATCTGAAAATTGACGGGTTAACATAAAGAAAGAAAGAACTTTAAGTAATTAACAATGTCTTTATGCGAACAGTCATATGTTTCAACTAAATCCGTAAGAGTAATTTCCCTCGTCTACAGTATACACAAGTGTCGAAAAAGAAATGGAAAAATAATAAACCACGTGAACAATAGACCTCGATTTTAATTGCACCGTCTAAATATAGCATCAAGCATTCATTTCCGTATAGCAAAACAAAAGATAATCGGATGGAAAAACAACACTCGAACGTTGAAGTGGCCTAAACGAGACCGCAGCAAAACAACGATCCAAACTGAACCGAGTTGGATTGCGAGTAATTCTGGCAGTAAAATTAGATATTCGATAGCTGTACAAATATCGATAAAATACACGTATATTCTCTTCACTCTGATACTTAGTAATCATTAAGAATTGAAGAAAATAAAATATTACACATGACAAATTCTCACTTGAGAAAACATGCATATGGATAGCTTAGGTCGTTCAAATTGCAAACGACGACGTTCAACTTCCTAATAAACAAAGCTTACAACAACAAAAACAACTATATTAAAAACTATAACAACCATAATAATAATAATAATAATAATAATAATAATAATAAAAATAATAATAATAATATTCTTATATATAAAATTCACTATGTCTGTCTATCTGTCTATTCTTTCAAACCGCCTCTCTCTGAGACGCGAGGTCGAAGAGCGGCGAGAAGTGGGTCAAGCGATAGCATTTTTGGAAAATTTCTTATGGAATCTAAGCCTATAAAAAGAGCTCCTACGGTCTTGAATAATTGACCTTGAGCTGCGTAAATTTACTTAAATCCTCTTGTATGCATATATATATATATATATATATATATATATATATATATATATATATATACTAGACAACTCGTGACTTGTTGGGTCAGTATATGTTAACATTGACTAGTTAAATGGTTTCATTTTTTTTAACCAACTACAGGGTGGTCAAAAAGTCAGGTAACATTTTAAAGAAAACCGATATTAGCAATACACGTATATTTAAGTACCATACATTGAAATATAAAATGAAACAAACATGAAATATGTTTATTTTGTTAATTGTCGTCCATTTCTCTCTATCAATCGCTGGAAGCGATTAACCACTGACTGTGTAACACGTGTAATCATGTCAGCTGATATCCGCGCAATCTCCTCTTCAATAAATAACTTTAAAGACGCTATTGTATCAGGCTTCTTGCCATAAACGCTATCTTTTACATAGCCCCAAAGCCAGAAATCAGGAGGGGTAGTTTATATATTACACTCAAATATTTAAACAAATAATATTAAACGAATAGAGATTATAATGGATCATATTGTTTTTTCTACCCTTAACATGTTACCTGACTTTTTGACCACCCTGCAGTTTAGTATGAGATGTAAGTTTTATTGCTTTTGGTAAACGTTACTTACTGTACGAGCTTTTGTTATGGGCCATTTATAAAACAAAGTTAGATGTTATTGTGTGTTGATAGTAAAGCATACAGAACATATAGAAACTCTAAAATAGATTAAACCGTAAACCTATTTGTTTTGTTTTTATTTGAAAACGATTCCAACTTGCAATAAAAAAAATAATACAAATATAAATTCGTAAAATACTTATAAAAAGCAGAAAGGTTTAGTTTTGTTTTTATTTGCATATTTTAATAAGAACATATTGCAGATAAAAAAAAACTTTCGTAGGTTTGTTTTTATGTTATTATGCGCAATAATCACCTTGACACACCGGTTCCCGCTGGATCACCGAAGTTAAGCAACGTTGAACATGGTCAGTACTAAATGAGTGACCATTTGGGACTTCCAGGTGCTGTATGTGCTCTTCGCTTATCTCGGCATTGTTTCCAGTCGTCCTGGTCTTATCCTCGCCACTGGATCCAAAGTGTGGATTCGGGTGAGGCGTGGTTAGTGATTGCGCGACGCTTGCCTGACAATTAGCCGCGCAACTGCCCTTACAAGGATATTCTTTGTCTTTCGAGATTGAACGGAGGCATCGATTATGCGCAGACAAGATTTTGTAAAACCGCTAGATGGTCACAACGCCCAAGCAAAACGATATATATATATATATATATATATATATATATATATATATATATATATATATATATATATATATATATATATATATATATATATAGGGTGTTTCAAAAGTCTTGGGACATTATGAGTTATTAAAAATCGTTATGTTCCCAAGACTTTTGAAACACCCTATGTATATATATATATATATATATATATATATATATATATATATATATATATATATATATATATATGTGTGTGTGTGTGTGTGTGTGTGTGTGTGTGTGTGTGTGTTTTTATTTGTTTTTTGTTAGCGATACTCTTTGAACGAATTCAATTATTCATACGAAAGTGCATTTTTACCTAAATGCGAGTTGGGAATAATTTTCCCTTTCACCAATTTGGTACCCCCTCAATGGGGAGCGACATATATATACATATATATATATATATATATATATATATATATATATATATATATATATATATATTATTTTTAAAATAAAACTATCTACTGACACGTTTTTCGAGTCTACGACTCATCAGAATAGCTTAATCTAGCGAAATTCAGCTACTCTGTATAATTTATCTAACTGGCGATAACTCAAATGTTGACAACTCAGCTGGAACGGTATATGTTTTGGTTTGTGTTTCTATTCTAGCTGATGATGCGTGAAGTCATCGAGGATATAAATCCCACCTATCTTTTTAAACGTATTTATGTATGTTTGTATGTCTACCTAAAACTTTCGACAGAGGCGACGGATTTGCATTAGATCGCTATATTTTCAAAGCTCGACCCTTCGGTCGACAAATATCCCAAAATGACTAAAGCATTAATTCATGAACCCTAAACTGGAAGTCTTCTACAGAGAGGGTCGGTTTTTTCGCGTACATAATTTACATGTCATTCAAAGCACGCAAAAACAACGTCGCATAAAAGGCATTATTTGACTGCCCGTGACGTTACAACTACGTTAGCCTTTTTGGTGATACCGGTTTTTGTTTGTCATCTCTTTCTCCTCTGCCGATTTACGGGTTGGAACCTGCTCACTACTCCTTTTTTCTTTTGCGCTCGCAATATTTTTTTCCCCCTTTTTTGGCTCATCCAACACCTTTACACTTATCTCCACTTTCTTTTCCGCTTTCGTCTTACGGGTTCGAGCCTGCCGGCCTACTACACATTTATGTTTTGTTCAAAAGTTTTATTGAACCGTCCCCTAAATAATCAAAGTTATAAAATTCCCACTAATGTTTACTACGCTAAAATCAAAATAACTAAAGTATACCCATTTACCCTTATCTTCGAATGACCTCTGGGCCGTGATAAGTGATGCCCCATATGTAAAAATAAAAAATCCAAAAACACCATCCAAACGCCGGGCAACGCCGGGCAACGCCGGGCAACGCCGGGCACCGAGGCTACTCTATAATATAAATCTCATCTGCCTGTTTAAATATATGTATGCATGTCTGCCTAAAACTTTCGACAGAAGTGATGTATTTTCGGGAGATCAGTATCATTTTGAGGCTCGATATTACAGCCGACAAATATCGAAAAATTGACTAAAAACATTAGTTACTTCACGATCAACTGGACACTTTACTACAAGGAAGGGTAAGATTTTTCGCCGATTTTTCACAGTGGATTCAGCTAGACGGGCGTTTTTTGTGAAAGATTGACGAGGGGGGACCAGAGATTAGAGTTCAGACGAGCACCTTCCATGGAAATAACGATAAAACAAGGATAGGCTCGCAACGTCTCTTCTGTGGGAGAGAGGTTGCAGGGTAGAGAAAAGAGCATCCCCCACTAAGCCACGAAGTCTATTTTGTACTCTGTCAAGGCAGGATAGGCTGTTTTTAGCAGCTGCTGCCCAGATATGGCAACAGTATTCCATCCTTGGACGTACTTGGCTTTTATATAGATAAAGAATTGCATCAGTAGTGAGATATCTTCTTGAGCGGTAGAAGGATCCCACCATCTTTCCAGCGACCTTGGCAACAGACTTGATGTACCTGTTCCATTTCAGATCAGGAGTAAAGGTCAAACCCAGAAGCTTGTCAAAACACGGGGCCTCACCCAGACAAGAGCCATCCATCACAATTGATGCCAGCTGGGGACCAGAGCGTTGATAATGTTAGGATAGGAGTTTGGTTTTGGATTCATTAAAGGTAACCAGCCACATCTTCCCCCACTGAACCACGCGCTCGAGATCAGAGGAGAGAGAATCAGAGAGAACTTTGTCATTTACAGCCTTAGATGTGTTGCCGTAGATGGTCGTATCATCAGCATAGATGTCAACGAATGATTTAAGTATGTGTTTAGGGAGGTCATTGATGTAGATCAGGAAGAGAGTTGGGCCTAGGATTGACCCCTGAGGTACTCCAGCATTTATATTGCAGGCCTCCGATTTTTGTCCATCTACCACTACTTTTATGAGCCTATCGGAGAGAAATGATTTAATGATTTAATGATGATATATATATATATATATATATATATATATATATATATATATATATATATATATATATATATATATATTACTTTTGGAACCCCAAGTATATATTTGGTACAAAACATAATCAATAGAGATTTGACTCTATCATAACAAATATCAAAACGGAAATTATTAAAATATATTTAAACGTATATTGGAGGCGTACTTGTTAATAAATGTATGTGGTTTCTCCGTCGTTATTCCGCTGGACTTTGTCGAACTCCTGAATCTGTTGTAGTACTCCATATTCAACTATCAGACTGGAAGTGACTCTGAATTGTTTCTTCTCCGACTAACTGTCCAACTTTTTTTCTTTTTAACTACGTCATTATCTGTAAAGTAGCACAAATGATACGTCATCTTGAAAACTTAATTATGAACCTCATACATTCGTTTATCCATTCAAACACTTCACATTAAAACATTCATTTTTTCTGTTATTAAAACATTTACTCTTCAATAATAATGTTTGCTTACATGCCTTTTCTACAAGTATTTTAGTGGTGAATGCTCTGACGAACTGCAATCACTTGTGCCCCCACGACGTGAGCACCCTCGACAAACCCGACAGGCTGCTAAATCCCACCCCCACACTGTAGAGATCCCTAGATGTAAAAGATCTTTTTACTCCAATAGTTTCTTCCCCAGAACCGCTAGACTCTGGAATTCCATTCCAGGTCCCTGCTCCCCCAACAGTATGACGTGCAGAAGTTCAAGTGTAACGTGAACCGACACCTTGCTGCCCAAATCCCTTCATAGTACCCCAGTAGTTGTTGCCCCTGACAGTAGCCCCCTACACCAAAGTGGCAATTTGCCTTGTTTGGGGTGAAAATGTAATAAAAAAAAAAAAATTAAGTGAACCGACTTTATCCGTGAAACAAATATGTAACATCACTACAAGTAATCGTAATACGCCTGGGAGTATCATGCATTTCTACAAGTCCACCATACGCTCGTGTAAGGAGTATTGCTTGCACATTTAGTGCAACTCCTTCTATTCTATCACTCTTAGACAGATTTCAAAAGAGAGTCGCCAACCTAATCGGTTCTACACTAGAAGCCAATCTTCAGCCGCTGTCCTATCGACCAAATGTTACATTCGTCTGCCTGTTCTAAAAATATTTTAATGGTGGATGCTCTGACGAACTACAAGCTCGTGTGCCACCTTGATGGAAATACACCCAACAAATCCGACAAGCAACAAAGTAGCACCTCTACATAGTAGAGATCCCTAGATGTAATAAAGTATTTTACTATAGTTATTTCTTCTCTAGGATTGCTAGATTTTGAAATTCCTGTTCGGATTCTTTCTTGATATCACTGACATGCGGAAGTTTAACTGTAGTGTAAAAAAACATATTGCTGCTTAACTCTCAACACGGTATCCCCTGCATATTATGGCCCGTTTATCAAAGTGGCAACAAGCCTTGTTTGGGATGAAAATTCAAAAGTACTCTTCTGCAAAACCTCTGTGCAACACACGTTATACAAAATACAATGTCGGGTACAATAAAAGCTTATATACATCTCTCTCTCTCTCTCTCTCTCTATATATATATATATATATATATATATATATATATATATATATATATATATATATATAATTCTTCCCACAGCCAGACCACAACGCAGGTCATAAGAGCCATAACAGCCAAAAACCCGGAAAACCAAGACTCGAGTGTCCCTCTCATTTGGGTCCATCGGTTAGACATATCCGAACGGGGAAATCGAAACCCGCGCCTTTTGCAAGCGAAGCAAGCACTCTGCCAACTGAGCAAACGCGCCACGCACAAGAAAGTCTATTAACTAACACAGATAAAGCAAACAACTGCGAAAATCCGACAAGGAATGTGATTATGGTGACCAGCTAAAATCCAAGCCAATGTCTCACAAGTAGGCATTTTATACTCGCTAAGGATGATATAACGACAAGTTTACCTAGCGAGCAATAAACAACAGAACCTTCAGAATATATATATATATATATATATATATATCTTGTGTACAGAAAGTTGTTAGTTGAGACAGGTCATTGGTACCGTCGGTTTCAAGCCCGATAATAAGGCCCGTTTAAGGTATCCTTATCGAGCTCTCTTCAGCCAATATTCGTCTATCTTATAACCGGAAGTGTGAAGTATATATACCTCGCGAATCCACGTTCAAATCTCGTTTTGTTTAATCCCCCCCCCTTTTTTTTTTTTTTTTTATCTATCTATATCTATATATATATATATATATATATATATATATATATATATATATATATATATATCGGGTAATGTAATACCTAATTTTCAACTTTGAATTATTTAAATTTAAGATCTAATTTCGAAAAAATGTTTTTTTTATATGAATCGATTTTAATTTGAACCCCATTTAATTTTAAAATCTCTTTCCTTATGTATAAAAACTTTAAAATCTGTATTGGTATCGGTTAAAAACTTAAAAATTCGTTTAATTATATCGAACATTTAAAAATTTCCAAAAATACGTTTAAAGTTTTAAAAAATATATTTTTAATTATATCGAATCACGTTTAAAAATTTCGAAATACGTTTAAAAATTATTTTTTAAAAACCCAAATCTTTCAAGGTTTGGGGAAGTGAGTATTTATCTATCCTAAGTGATTTCCCTAGTTTATTAACATTATTATATTTTTCTATAGTTTTAAATTCGAAATAGATTATAAATTACATTTATAAAATATAATATATATATATATATATATGACATTAATTAAAAATCTATAATATAATTGCGATTAAAATCCAAGTTTACCGACTAATTATTTATGTATTTACATTTTTTTCCCTTATATATATATATATATATATATATATATATAAAAACAACATCTAAGTGTTGTTCTTTTCATTGATCCAATTTATTAGGAGACCCTTCCTTCTATGTATGCAACTTTTCAAAGCTTCACTCCTCACATTTAAACATTTTATTTTTGGGTCATGAATGGACCGGAGGATGTAGTATTTCTCTGCGTTACAGAGTTATTGACTTAATTCCGGGACGTATGCTGGTCTATGCTCTATTTTTCTCCATTTTATGGAAGAGGGTGTATTTTTTTCTTTAAGCTCCCACACGCGGGTAGCTAATGCTGTATTCATCCTTGTTTTAGCTCTAAAGGAGCTCATATGTGCATAATATCTTTGTTTAAATTGGCCTTTTGTCATACCTATATATATTTCCGGTATATTTGTGGATTGTTCCGTTACTGTGGCCTCATAGACAAGGGATTCAGCTTTACAATTACCCTCCAATGGACAGCTATTTTTGGTCCTGCAAGAGCAGCCTGCGTTATCTATCTTTTTTGGTTCTTTGGATATTATCGACTTTATTGATGGAGCTGTCGAGTAACTAACTTTCACCGTGTTTCTATTAAAAAGTTTATGTAGTCTATGTGTTCTTGGAAAATGTTTGTCTAGAAGGCTAAGAAAACAATGCCCTACTCTAGTTTTAGTGTTCAATGAAAACGGAGGTAAGAACCAGATTATTTTCCGTTTCCTCTTTCGTTTTATATTTTCTTTATTCTGGGTTTGTTGAAATTTTATGTTTTCATTGAACCCACTTTGATGCAGTGCGTCATTATAATATGGTGCTGCTTTCTCGAACACTTCAGCGTTCGAAGAAAGCCGTGAAATCCTTTGGCTAATGTTCGCTACCATATTTTTAAACACTGTGGGTGGGTGGCATGAACCCTTATTTATATACATGAGTTTTTCATTTAGTTTGTGAAAGGGTTTGTGTATTTTCTTCTCGAGATCTAGAGTGGCATCTAAAAAATCTACTCTATCTAAATTTGTCTGTATTATTATTTTAAAGCCTAGTTCCTTAAAAAATTCAGTTAGGTCTTTTCTAAGCCTGTCTAGTGCACATCCATTGTAGTCACGCGATAGGCAAAGTCCATCATCTCTATATAATCCAAAAAAGTGATCTGGGAATTTATATTTCATGGTCTCCAGTAGAAAAAGTCCAACCAGATCGCAGATATCAGCACTGTCATACGCCCCCATCGCGACGTCAAAGGGGTCTTCGGGGTTTGATTTTTTGACCCACGTTTTATCGTCAAAAAATAAAAGGGTCTGTCGAGCTTGCATGATTGTTTCCTTATCGAGCTCACTTATCTTTCTATATTTTGATGCGAAGATCAACGATTTTTCTAGGATTTCCTTAGTGATTGAAGGGTAAAAATCGACGATATCCAGTTATATATATATATATATATATATATATATATATATATATATATATATATATATATATATATATATATATATATACAGGCTGTCCTAAAAGAAGCTGATGATTAAAAAAATTAATAACTTTCTTAATTTTTCATATTTTTCTTTTATTTTTTTAGATCATCTAGAGTAACCCTTCCAATGTCATCACAAGTCGTTACACTAGCGAGAATCGGATATTTATTGTAGAGTCGTATTTTCAGTTGAATGAAACAATATAAGAAACTCAAAGAGAATTTCAACGAAACTCCAACACAAGATATTCTCCTACTCCCAATGCAATAAAAGCTATTGGGGCTGGATTTCATGAGCAAGGGTATGTATGTTACCTCTCTAAATCTGGTAGACCCCGTACTGTAAGAAGTAATGAGAATTGCCAGAGATTAGCAGAAGCTGTGGCCGAGGATCTATCCATATCATTAAGAAGAAGATCAAATTGGGGTCTCTCTATATGTGGTTTTAGCAGGACGGTGCAACGGCGCATACGGCAGAGAATCATTAAATCTGCTCTAGGACATATTCAGCGACCGAATAATTTCTCGTGGCCAACCTGCTCGCCAGATCTCACACGTGCAGATTTCTTCCTTTGGGATTTCCGCAAAAAGTGTGTATACGCAAACAAACCAGCGACAATAAATGCCCTTAAAAACAATATAGAGGAGGAAAACAGGGCCATAAACCCTGAAACATCAAGTGATGTGCTGGACAATACCCTGCAGAGAGCACAAGAATATGAAAATGGTGGACATTTGAGTAACATAATTTTTCATAACTAAAATAAGACCTTAGATTAAGTTGTGTAAATACAATACGAATGTGTCAATTTTTATCCCGTACTATATATCAGGATATCACGAGAGGCTCATCTACATACATATGAGAATTGGTAAATATAGCTTAAATGTTAAGGAAGTTAATCAAATTCTAAATCCGTCAGATTCTTTTGGGATATGCTATATATATATATATATATATATATATATATATATATTTATATATATGTAATACTAGACTACCCGTGAACCGTTCGGTCACTATGTTATATTAGCTATGGAATTCATGTATGAGCGTGGCACTTGTGACGTAAAGAAAATAGTGTTTTTTTACATAACAGAAACATTTCTATGAAAATATATTAAAATGAAAAAAGAATATAGATAGATTTCTATGAGTCGTTCTGTTTATTTTAATTGATTATTTTTGAAAAAAATTACAGTTACTGAATTATAAGTGGTTAGCCATACTAATAGGTAAATGTGCACTGAACAGATACCATAATACTTATTATAGTTAAACTCAAAGATTTATTTGTCCGGGTTTTTTTTTTTTTTTAAATCGGTCATTTCTGTATTATGTTTAAGTTACTTTAAACCGCACTCTTCCCATGTTAAATAATAATTTCGAAATAATAACTTTAATATTTCAGCGTTCCAAATGTTCTTTTGTTTTTTGTTTATTTTAAACCGCGCTCTTCCCATGTTAAATAATAATTTCGAAATAATAACGTTAATATTTCAGCGTCCCAATTGTTCTTTTGCTGTTTTTTTTTTCCGTTTAAATTATCCAAATAAACAATTGTTAATACTGTCGGTTTTTTTACATCGTTCATTTCTGTATTACGTTTAAGTTATTTTGAATCCCATTCTTCCCATGTTAAATAATAATTTCGAAATAATAGCGTTAATATTTCAGTGCGAAGGTCAAAATCTGCAAAGGAAACGATTTGTATTTATTTGTTTACGTTGTTATGGGTTAATATATATGCGCGAATGCTCAACCGGATGTCGTAAACTGGAAAGTGGATTATATTTATCATTACAAGGTCATTTGAGTTTTATAATTGTATAGATTATTATTTTCACAGCCAGACCACGTCGCAGCTTACAAGTGCAGTATGGGAGAGGTGTTAGTCTAGCGGCACTGATGAGTTGTGAAACAACGAAACAGGTCTGTATGTCAATGACTAAAATATATTTTATAAAGCTCCCCTCTTTGGTAGAGCACTCTCGTAAATTATCTTATTCGCTACTTAATTTAGCTGAAATAATGCGAAGCTCGCGATTTGTTTACAAACAAACGTTTGAGCCCTCTACGAGTAGCGGACGAATGTTTATTTAAAATAATCGTTCGGACAAGTTAATTTCGGCCACCGATTCCGTAGTCAAGGGGTAGGACTGCCGACTGTCATCACGACGGTTCTAGGTTCGATCCTCGGCTTGGGAGAGGTGTTAGTCTAGCGGCACTGATGAGTTGTGAAACAACGAAACAGGTCTGTATGTCGATGACTAAAATATATTTTATAAAGCTCCCCTCTTTGGTAGAGCACTCTCGTAAATTATCTTACTCGCTACTTAATTTAGCTGAAATAATGCGAAGCTCGCGATTTGTTTACAAACAAACGTTTGAGCCCTCTACGAGTAGCGGACGAATGTTTATTTAAAATAATCGTTCGGACAAGTTAATTTCGGCAACCCGTTCCGTAGTCAAGGGGTAGGACTGCCGACTGTCATCACGACGGTTCTAGGTTCGATCCTCGGCTTGGGAGAGGTGTTAGTCTAGCGGCACTGATGAGTTGTGAAACAACGAAACAGGTCTGTATGTCGATGACTAAAATATATTTTATAAAGCTCCCCTCTTTGGTAGAGCACTCTCGTAAATTATCTTACTCGCTACTTAATTTAGCTGAAATAATGCGAAGCTCGCGATTTGTTTACAAACAAACGTTTGAGCCCTCTACGAGTAGCGGACGAATGTTTATTTAAAATAATCGTTCGGACAAGTTAATTTCGGCAACCCGTTCCGTAGTCAAGGGGTAGGACTGCCGACTGTCATCACGACGGTTCTAGGTTCGATCCTCGGCTTGGGAGAGGTGTTAGTCTAGCGGCACTGATGAGTTGTGAAACAACGAAACAGGTCTGTATGTCGATGACTAAAATATATTTTATAAAGCTCCCCTCTTTGGTAGAGCACTCTCGTAAATTATCTTACTCGCTACTTAATTTAGCTGAAATAATGCGAAGCTCGCGATTTGTTTACAAACAAACGTTTGAGCCCTCTACGAGTAGCGGACGAATGTTTATTTAAAATAATCGTTCGGACAAGTTAATTTCGGCCACCGATTCCGTAGTCAAGGGGTAGGACTGCCGACTGTCATCACGACGGTTCTAGGTTCGATCCTCGGCTTGGGAGAGGTGTTAGTCTAGCGGCACTGATGAGTTGTGAAACAACGAAACAGGTCTGTATGTCGATGACTAAAATATATTTTATATATATATATATATATATATATATATATATATATATATATATACTAACAGCAGTATGCATCGTTGACTGGGTTCAAAAACAGCCTACAGAAAATGGACTGTGATTGATGAAAGTATGGTAGGTAAACCGGAAAGTGGGTTACATATATTATTACAAGGTCATTTGAGTTTTATACTTATATAGATAATTATTTTCAAAGCCAGACCACGTCGCAGCTTACAAGTGCAATTATAAATATATATATATATATATATATATATATACTAGCAGAATACCCGTCGTTTACTAGGTTCAAAAACAGACTACAGACAATAGACTGTGATTGATGAAAGTATGATAGGTCATGAAAAGGAGGGGGTTGTAAAGATATAGGTTTGGATACTCCAAAATTTTTCCCTAAGCATAATATGATGAAAGTAAAGATAATTTTCGCGAAAATATATTTTTTATATTAATTTGTTTCTATCCGTAGCCAAGAGTGACCAACAAAATTATATTTCCTTACAAAGAGAAAATGTTATATATATATATATATATAATAATATAAATATACAAGAAATAAATGTTACTATAGTCAATAAAAGTTACTTTCATAGTAGAAAAGTTAATTGGTTTTTATTTTATGTAGTTTGGAAAAAAAAATTTTAATTCACGAACCGGCTAAAACAATCAAAATTGCAGCGACTTTGAAATGAGAGCCTCGTTTTCAATTTTAAGAAGCTGCGCATGACCATTCTGTGTTAACAATTTAACGTAAGGAATAGTTATAAACATATTTTAATGTTTTCTGTTATTTTGTGCTTGAGAAATATTCGATTATGGCATATATAGTTTATATAGTACAATTTATTTTAGTAGGTATCGCCTCAAATTTCGTTTTAATTTCGGTTCGCTGAAATTATTTCAAGTAAAGAGCATTAAAACTATTTCAAAACAAAAAAAAACATGAACTGAACTTTTATTGACTATGGTAACATTTATTTCTTGTATATTTATTTTTTTTGGTAGTCGTTTGTTGGCTTTTCTGCTAAACATTCTTACTAAATAATATCGACTAAATATTCGACAAACAAAGAAACAAAAACCGTTTTGAAAAATAATGAAGCTTTACTTACTTCAGTAAAATAATGCGAAACAGCAAAATGGGATATTAAAAAAGTAAACACATAATTACTTTAGTTTTTTAAAGCAAAGAATCAATATAAATAGTAATAAGAAAAAAATGGCGCCCTTTTCAAGCAGAACAGATTTGTTTCAGTTTTACAGTTATGAACGGTGTAATATTGCGCCGTCGGATGCACGGTTGTACTATTGTAGTGTAAAGAACACACAGAAAGGGTTGTAACCAACTGAATTCTTTCTAGTACACTGACAAAAAAGATTAAACTGATATATGAATAAAAATAAAAAAGGTCATGTACGTTTTTAAAAGGACACGTAATCACGTGAGCAGGATTTTCCTTCTTTTGACACGACAACAAGTAACGTTCTTATTTTTTATTATTTGTCTATTTATCTATTTTCGAAAGCGTGCCAGGTTCAAGTGGAGAAGGAGAAAAACCGACTTATGTTAAATTTGTGTCGAAATTGTCTAAAGTTCCGACTTTTCTTTGGCTTTCACTTTAATAAGGACGTGAATTTATGAGGTGAATTTATTCGACACACTATGATTCAACTCAAAAAAATAAATGAAAGCTGACGTGAATTAAGATTAAAGTTAAGGTGTTATTATGGACCCTCAGCCCTTTAAAAAAAAACTTGTTAAACTTTGTGACATATTTATATTTTATGGAGGTTAGGCGCGAACGAACGCCCCATAATTTTATTATACCATATTTCTTCAAACTGAAACTTAATTATCAAAGTATACTTACACAAATAAATATGAAAAGTCTTTGTTAAATTTGTGCCATATTTCCATGGAGTACATGCGCGAACGCAGACAACACAATTTTTATGAACCACCGTCATGTCAGATAAAACATACCCATTCCTGATCCTCGATACATCTTCTATCATTATATGTAATCAGTTTTTTTTTAATAGTCAAACATATAGGAGCCTATTCGTGACCAGACACATACACACACGCAGGAATTCAGCTTTATATATATATATATATATATATATATATATATATATATATATATATATATATATATATATATATTTTAAAAAACACATTTTTGTGAATTATTCCATGGATTTCTGGTCCTGGATATGATCTTAAACTATATCCAGTAGTGAGGCCCCAGCTTGCGGGCTTTGGGGAGTGTAGAGCCACCCTTTAATTACCATTGCTCCCAGGTCCACTCTGACCCGGAGTGGTAGCACCTGCTAGGGTCACAACTATGGGTTAAATAGAAACTGATTTGAAAACAACAAATATATTCTATTAAAAAAATTTCTTCAAAATCTTTGGATTCGGCATTAAATAACATGAAAAGGGTTGATATGCCGTAAAACAAAAACAACCAACCAACCAAATCCATGGATTTCTGCGGTTGGATTATTTTGAACCATTTTCTAATTACGGGATTTACTTGGATTTTACTTGTGCAAATGGAAATTCAATTAACTTTCTGGAAGTTATATATTTGGATTTTACCGTCACTGGATTATTTATCTTCCACCAGACTTTCCATTCACGTGTAATCACCTTTTTCTTCATCATATTCTCTCTGCTTCACTTTTTTGTTATCAAGTAAGATCTTTGACTTACTTGTTTCATCAAATACTTTTGTATGCAAAATCCGATCCCGCATTTTGCTAATTCCTACCCTCTGATGAGAAGGAAAGTATTTCTTCGAAACTCCGCGGATTAAGGACTATCCACTTATTAAGTGTTGTTTTTTTCAGATTAAATATGTTTTTAACTCTTTTCCAAAGTGTTTTAACATGTTTTATTAACTGTTTGCTCGTATATATATATATATATATATATATATATATATATATATATATGTATATATATATATATATATGATGTATGATATATATAGATGACATTTAAATGTTGTAAGACCGAAATTACACTAATGACTACAAAAGTACCGTCTTTGTATATGTAAATCAATCAGACTAAGAAATAGATAAAACAAAATAACTCGTAATAGCGAATCGAGTCGTGATGAGGATACTTCTGAAAGGAATTTATATTAATGCTTACAGAAACAAAACTGGTATAACTCTTGTGGCAACTGTTGCTTCCCTTGGTGTAAATTCATTACATTTATTTATTTAATCATACACCAACGCATCTACGCATATGCATACACTTGCTTGCTGGTTGCGTAGGTGTAGAGAAATGAGGAATTGTTGCCTGGATACGGTGTGCGAGAGTGCATATAATGCAATCTATTCTCGCCATTGAATAATACATAAAGGTTTCACATGTCATAACAAAAAAAAAACTAATTAAACCCAGTCCTTAGGAATGAGAAAATGGTCTTCATATTTCTACGTTGTTATTGCATAAATCATAGAATAATAACGAATATAAAAAATTCATCACAACAAGCGAGTGGGGAAAAGCAACCGATATTTGTGATGTAGAATTTGGGAATGTAATGGACGAAAGCAAACTCGCTATTAGAGGCAATTGGTGAAAGGGAATCAACTTATTCGGAACTTGAAACACTCAAAAGGTCTTCTTTTGTGCTTTCCACTTGTACACAGGTTTCCTCGATTAATTATTCTGGAGAATCCCCATCCATCAATTACTATCGGCCTTCGAATCTCATAAAAGAAAAATTAGTAAATACATATTCTATTTCAAAATAAAAGATACTGATATATATATATATATATATATATATATATATATATATATATATATATATATATATATATATATATAGGAAATTTATTACTGTGAGTCCACATTGAGCACTTTAGTCCGGTTATTTTTTTCACCACTGGTAAATAAATATATATATATATATATATATATATATATATATATATATATATATATATATATATATATATATATATATATCAGTATCTTTTATTTTGAAATAGGATATGTATTTACTAATTTTTCTTTTATATATATATATATATATATATATATATATATATATATATATATATATATATATATATATACCGGGTATCATGCATCAAAGCGTAGAACTTAATAAATATATTGCTATTTAAAAAGGGAATGCTCTAAAATGATTTTAGAGCATGTCTCCTTGTAATTGGATCTTGAGGTTACCCGATAGAGGTCATTAACTGTCAAAATAATAACTTTGTTATTCTCGTAACCATGTTCTCTCTTTACTTTTTTGTATATATAAATATATATATATATATATATATGCATATATATATTTAAATGTATATATATACATATATTTTAATATATATGCATATATATATATGCAGATATATAGATAGATATATTGATAGATAGATATACAATAGCGTCCAAAACTTAGGAACTAAATTTTACATCTAATATTCATTAGAAATAACAATTGAAAGTTTAATAATTGGTCGTCGTTATCATCCATAATAACATACTAATATTTTAGTCATTTACAAAGAATGGAAACAGAATTATAACAATTATTTCTTTATTTTCAAAATAGGTAAATTGAGAAAAACAATGTAAACAGTATGCTATAATCAAATATTTTGATTTCCTCTGAATAATGTCTTACTTAGTCATTTTTAAACGTTGCATCAGCCACTACAATTGCGAAACGCAAAAACTTGATTAGTCTGTCAGAAAGCTCTTGTGAAGCTACACAAGGAAAAACACACCATTAGAGAGATTTCAGAGAAAGTGAAGCGTTCCAAGAGTGTTGTCGCTATGGTTGTAAAACTTTACAATGATACTGGCAAAATAGTTAGTGCCTTTAAACCCGGCAGACCCCGCAAAACCTCGGCAAGAGAAGATCGAAAAATACAGCGTATGGCATTAAAGGAGCGTTTTAAGTCTTGTACAGAAATAAAAAGGGTTAGGAATAGTACCTCATGTGTTGATATGTCAAGATATACTGTTTCTAGACAACTACAATAAATAAGGCTGTTGAATCGAACCCTAGGGATGAAACCGCTTGAGAGTTCGAAGAATAAGAAGAAGAGATTAGAGTTTGCAAACAGGTATGTAATTTACAAATATGAAAATTGGGTAAAAGTATTTTTCAGTGATGAAAGCAAGTTTAATTTATTTGGAAATGATGGAAAAACAATGTAAAAATATTATTTGTGAAAAATCAAATGCACAGTGTAATAAGAAAACTTTCAAGTTTGGGGGCGGAAGCGTCATGGTATTTGGAATGTTTTCTAGCCAAGTTACAACGGCTCTTGTCCGGTTACAAACTCGTGTAAACGCGCAAATCTATAAAAACATTATTCAAGATCATGTGCTAATTATACAGAATTCCGATTTCGATAGGGCTACTTTTATGCAAGATAATGCCTCGTGTCAGAAGGCAAAGGTTGTAATGAGTTACCTTAGTGAGCAAGATTTCGCTATTATGGATTGGCCACCGCAAAGTGCGGACTTAAATCCAATAGAAAATCTTCGAAAAATTTTAGGAGTGAAAGTTATGGAAAGAAATCCCAGTAAAACGGAGTATTTGTTGGTGAAGCTTCAAGAAGAATGGTCTAAAGTTAATATCGAGGATTGTCAAGAAATGGTTCGTTCTTGCAGTCGAAGATGTGCAGCTGTCATTGAGAGCAAAGTGGCATTTACTAAATAATGATTGTAAACGTATTTTTATTGTTTTTGGCCGTTTACATTGTTTTTCTCAATTTTGTCCCTTACTTTTAGACGTGCCTATTTTAAAACTAAATAAATAATTGTTATAATTCTTTTTCTATCCTTTGCAAATGATTCAAATTTTAGTATGTTATTATGGATGATAATGATTTCCAGTTGTCAAAATTTCAGCTTTTCACAATTGTTATTTCTAACCGATATTAGGTTTTAAAATCGTGTGTCTAACTTTTGGACGCTAATGTATGTATATATATATATATATATATATATATATATATATATATATATATATGTATGTATGCATATATATATGTATGTATGTATGTATGTATGTATGTATGTATGTATGGGGGAGTTGGTGTGAGCTGCAACGTTTCCTTACTGCAAAAATAATTATATCATCTCTAACATTCTGAAAATTCTTAACATGCATATATATACATATGTTGGACTGTCTTGTCAATTCGTACATTGTTTGTTTGGAAAATTATATGCGAGTCTGTTAATTTTATATTCATGTGTTGCAAAAAATGAGTTTGAAACCAACTTTATTCAAAAAAAAAAATCCAAGCAGGGAGGAAAAGGGACAAAAATGGTCCAATCGCTGATCACTTACTTACGATTTATGACTTTTGGACTATTTATTCATGTGCATTTGGCATGTGTGTGTGTGTACGTATGTGTGTGTACATGCGTATATGTGTGCCTCTATGTGATTACGTTTGTATATCTGTGCGCATGCACACGTATGTTGATGTATGTCTATGTACGCATGTGTTTATTTCCATGTGTATGCGGGGTGAAGGGGGATCCCGTAAGCCGTGGTGAAGGCAACCCCTCTAGGAGAAGCAAATCTCTGAGTTAAAAAACATAAAGTGGGAGAGCAGTATCCGCATTAAGCTGGTCTGCAGTTTGACTTGTTGCTGGCTATCTTGCTCTTGCTTGTTGCTGGATGTCAACATTTTGAACCGAGAGAGAGATTTAGCTGTCGTACAAAGCCAAAACTCTGTACCACCATCAGGTACAGATACTCCCTCAGGCTATAAGAAAAAAAAACGGTCCTATTGCGATGGAAAAGTGTGACGCATGTAGGTCTGAAATGCTAGAAGCATGTAGTCATTGATCTGCCATTATTATATGTATCTATGTATGTATATATATATATATATATATATATATATGTGTGTGTGTGTGTGTGTATGTATGGGTGTATCTATGTGCATGTGTGTATGTCTATGTATATGTGTATGTATGTGTGCATGTATGTATATGGCCGTGTGTATGTGTGGGCATGTATGTATGTGTGATTGAGTGCATATTTACGTACATGTGCGTATATGTAGGTAAGTGTGTCTGTATATATGTATGTGCGTATGTGTAGGTATGGATGTATGTATGTATATGTCTATGTATTTGTAGGTGTGTATGTATGTATATCTGTATGTATGCATATTCATAGTGTATGCACATATATGTGTATGTTTACAGTTATGTGTGTATCTGTATATATTTGCGTTTAAATACATATATATATATATGTGTGTGTGTGTGTGTGTATGTATGCCAATGACCGTCTTGTGTATGTTTATGTATAAGTATGTCTATGTATGTATATATGTAATGTGTATGTATGTATGCATATATGTGGGTTATTTGTATGTGTGTATGTGCATATGTGTATACATGCGTGCATGTATATATATATACATATATATATATATATATATGTATATATACCAATGACCGTCTTCAGTGTCATGTCTGCTTGTGCGTGTGAATTTCCCCCCCCCCGGCAGGACTAAAGTTATGGTTAGCGTCGGGTTCATGAACTTTCAGTACCTGAGGGAGTGGCACTCGTCTGACAAGACGTTGCAATCATTATATATATATATATATATATATATATATATATATATATATATATATATATATATAATTATATATATATATAGTTGTGTTTGTGGATAAATTAATAGAAATCGAATTTTTTGAAGCACGGAGGAAATGAAATTTTAAAAAATGACGGTTAGAAGATCGGACCCATGCGGTATTTTTGTTTTATAAAAACATTAATTTCTATAAGGTTTCTAGTTTTCGGCCAATTCAAATATATATATTTTGTATATATATATATATATATATATATATATATATATATATATATATATATATATATATATATATATATGTGTATATATGAATTTATTTTTATATCTCCATGAAATCGTATGTATCTATGTTCAGTATTAACTTCAACGGTTCTGAATATTTAATAAATCTAGATAGTATATCATAAAAATGTATAGGGCAATTATGCTACACAAAAATCCTCCACGTTTCCTCTTCGTAATATTTTCTAATGCTATTGCATTGAATTGGTGTTACTGCTCGATTTCATATATAGAGTAGTCCGTACTTTGCTAACATGCCAATCAGATTATGAGAACACTATTTTTATGTATTTGCGTCACATAAAATGATTTCTTATTGAAAATTAAGCACATGATTTGCGTAAATCTTTGAAGAAGCAGATTTATAGTTTCTTTCACATATACTTGCCTATTATTTAACAGGTACCATACCTTACTTTGTAAATATATATATATATACTTCCCCAAATCCTTTGGTATTGATGGTGGAGAGACTACAACTTTCTCCTATTGTTTCAAATGAATTGAAATAACAGTAGGGGAAAACTTGATTCAAAATATTTCTCATCTTTTTTCCATCTATATAAATAAAATGAACTCATTTTTCTCCTCCAAGTTTGACCTTAATAGTATTGAAAATCTCCACATTTTATGCATATGCACTATGCACAAACTGCATCATGATATCTGAGGTGTGTTACGGGCATATTACCTATCCACTACCTCGCTGATCGGAGCCTCCTATATTTTATCTGGTGAGAGTCCACTGCCCAAACCGGTTACGATCAATGCATATTACCTATCCACTACCTCGTAAAGTCTTCTCTCTCTAATAAATTCATACTTCCACCGCCACCCATTTACATCGTCCGTGACGGTTCACAGGAGACAATTACGGACGAACACTGGTTGGGTTTTCATAAAAAACTGGACTGCAATTTAGGTGAAATGAACCACGCTTACTTTTACGTTGGTTAAAAATAAAAACAAAAATAAAAACAAAACAAAAAAATTTACATTTTCTTTCAATAAAATTACTATTATCATACTTCAATTCCGTTTTATTTCGCGGTATCCGGCAATTACAACATCGTTTCTTTTGACTTTTTTTATTGTATTTCTTTTTCATGTATCTTTTCTCTGTTTTTCGTTTTCCCGATCTTTCCATTTCTCACATTTACTGTTCTCTCTTTCCTTGTTTCCTCTTATTTCGGCAAATTAACCATTTCTTTATATTTTTATTAATTAATTTATTTAATTATTTTACTTTCCTCTGTTTCTGTTTTCACGATCTTTCCATTTTGTTTATTTATTGCTTCTCTCTTTCTGTTTTTCCTCTTCCTTCGCCAAGTTTAACATCGTTTCTTCCTTTGTCGAACAGCTGGGGACTTTCCAATCCTTTTTTTATAAACATATCATAAATCATTTCCGTTATATTTCGCTTTGTTTGATGCCGTTCTATTTTAATCGTTTATTTCGTTTTTATTTTTAAGTATTTTTCTCCCATTCTTCTTACTTTTCCTCCTTCTTTTTTGGGTTGGAAACGTCCGTCTCACGTTCGTATATAACAACATACTTTCTGGGTAGATTTCGGGGTGCCAAAACCGCGGTGATGGGGATTCTCTCATTACACCAAATCTAACCACAGCAACGCATGCCAGGGTACAGCTAGTATGTAATATTTCCCCTCTTTTGGAAATAGAGGCACGATTATGAATATCTCCAGTATCAAATAATCTTTATACACTGTGAAATATACGTTAATTATGAAAATCAAGGGGGGAGATAGGAGATATGAGAAATATTTGGAATAAAGTCTCTCCTTGCTGTTATTTCACATCATTGAAAACCAGAGCAGCAAGTTTTAGTCTCTTTCCGTTCAAGGTTTGGGGGGGGGTATCAGATATTGTGTAATTCATATGCAAACCCCGATAAACTAATGATTATGATTGAAACATTCATAGCTGTAGAAAACTGCCCAATATAAGCTCTGGATAACGAATGACTCCCTTAATGTCCGACTTTAAGAGTAAACATCACATCGCCCACTACACACTCAGCTTTTCAACGTTAAATTTCATTTGTTAAATTCTGATCAGTAGTCTGAGATATGGAACTCATAAAATTAACATAAAAAGTGGTATCTCTCTTTACTCTCTTTCTTTCTCTCTATCTTACCCTCCCTCTCTCTATATATATATTAACTCTCTCTCTCTTTCTATCTCTCTGTATACATATATATATATACATATATAGATAGACATACTCGTTAATTTGTCTACATTTTTATCTGTAGTTTCGTGGCAAAGCCCTTCTGTTTGGTTGCTTCATTTGTCTTCCTGTTGCCTTTCCAGGCCATTAGTATATATAAAGCTATCTTTTTTTATTTACATATTTTATATACATGATTCGAGCTATTTATTTTTCATTTTGTTTTATTAAAACATATGTACGAGATAAAGGGTTTAAATGTTGTCTATTAATAGTATTATTATATAGTATGGTATTGTAGTATGTAGAGTAGTTAGCAAAGTAGTAAAGGGGAGATGGAAACCTGTAGTGGAATGGGGACAAAAACGGATGATCACATTCAATTCTGCCAAGACCACGCTTGTTCCCTTCAATAATCACAAGAGACATTCTCAACCACCGATAGATATGGCTAAATATGCATTACCTGGAAGAACTTCATTCAAACTCCTCGTATTAACGTTACCATGGAACATGAGTTAGAGCAAATACATCGAGGACATTGCCAAGGCTGCGGCTATGAAGATGGACTCTCTCTACCCTGATAGAAAATTTCTTACGCCTGAAAATATCCTGTACTATTACAAGACCACCATTCGCTCCTGTATGAAGAATTGTTTTCGCATAAGGGCTCGTGCTTCTAGTATCTCACTCAGATTTTCTTTTTTTTTTTTCATAATTTTGTCATTTTGTTTGGTTTTTTTGTGTGTTCATTTATTTCATTCTTTTGTTTGTTTGTTTTTAATTTAAATGTATTAATTTATTTATCTAATTTCCATATATATATATATGTATATATATATATATATATATATATATATGTATGTATATGAGCAAACAGTTAATGAAATATGTTAAAAAACACTTTGAAATGAGTTAAAAGTATATTTAATCTGAAAAGGAAACACAAGATAAATGGATAGTCCTTAATCCGCGGAGTTTCGAAGAAATACTCTCCTTCTCATCAGAGGGTAGGAATTAGTAAAATGCGGGATCGGATTTTGCATGCAGAAGTATTTGATGAAGCAACAACTAAGTCAAAGATATTTCATTAACTGTTTGCTCATATTATAAGCTCTATTTCCTATTTGGTTTTATCGAGCTTTTATATCTGGCTGAGATAACAGGGTCCAAAATATGAGTCACCAACCTGATAGGTCCTGAGCTGTCATCTGAGCTTCAACAACTGCTCAATCGACCAAATGTGGTATCCCTCAACCAGTTTTAGACGTTTTTAATGGTAGATATTCCAACGAACTACAACCCCTTGTTCACCCTTGATGTAAATATCCCCGACAAACCCGACAAGCAGCAAAATGCCACTCCATAACGTAGAGATCTCTAGAGGTTTTCTTTGCTAATAGTTAATTCACCAGAACTGTTAGACTTTGGAACTCCCTTCCGGGATTCTGCTTTCCCAACTGTACTAACATGCAGAAATTCAAGTGTAATGTGAACAGACATCTTGCTGCTCAACTCCCTGCATAGTATTACTGCAACTTATGCCCCTGATAGTAGCCTCTACATGTAAGTAACACTGTGCATTTTTCTGGGGTCAAAATGTAATAAAAAAGAATATCATAACTACAAAATTACAAATTCACCGAACAGAAAAAAAAAAGATGATCAGAAAATACGCACGTGTAAAAAAATATAATGTGTATGCACGTGTAAAAAATTATAATGTTATAGAAAAAGGAATTTCATACAACCTGGGCAGTCCATTATCAGAATGAATTAAATATTTTCGGGGTATTACTGCCAGGCCATATTAGAAGCCAATGCTTATACATATCAAATTGAAAAATAATTTTTCCGATTATTTACCAATTCAAGGCCTGCTAATTTCGAAGATTCTCGCACTCGAAATATGCACACATGACTCAACGTACGAAGTTCATTATCGACGGAAGTGTATGCTATTGAAAGGAACATTGATTAAATATTTGACACACTAACTCCGCACCCGCAGGGATGTTGGATTTCTTCTACCAACGCATCTTTATATCGCCGACGAGGACTACCACTTCGTATGCCCTTCGGAATAACAGTATGGAACAACCAAACATTCTTGATATATCGGATTACTGATTTTTCCCGTGGATCACTACTCCTCCGATAATGATAATGGACTGCCAAGATTGTATGAAATTCCTTCTCCTAAAACTCTTATTCACCATCCAAATAACATTTTCAATATATGTGCTTAAAAGCAAAATACTTGTTTATTCATAGCTGAATATTTTGCTAACTGCAATATATTTCCTCTGAAGATACGGCCCAGTATTGAAAATCCATGAATTAAGGAAATAAACATAACTTCTCTGTTTCAAGCAATAAATTCTTAACTTGAAAATGTTTGTCTACATTTTGATTTTCAGAATTTAACTTTAACCATTAAACTTATATATTGCTCTATTTTTAAATATTGAGCTTTACCTTTTTGGCTAGGATCTTCCTGAAAATATTACCTCAATGTAATATCTGACAGGATAATTCACTTGATCTTTAATCTGTGACTTATCCAGGTCACTTAATTAGTCGGTCACTTAAGCTCGCATGTGTAAATCATAATGTTATACTAATTAGATCAACCTGAACGGACGTCTCGACATTTATTAATAAATGCTAAAAGTTACATTGGCTCTGTGTTTTGTCCTTGATAATGGTGTCAGAGATGGTTTCGTGGCTGGGTTCGAATGTCCCGACGGGCTGTAATCTTAAATCCTTACACTGATTATTCCCAGAGGCATGAACCACTACTATCTGTGGGTATTAAAAATTGTTATAGAGCTTATATATATATATATATATATATATATATATATATATATATATATTATATATATTATATATATATATATATGTGTGTGTGTGTGTGTGTGTGTGTGTGTGTTGGTGTGTGTGAGAAAGAGGAGTATAGCACAGGTAAGAAATACTTTTTTTTTAAATGGCATGAAATGGTTAGTCTAAATTTATCTGAAGGAAAAACTACATCCAGTATCAAAAATATTGTTTTGCATGTGCTTTGAGGGAGCTGGTGTTTGATAAACACTGCTCATGATTAAATATTTTTTTCGTGTTTCATGGTAAATAACGGATTGACCCTTTTAAAAACATCGGTGCTATTATTTGTTTATGTAAGAAAAACTATTCAGAGATACGGGAGATTAATTGACTTACTGACAATATAATGTTCCAACAAAGGACAATTTTTCTTATAATTTTTTCAGGTTTAAAAAAAAAACGCTTCTATGAGTATATATATATATATATATATATATATATATATATATATATATATATATATATATATATATATATATATATATATATATCAGAAATCCATTATAAACTACAATAATTTTACTATTTGACGACGACATGCAACGTGAAAACTTTTAAATTCTCCTTAATTCATGGGGTTTCAAACAATGACTCCCACTCTTCGAGAAAAATTAGTTACCAAAATGATATTTATGTGAATATAATTATGTTATCCATTTTCCATTTGGGAATAAGAACCATTCTTTGAAACTGGATGGAATAAAGAAAATTATTTAACACAAATTCCTGTCAAATAGTAAACTGTTCTATGGTCTAATTTACAAAGTTTAAATTCAATTTCTTATATCAATGCTCTATCTCGAATATTGAACTTTTTTGTCTGGTTCGCATTGTTTAATGACTATTAATATTAATACTTATATTTGTATTAAGTTTACACGATTACTCAATTTTATAACCTTCGTAAACATTATTTTGAATATATATATATATATATATATGTATATATATACATATATGTGTGTGTGTGTGTTTGTCTGTGTGTATCATATTGAAATAGCTCTCATTAATTCGGTATTTGATCTTCATGTGATTCAATCACTGATAAATAATGATGGATGAATAGTAGTTGGCCTCATTAATTTATCAAATTCATTTTGTCTGACGAATGTAATACGATAAACTATTTGCGACCATCTGTTCTTTGTTATATTAAACTCGCCTTCAGAAACGGAAAAAAGAACATTGATATTCAGTATAAAAGATGCGTTTTCATTTCCCCTCACTCTTTGTCGAAACCTAACCACAATGAACAAAGCTTTCTACTGAGTACTGCACGCCTGTGAAAGCCTGTTCCGTTTTCCTGCTTTCCAACTTACTACAATATATAGTCCAACGTAAATAAGTTCTTGATGAACCGCCCCTTAAGTTATCCAATTTACCGAATTCCCACTACTGACGATTACAACGACATTTTCGCATTGACTACTGTACACTCATTAAACCCGATCCTCGAGTGACCTCCGGGCCTTGATAATTGGTGACTCCGTTGTAAAAAAAAAACAAAAAAAAAAAACAATTATTTTCAAACTTTTCAAAATAGTTGTAAAATTTGTTGTTAACCATGTAAATCTTCGCAGAAATATCCGTCCCGGCTATATTCAAAATGATGACGAATAACACAATGTCTTTCCGAACTTAATTAAAGTTTCTCATCATATATTAGATGCAATATTTTGAATTGAAATCCATCGATAAATTAGTAATGTTCAGAATTTTAAAAATTGGGGGGGGGTGATTGTTTGTATTTCTTGTTTTGGTTTGACTATTGGTTCCATCATGAGGATTATTCGTGCAACGTTTAAGTCGATGTAGCCTTCGACCTTCGTCAGGCATGTTGGTCGCCATCTTGGAAGAAACAGAAAATTTACTGTCTCTGTAGATAGTTTCATAGTCTTGGAGTTGGTTTTGTTTTAGTCTTTGGTGTTGTTGCTGTTATTGTTGTTGTTGTTATTGTTTGTCGTGGTTTAGTTACGGAGCCAATAACTTGTCGTCTTTCAAACATGCCAATAAACGAGTACCACACTAGAATTATCACAATTATGTCTTTTTGAAGTTTTACTCGTGGAAAAGTTGTCATATGAAAAGCTTGAGAGTCTAATCTAGTCTGACCTGTTATTTATAAAAATAAATTGAGATGCAACATTTTCGTGTATACATTTCGAAAGATTATTACTGGAATTGATGTAAACTTAGATATCTATCGATAGTTTACAATTATTTATAATTTGATCTGTTGACATACTCGGGAAAATCGAATCGCTGAGAAGTTGTTCAGGTCGACTTGATGATTTCGAGTTTAACGAGTTTTAATGTGTGTGATGGAAGCAAGGCTCTGTTGCGAACGAACGCGTCAATCAATTGAACTGACAACATACGATTATTGTTTCTGATTTAGTCTTTTACATGAGTATCGATTATTCGGACTATGTTTCTCACTTTGTACAACGTTTCGGTCGATGTAACTTCTGCCTTTCGTTATCTTGTCAATTTTTCCGGTTGACGACACAAAGGCTTGTTTTTTACTGTGAATTAAATAAAAAGGTTCCATTCCAAATTTTGCGCAGATTCCCGAGTTCGTCAAAATACACCTGAAGTAGATCGGAAGTTACACTGACCGAAATGTTATGCGAATAACCCCGAAGATTAGAACAGTAGTGTTAATAATATAAACAGTGCGAACGTATAATTAATTATATTTATCTCTTTCTCCGTTAAGTTTTGAGAGACAATGGATACCCCTTGTAAGGATTCTACAAGAGATGTGCAATTCCTAACTACCTTTCTGCAGATTCTGACGAATCCTGCCTGCAGAGGCAAGGAGAACTCAAGAAAGATGTAAAAGAATACTGGAGAAAGCATACAACACCTGGAATTCCTAAATGGTCACCCATTTTAATACAAACCAGGTTCAGCATCGCTTAACTTCAGTGAGATAACGAGAAGAGGTTTATCAACGTGATTGGGACTATGCTATAGTCTTCATGCAATTATAAAATTAGATTTATTTTTTAAATAGCAGAGTTTTTTTTTTTTTTTTTTGGTCTATAAAAAGCAAGGACTATGCAAGGAAACCGTCCAGCAACCGAATACTTATTTTTTTTTCCTTGGAAAGCATCACTTATCACCGTCCGTAGTTCACTCGGAGATTTGTGTTAATGAATGTAAGGTGGTATTGTAGTAATCGTTAATCGTGTAAATTGGTTAGCATTTGGATTATTTAAGAGAATGGCTCAACAAGAACTTGTCTACATTGGACTTGAAGACTACCATATTGTACTTGATCAGGAAGCTAGCTAGTGGAACAGTATTCCACAGGTGGCCAGTTCTAGAAAAGAAGCTTCATTCATGGATTCTGCGTTTTGACTTAGAAACAAACAGAGAATGGGGGAATCGTTTATAGTGATTGAAACTAGTCTAGTTTTGCAAGGAGAAACCACAGATTAAAGTTCAGTGGAGCACTTGCCATACAAATAACGATAGAGAAGAGATAAGCTCGCAGATTTTCTTCTGTGGGAAAGAGGTTGCAGCGAAGAGAATAGATGACAATTTGTGAACTTTAATATTTCAAGTTTGTTACGAATGCTGTAACTTTGTTTTCTCCATTTATATATGATAAAACATTAAAATCGCAACAGCATTAATTGTGAGAGAACTTGAACTCATAACGCTGAGTCCAAAGTCTGCGCCAGTTACAACACGATAAATAGTTTCATGTAACCGTGATATTTATTGAAATTGGACGGTCAGTGTTACCGATGATCCATGGCCGACGGCTTGTGACGCCGACGAAAACAAAGACGCGATGTAATCAGAGAAAGCGATAAAGCCAAATGGTCATCCGTCCGCGTAGAAGGGATTTTGTCTATGTCTTGACTAATCGCTCTTCGGGACAGACAATGGACAAACGACGTTGCAGACGAAGGAGAAGAGGAAGCAGCATTCGATGGACAACGCCACCGACGGCATTGGATATGTGCCAACGTAAAGAGAAACGAAGGCACAATAATCGCCAGTAATTGAAGCCTCCTTAGGACAGACACCCATTAACCAATGCAGTTAGAGTCTAACGTTTTACGCACAGTACCCGCTAGAATATTTCTAACACACACACATACACACACACACACACACACACTATATCAATATATATATATATATCAATATACATATATCAATATATATATATATATATATATATATATATTGATATATTGAAAACTGTACAGTAGGTCAGAAAAACATTGGTACCGTCGGTTTCAAGCCTACTATAAGGGGGACCAGTTAATGGTAAATGATGTTAGGCTCTCGTCAGTCATATTGTTTTCTGTTTATCTTTCTGAGGAACAACCAGAACCGCACACATTACCTATAATAATGTTCATTTTTATTTAATTATAGCTTGTCTGTCCCTACTTCTATATATTTTATTTAAATATCAGTTTTCAATTATATATTTAATTTATTTTAGTAAATATATGTTTAAAATTACTTATTTTGTGCTATTGTTAGTTTAAAAATTAATAAGATACACTAGTAACCTTACTTGGACCTGTAAGAAATAACCGATCAAGACAGGAAGCCATGTCAAGTAAGAACAGCATAGGAAAAAATAAATAATTTTAAACATATTTATACTAAAATATATTTAATAATTAAATAAGAAATTTATATTAAAATAAAATGTATTGAAATAGGGATAGCTTTAATTAAAAAAAACTGAACATTATTATAGGTAATGTGTGCGGTCTTGGTTTTTCCTAAGAAAGATAAACAGAAAACAATATCGCTACGAGAGCCTAACATTATTTACCATTAACTGGCTCCCCCCTTATGTTATAAGTCCATGTATGCTTCTAGGATAGTTGTTTATAAGGTTATTAGAGGTTTTTGGGGCATGAAAAACGATGTTACTTTTTGTATTTAATATTTTAATATTAAATACAAAAACATCGTTTTTCATGCTTCAAAAAATCCTCATAACCTTTAAATCGATATATATATATATATATATATATATATATATATATATATATATATATATATATATATACGAAAATATATTTATGGCTTGATGCCATATGTTTGCAAAACTTACTACGCAGCCGTCCAGAGTGCTGTTGCATTAAATACTGAAAATCTATGCATGCTACAATTTATGTCTTTGCCATAGCCAAGATCAAAGCGTAGTATCTGTTCTTCAGATGCGGCACTTCCATTTCTTGTTCTCTTTCAGTGGAGGAGAAATCCTTCACGACTGATACAATTTTTATTTTTGTACCTTTATCCACGTTAAAAAACGACCCTGGTGTCTAACTCTGTCCCGTGGGGAGGCATTGTATATAGGTACAAGTTATGCCTTTAAAATTTTATATGTGTAAACATGAATATATATATATATATATACGTATATATATATATATATATATATATATATATATATATATATATATATATATATATAGAGAGAGAGAGAGAGAGAGAGAGAGAGAGAATCGTTGGCTTTGGCTAGGGCAATAAAACTTTCAATAATTTTGCAAAATATAAAGGAGAAAATATTTGTTTGCTATCGTTAGATTATTATTTTACAAAAAAAATATTATTTTGATATGAAACTGAATCATACCATCGTCGCAAAAAAAAGAATATCACTAATAATTCAAAAATGTGTTTATCATCCAAGAAAACAAATATTCATAAAACTTACCTTACAATGAGTTTTTTTTGTTAATTTAAATTTGTACGTCCTTAAAAATCCTCATCAGTTGTTCGATAATCATTTAGTTCATTTTATTTGTAACAACACAAATAATACTGATTTCATTTTTCAACTAATTTTTCATTGAATTATCTTCGTAATAACAAAAGTAGTATATGTCTCATAGAAATGCTTGACTAATGTTCAGCACCTTGCTGGGTTTTACGTAAACTGCCCAGAAACTTCCGACGATAACATATTCTGCATAAGTACTTTTTTTTGCTAAAGAAAAATTATTCGCAAGAATTCGCGTTAATACTGTCGTCCATCTCAAGATGAAGCCGTAAAATAGAGAGAGCACGAATATAAAATTCTAAAATAGTGAATTGCATAAGAGTACATACTTTCATATAACCCCATATGAATAGACTAAATTCACATCGTACTTTATTTCTTTACATTGTATGAATCAGATTCCCGAAAACTTTATTAATTCTAAAACATTTTATCTGATTACGCTAAAACTTCATATCGGGTTTAATGCTATCAAAAAGAATTTACATATATATTTTTTTTTACATAATATTTTTTTTAAAGTCGGTGGTTGACAATATTCTGTTTACATTCCTACTTGAACTAACCCCTTCAAGGTTATGATAAGAGCCAGAAGTCTAAGTTATATAAAACTTCGTTGTCTACAATATGGACCAAGTGTTAGTCTCTACAAAGAACCAAAACTATCGTTAAATGCTACTTTTACTTTGATTTTGATCATTGACTTAGTTATCTCGAAATTAAAGTAATTCTATGGTAGATCATAACTAATACCTTTATATAGTTACGATTAATTTACTGATGTACACAAACACTACCGAAAACATTACTTATTTGACTGAGAATAAAAAGCAGTAGTAATAATTGTATAAGTTCCGCGGAAAGACATTGAACTCCAAGAAATATATATATTATATATCCCTGGATGTCTCCGTTCAGTCTTGAGAGACAAAGGATAACCCTATAGGGGTAGCTGTAATTATGTGGAAAGAGTTGCGCAACCCTCGATCACACCATTTCTGAATCGGCACTGCTTGAGTCTTGCAAGGAGGAGTCCAAGACGACTGGAAACAATGCCGAGATAAGCGGAGAACACATACATTACCTGAAAGTCCCAAAGAGCCACCCATTTAGTACTAGCCAGGTTCATCGTTGCTTAACTTCGGTGATCTGACGGGAACCGGTGTATGAACATGATTATGTCTTATATACATACATCATTTATAATTTTAGGTAACCAACGTCATCACATTAACCTTAATTGTCAAGTGTGTGTTTTTTACCTTTAATAGTCAACAATTATTGTAAAAATATAAATAAAAAAATAGCTAAATCAAAGTTATACTAATAAAAATGATGACAGAATATCACAGTCACATAAAGCAATTCAGCTATGAGTTAAGTGTAGCACCTGATTTGGCATCATACTCCATCATTTTTTTTTTTTTGTTCTTAGTGAAGAAGAAATCATTTTAGAGGCGGAAAAGTATTATTTTTCTTCTCATTCAAATTGATGTATTTTGGGAAAGTAGCATTTTCTCCATAATAAAAACCGACGTTTTGCCCCAATCTGCCATCGCAGATCGCTAACTAAAAAGAAACTCTTTACAACCCTGACGGTTAACCTTTATAAATGGATATAGTAATCTTTATGAAACAACAACACAAACAAGTAAGGAAAATGCAAAACAGTAAGGTGACTCAGTAACACGCAAAAATACTCTTCTATGATTCATCTAAAACAGTCTGTCTGCGTTCCCCACGTGGCTTACTTTTACGCAGTCGAGGCCTACCTAATCTGCACGCGAACAGCGAGATGTAGCGTCACTTTGCGAGATCACTAGTCATAAAAGTTGTGGGTCCTGCCATCTTAATTCTTCTCCTCCCCCCTTCTCATTCGGCAGCTTGATTCCACGTGGCGTGTGGACGCTTTAACAGTAAGCTCATTTCTTGGTTTCAATATTGTTCTGTACAGAAAAAAAAAACAGTTTAAACGTTCAGAAAAGTAATTAATCTGAATAGCGAAATAATAAATAACAAAAACTAATCTAGATGATTTACAATTTCAATAATAAAAAATATCTAAAATGACAAATTAGATTCAACAAATACAGTTGGATTCACCTTGGTATAATTGTTACGAATAATGACTTAAACTCACACACGCACTCGATAAAAAAAATAATACGTAATGGCGCGAACATCGTTTAGGACTACGAGAAAATGGGTCGGCAGTACATGAAAAGATCGAGTGCAAATAACAACGACCAACACTGCAAACGACAGCAAGCATATAAACTGCTTAGCAGTATTTTCGTAGAAAAAAGATTTTTTATAATCACCAATGTTGTGATTATTTCTTTCAAGATAGCTAACGAGCACACGCACACCGAGGTTTGCACGGTTGCCTTCCTCTTCGGTCTTTCATGGCTGACCCCCCTGGGTATGTTCGGTTTTTGCGTTAAGTTCACTTGCCATAACGCCCCTCTGCTAAATCGTTCAATTTTGCACTTTGCGAAATAACCTACTATTTTACGCGGATGCTAGAGTGCGTTGAACCAAGTTATCGAGTTTCTATTAGATTTGACATAAGAAAAATTCCAAATATCTTTTCTGTTAGGATTAGTGTTAATGTCGTGCGTTTATTGATTTCTTAAACGAAATCGAGTTCAATTACACTGGAGAAGAATTTCTGACATATATTCTCTTCAGTTCAAATTTTTAAATGTAACAGAAAGCCCAATTATATTCTAGGACGTCAAGTTTTCTTGGCATTTTATTCGTTGAAATAAACAGAAATATGTTGCGCATGTGAAAACTTATTTTTTTTTAGATAAATGGGTGATTTGTATTAATTCGATTATTCTGATTACTGTTCTTACCTGGAGTGTTATTCTCACAACATTTCGACCGATGTAACCTTCGATCTGCTTTATGGATTAAATAAATTGCTTCGTTTGAAATTCAGTGTAGATTGCCGAGTTCAACAAAACGATTCATAAGTTCGACAAGATGCATTAAAAAAACGGAAATTACATCGGTCGAAACGCTGCGTGAATAAAACTCAAGATGTGAACAGTAGTCTGAATAATCAAACAATAAATGTTTCTCATGCAGTAAGGCAACTCTTGATGACTTGTATCATTTTTACTATTTTTTGTTAAATATAATTGTGAATTATTCAGAGTAGAAACGTTGCTATTTTGCCTCTATTGTTCAATTATTCTTATGACAGGTGCTTCAGTAAGACACACTTTTTGATCCTCTCACAGTAAAAGTTTACAGTAAAACTTGCATTCCGTTCAATAATGCGAATGTACTGTAAGCAAACGAAATTTCCATTAACAGTGTTTCTTTCCAGAAAATAGCTACCTGTTAAGCACGTTTTTGCGGGACTGCTTTCCTACAAACTAAAACTTGTGCTTTATCAATTCTAATGTTAACAAATATATGTAAAGTCGTCCTTTGAATTAAGCATTAAAATCTTTACTAGTAATGTTCACTTGTCCAACTGACAGTCACATTACTTCTTATGTATTAGTTGTTTTGGCCGCAATAAATTCTGAAATGTTATACAATTATTGAATGAAAAAAAAGGATAGATTGAGTCTTTACTACTGAATATGATGGCAGAATATTCAGTGAAACATAATGTCAAATAATTCACCAAAGTCTGTTTACTTTGCCTTTCGGTTAAGAACAAAGTGTAGTATATGTCTAACAATACATTTAATCCTTTTGTCTTCATTCAGTGAAAGATTAGACCTCTTTATCTTAGGCAAGATTTATTTTGGTGCCAATATAGAATGCCCTTTTTAAGGGAGTTGCATTTTTCCCACAATAAAAACGATGTTTTACCTAACTCTGCCCTCGTGGGGAGGTAACTAGATAAAAACTTTCCACAAACTCACGGTTAACCTTTATAAATGTACTAGAAGGTCGCCCTGCATTGCCCAGTCGTGAAATAAGCATGTAGTTTAATTAATGCAGATTTCTTCGCGTGTCAAAAACACAAATACGGAGAGTATTAAACGTAACGTTAAATTCCTTAAAAAAATGAAATAAAATAATGGAAAGAAATTGAGGCATGTACATGCTAGTATTATCTTTTTTTTTCCAAACACTTTTTGTAAGTAAAATATATTTGAACTAAGATCGAAACAAAAACCCAAAGACAATAAGTCAAGTATTAAAGCCATTAGAGTAGCTTCACACGATTTTTAGAAAGTGTTTTCAAACCTACTTATGCTTAACATGAGAAATCTGTCACGTTAATGATTGTCACTTGCGCATTCGTGAAACAGTTGACAAACAGATAAAATACGATGACCTTCACGTACCATTTTTTTTTTTTATTTGACCACTTAGCACCATTTCCTTTCGGATAAAAACTTTTATACATGTCAAAATACCCTGTATGCTAAATTTCAAGTCTTTATAGCAAATATTACTTGAGTGTATAGGTTGAAAAGTGTCCTCCAACACTCTCTCTCTCTCTCTCTCTCTCTATATATATATATATATATATATACAGAGAGAGAGAGAGAGAAAGAGATAGATAGATAGATAGATAGATAGATAGCTATGTGTTTATCTTAAAAACGTGCACACATTCTGACTAAGTAACTGAGTAAGAATATCTCATACCCTGTATGCTAAATTTCAAGTCTGTAGATCAAATATTATTTGAGTATATAGGTTGAAAAGTGTCCTCATAAACGCACATTCTCACTTTTATAGATATATATAGATATAGATAGATATGTGTTTATCTGACTGAGTAACTGAGTAAGAAAATCTTATATCTACATGAATGTATCTGATTTTAGATTCGTCTACCCAGCTCTACCGCAATAATGATGAACTGGTTTCCTCCGAAGGAAGAAGTGTCATGAGATCATCAAATTTACAAGCGATCCTCACTCGCTTCTATATCCCCGCCAGGTGGGATGACAAAATTAGGTTTCTGTAGATCAGTGTTGATGTCCTCTTTTATACAGCGTTTCGTATTTCGAAGTCGTCACCCACGTGATACTGACCAGACTCGAACTTGCTTAACCCCGGTGATCTAATGAGAGTCGGTGTATCAAGGTGATTATGCCGGTTATCTCAACGGCCGTTTAAGCGTACTGTCGATCTTTCACGGTTACGTCTGAATCAACACTTTTACATGTTTTTTCGCAACTTCAAGCGCAATTCGATCGACGGTTACTAAAACGCAAGCTATTTTCAAAACCAAAATACAATACTGGGTGAAAATATCATATTCCCAAAATCACGCAAACTTGTCAAGTAGTTTTTTTTTTTTTTAATTAATTTAACAAATCATTTTTTCATGACTGATCGAAAAAGCATGTTATGATGATCGGCAATGTTTTATAAAAAAGTAAGACAACTGAATTCGATCTAGCGAGTTTAAATCATCCATGTAATGGATAGAGTTTCCTATTAAAAGCGACTAAAATCGTAATACAATGATTTTCATTATAAAAATAAACTACTTAATCAAGTTACATATTTTTTGGAATATATCATCTTTGCTCTGAGAAAAGTGCCTACATTAGTACAAGTTTGGAATGGTAGATGCAGAATCTGTGCATAGAATTGCCACGTTAAGTTCCTCTAGTGTCTAAAGTTATGAGTGAAAATGTTATTTTATTAAAAAATACCAGCGGGGGGGGGGCAATTTAACCCGGTCGTAAAATACACATTAATATGATATTTTAATTTATTCAGATTTCGTATATATTATTATAGAGTCGTGATTTTAAGAGTAAAAATAAAAAGGTGTTTGGGTGCAATCGGATAGAATCGAAAACGAAAACTAAGCTGTAGCATTCAAAGCTGATGACGTTACCACTGCGTCAACGTTACACGAATATGAACTGGTTAAAAATTAAACATGAAAAATAAACCAAGATGAATGCATGAAATGTATTACGATTTTTTTAATTTAGACCCATTTTATACCCTTTAAAAATATTTTAACTACCTAAAGCCCCATAAAAGAACGGTCCCTAAAAATCCAATCATTTGAGGCTCCTAGCTCCGCTCAGATGTTAGGAAGAGGTAGAGTTTGAGAACATGGACACAGATATATATATATATATATATATATATATATATATATATATGTATATATATAATTATAATTAAATAATACTTATTAATTTATACTTACAGACACTAGCAGTCCATGCTTACGCAATCATCCGTGTAGGGTAACAATTCCTGCCGGTTACGAGATTCGAACCCAATTACGAAGCCACCTTTCTGCTCCATTTGCTGAGTCTCTACCTCAGAGACACCAAACAATTGCTGCGGGAAGGAAGTGGAATGAAGAATCATTAAATGCCAAATTCAGGCGAGTATAATGACAATCTAGAGTGTTCGCACGTAAACCTTGCATAGACTCTAGTTAACTGCACGGAAGTCTATATTACGTGTACTGGTAGTTTCGATCAAACGCCTTCAAGATCAGTTATTGTTATATGGAACGGCAGCAGAAAGCAATTACGGCCGCTGTTATTTGCAATTACACATGAACAAATATGTATGAAAATATGTTGTGATGTACGAACATATCCTTCTTTGTTCATCCTTCTTTATCTTTCGTGGTTTTCTTATCTTTCTTTCACACCATACACAGTGTCAAATAAGTTTACATTCAACTATTTTGAGCTTCCATATAAATGTATAAAGCCGGGGGCCAAATGGGCGAAAGGATACGGTGTTTATTATCGGAGTTTCTGTGAAACTGCAGTAACATGGTAAAATAAGATTTCTTTACGCATTTATTTGTTACTGTTATATTTATGCACACACACATATATATATATGTGCGTGTGTGTATGTATGTGTGTCTATGTGTGTGTATGTGTGAGTGTGTGTAACGTTGCAGTAACAATCAATAAAATGAAAAAATAAATAAAAATCCGGGTCAACGTTTTTTTTTTTTTTTTAACAAAAGTGTTTAATGCCGTTACTTTCTCCTTTCGACACCACTTAAAAAGTCTCTTTACCGCATGCCCATGTAGCCTAGCGTTTCGCCTTCTTTCGACCGCATGCCGATCACAGCCGGCCCATTTCCGTCCTCGAGTCCATACGCTTATTTTCATCGACCCATATTTTGCTTCTACGATAATGTTGTCCTTTTTCTTTTTCCTCTTTCTTCTCACGCACACTTCCTAATTTTTATATGTGCACTTTTCAGCAACTGTTGCTGCAGCTAATCTATTCACAATCCAGCCATCCTTCGCTGTTGCCGATGTGTTTTTTATTCAATGTGATCATATGTACTGTTACATATGTATATATCATTTCTTTAATTATTTTTCATCTGTTCTATTGTCTATAGACGTATCAGCTCCGCTTCCCCTAACAAGATTGGAATTCAGGGCACTAGATATGAGCGCTAGTTTCTATCTATCTATCTATCTATCTATATATATATATATATATATATATATATATATATATATATATATATATATGTATATATATAATATATATATCATTTAAATATTTAAATATTTATTCATTTATTTATTTACATGCATAACATTAAGGTCAATTATATATGTGTGTGTATGTGTGTGCACAAATATACAGACATATATATATGCATGTATGTGTGTGCGTGTGTATATACAGAGAGTAAGAAAGAGAAAGGGGGTTATATTTTTCTATACTGCTCCTTAGTGTGAAATATTACCATGTTTTAAACAAAAGAATTCATAAATCACAAACAAATCTACGTTGCCAAGAAGAACTTGCAAAGTAAACAGATGAGCAACGTAACTGTAGTGTAGATGGAAAATCTGCTAAAACTATTGACCTTTTGCTTATGGCCCATGACAAAATCTTAATGTACATCCAGCACAGAGTAATGAAGCTGTGCGGTGAAAGTTATCAATATGTATTTGGGGACTCAGTGTTTTATTTGTACCGTTTTAGGAAAATATATTCTAGATTAATAACTATCTATCTATCTATCTATCAATCCATTTATATATATATATATATATATATATATATATATATATATATAAAGTACTTGTAGAACATTTATATATATATATATATATATATATATATATAAATGTTCTACAAGTACTTTAACGGTGAATGTTCCGATGAACTGCAAGCACTTGTACCCCCTCTACGTAAATACCCCCGAAAAACCCGACAAGCAGTACAATCCACCCGCTTCACAGTTGAGATCCCTGGATGTAAAAGAGCGTTTTACTCCAGTAGTTTCTTCCCCTAAACCGCTAGACTTTGGAACTCCCTGCCAGGTTCCTGCTTCCCCAACTGTACTGACATGCAGAAGTTCAAGTGTGGCATGAACCGACATTTTGCTGCCCAACTCCCCACCTAGTACCTCTGTAGCCTGTGTCCCTAATAGTAGCCCCCAACATCAAAGTGGCAATGTGCCTTCTTTGGGGTGAAAATGTAATTAATATATATATATATATATATATATATATATATATATATATGACAAAAGTATATATTCCAAAGTACTTGGTGGTGACCACTTTATAATTTATTCGTTTAATTCTGTTTACATTTACAATTCTTGACAGTATCTACTTCGTAACGCAAAATCAATCTCTTAATTATTATATCAATCAGTGAATCTATTTTGCCCTTAACCATTAAGAGAAATAGCAACAATCAATCTGTCAAAAGGAAATAACATCAAAATGGCGTAATGGAAACATACTATAAACTAGTTACAGAAATCGCGTGTGGAAGCCATCTTCATTATGAATCATTCAATATTTATATTAATATCATTAGTTTCTTAAATTATTGAACTTATCATTAGCAAAAATAAGTGGAAATTATGTATGCTCAGGTTCCCGCCTTGACCTTGAAAAATGGTGTGCACCATCTCCAGATCGGAGCCAATCATCCTGTCAGCTTTGGTCATGATCGCTCGAGTGGCGTGGGCTGTAAGAGAGTATATATAGATAGAGTATACCTTGACCGTTTGATCTTTCCTTGGAAAATGATGTGCACGATCGTAAGGTGGAGAACGATCATCATGCCATGTTTGGTCATGAACGGTCCAATGGTATGTGCTGTAGGGCGTATACATACATATGCTATGGCTTTGACCTTTGGCCTTAAAAAATGGTGAGCACCATCCCTAGGTGGAGAATCATCATCATGCCAGGTTTAGTCATAACCAGTCTAGTAACGTGGGCTGTAGGAGAGTTGTACACACAGACACAGACACACACGAACGCTACTACTTTACATATGTAGATATGTTTATAAATATATATGTGTGTCTGTGTGTGTGTGCGTGTGCGTATGTGTGTGGGAGTGTGTGTGGGTGTGTCCGGTCTATGTAAATATTTACATTCTAGCCATTCTCCTCCTGTTCTTGTAATTCCAATTTATCTTTTTCTTCCTTTTTGTCTCGTTCTTTAATTTGCTTTTTCTCGTCGGTCATGTTTCCGCCGAGAGGCGGGGAGGGCCGCATAATTCAGGCAGATGGAGAATGCAGCCCTGTCTTTCTGTACAAAGGACTTTCGCTCTTAGAAATGAGCCATCAATTACGAGCCCCCCCCCCTTTCCAAAATTAAATCCATGCGTCAATGCCAGCCGGTGCGTACGTATACCCTTCCACTCGCCAAATCCCTTTCAGAACATATACTTACTACGGATTTGACGTCAGGTCAGGTTGTACTCGTGACGTCACCGCAAGTTTTTCATTCGGCGCAAACAACGACTAGCCGTTACTACGTGCAATCCTTACAATCAGAATGCAAACTCTCATTTTTAAAAGCATTCAATTATCTTTATTCGGCGTGTAGTCTGTCTGTCAGTCGCTTTGGCACGCTCTGTCATAGCTAAACGCGAGTACTCAACGGCGCATGCTCCAATCTGCCAGGATTAACTTAAATATTACATTCTTGTTAGTATATAACGCCTACTTTTGAAATAGAATGATCGTTAGTCTGTCATGTTAATGTATTCATTTTTTTTTTTGCGGACTGTTATCCTCATCTTTATAGTTGTTGTTGTTGTTGTTGTTGTTGTTGTTGTTGTTGTTGTTGTTGTTTCACCACGTTTCGGTCAACTCATCTACTGGCCGTTTTTAGGTGATTAACCACGACGAGATATGAATTTGAGTATTGTAGCTATATCCCTAGTAATTACTGCCTTCTATTATTGGCGCAGTGAATAGAGGTGTTGAGTCTGTACGGTTCCAGGTGAGTCTTGTATGAAGATAATTAATATCCTACCCAAAACCTCAGCAATCTTATCCTGCCGCCTGAAGAAAGCCAGAGGATGTGTTTGCCGCAAAAAAAAAAAAGAATTCACAATTTATGAAGCCTCGTTTAAAAAGGATTTAAAAAATAATAATGTATAATACTACAATAGTTCAGTTACTTTACTTTATTGCATATTGAGTTATTTAATGTACAAATCGGGTAATTTTGGGAAAAGCGTTTTCATGATTCTGTAAAATAGCGCAGACACGCGTATGCAAATATATGCGAAATGACATCACCATTAGGGGGAAAAAGGACTGGAAAAAAGGACGATCACGTTAGAAACGTGAATAATGTTCGAGATCATGTTAGATGCGTGGATGACGTTAACGTTCAATAAGAAGGTCACGTGAGAGACGTCACAGTGATAACAAGAGACATATAAAAGCGAGTTGAAGTTATTTTCTGTTCTTTGTATGTTTGCGACTAAAGCTACAACGTCTTGGTTCCTTGACAACTTTACACTTCATTTTTTTCGCTTCAGATTTTTTTTCTCTAGTGCTTACGACATTTCGTCTTTTGTTTCAATCCTTCGACTATTGCATATATTCTTTATATCTTCAATATTTATTCATAAGTTGACATAATTTCGTTGGTTTGTCAGGTTCTGTTTCAACTCGAACTCTCGTGCTTACATTTCAATAGCATACCTCTTTGTCTGTCACGCTAACGTTGAAAGTAGCATTGTTATCGGTTATCTCCTCGATTAGATTGGATGTATGTTACGATTGGATTCCATCTTGCCTTTCCTCTCTTCCTCCCCACTCAGCGCATGGCGCGTTGTCATTCTTTTCAATTAAACTCTAATGAGTTTAGCTGCGATGACCGATTGATAATTTGTTGTCAAATTGATCATATCATTATAATTCGCATAATTAATATAATATAAATTACGAAAAATTACGCGTAGTCATTATTTTTTGTTTTTGTTTGGACAGGAAACTGGATTCACTTTGTAATAGGCTTCGTTTTTCTTAAACTAGTTTCATATAATTTGCATGGAATTAGTGTCGACATTTGTTACATTTCTGGAAGATTATTGTTCGATTTATTTCCCTCCCCTGCTCTGCTTTAAACATGCATACATACCCACACAAATGCACACACCCCATTTTGCGCGTACACACACACACACACACATACACACACACACACACACATACATACATATATATATATATATATATATATATATATATATATATATATATATATATGATTATATAAAGTCACATTGTATGTGTGTGTGTGTTCCTACCTCTGAGCCTTTCTTTTAAAAACTTAACACAAATTTTATTTATATGTCTGGCAGTGTTCTTAGATATTGTTTGTACAGAAATTCATCCGATAACTTTGAAAAATCGAAAAATTCTAATCTTTTAAATAGCTTTTCTCTCTTATAGATAAGTCGATAAAAATAATTTTATTGTGAAATATTTTACTGGTCAAGGGAGATAATAAAATCTAAACCAATAATTTCTACTTAAAAACACAACAGATTTATTGCCATCTAGATAGGTAGGTCAGTGGTGAAGCATTCGACTACAGATCGAGCCATCCCCTGTTTAAGCCCGTTTTATTTTAATGTTTTCTTATTAGTGAGCTCAATATTCGGTAAAAAAGACATACCATTTGATTACTCCACATATTATTTTTTCCTTAAAACCAAATATTAATCAGAAGTGACTTTAGCAGGGTAATCTATAATCCACATATCAGCTGACGTGATATTGTAAACAAACGCATACGAAATTTGATGTACGACATTATCTTTATAATTATTTAATTTATTTTATTTATTTATTTATTTTTTTGCGCATTAGTCTACTGGGAAAATTATTTCTCGTAATATGTAATACTCAAACCAGGATTGATTCTATTATAATACATACGCAACTTGCATTAATTAAAAACTCATGTTAAAGCGTATTGTACGACCGGACAACGCCGGGCGGCCAGCTAGTAATATGATAATTTGTATCCAAACATTATTTGCAACGTAATTTCATACTCGTCTCTCATGAAATTTCTTAGGAAAGAAAAAAGCGTAATCAAATTAAATACTTACAATTAAACCAGATTTTAAATCGTTATAATAACGGTTGGCTGTAATTGTGCATTTTTGCTATACACCGAAGTTTCGGCGAATTTACCTCGACTAAACTACAATTATAATTATGCAGTATATATATATATATATATATATATATATATATATATATATATATATATATATATATATATATATATATATATATATATATATACTGGCAGTTTAGCCCGGCTTTTCTTGGGGCCTATGTACTGTTCATAAATTTATGTGCATATATATATATATATATATATATAACTATATATATCAAAGTTTGACTCATGTAAAGTAACCTACATCTAAAATTTCAAGTGTTTAAACCGTAAATTGGTGGAGGAATTTTGTAGAGTCTGCAAAGGTCAACTCTTTCAACTTTGACCTGGTGGCAACCAAATTTTTGCCCAAAGACAGAATAAAAAGCTCGCTGTATGTCTGAATACCCTTTATGTAAAATTTCAAATGTTTATACCAATAATTGGCTGAATAGTTTGCTAGAGACCGCAAATGTCAAATCTTTTGAACTTTGACCTCATTGGCAGCCAAATTTTCAGCCAAAACAGTTGAAAAGCTTGCCCTATGCCTGAATACAATTTATGTAAAATTTCAAACATTTAGACAAAAAAAAAAAACTGGCTTTGTAATTAGGTAGGAACCGCAGAGGTCAATTTTTTTAACTTTGACCCCAATTTTGATCTTTTAGCAATTGGGCTCAAATTAAATTAAGAACATTGATCCATGTCCCACATCTAATATTTCAAGTGTTTAGACCAAAAATAGACAGAGGAGTCTGTTAGAGTTTTCAAAGATCAAATTGTTGCACTTTGGTCCCTTTTCAGCCAAATTTCTCGCCGAAAACCGATTAAAAACTTTTTTCCAAATTTCAACACCTCTGATTTAAAATCTGGAGTCTGTAAAACGAAAATTTACAGAGTAGTTTCCTAGGGAAATGTACACACATAGACACAGACATACACATTTTCCCCCACTTCTGGACATCGGGTACGATTATGAATATCTTCAGTCTCATAAAATACACTATGAAATTTACTTTATGTATGGAAACCAAAAAGAGGAGATATAAAAAAAAAGAAATAAGTCTGCTCTTGCTATTTGTTATATTAGATCATTTTAAACCATAGCAGCAAGTTTTAATTTCCATTTCCTCTTGCAAGGCCAGAAGTTTTAGGGAAATATCAGATAGTTTGTAATCATATGCAAACTAGGAAAACAATTGATCATATTTTTTGGCTGTAAAAAGTGCGAAAAATAGGCTCTAGATAAAAGATGATTTACTAAATATTCGGCCTCATGATCAAATATCACATAACCAACTACTCAATTCAGGTCATTGGTCTTCCAACGACCCTTCATTTTTCAAATTCTGATCAATAGTCGCTGAGATGCCAAACAAGACCTCAAAGTAATAATAGTAATTATTTCCGAGTAATAATAATAATAAAGACTTCAAAGCAATAATAGTAAATCATTAGTAGTATGGTTATTATTATTATTATTATTATTATAATTATTATTATTATTATTATTATGAGTTTTATTATTATTAGTAGTAGTAGTAGTAGTAGCAGTAGTAGTAGTAGGATTAGTAGTATGATTATTATTAATATTAGTATTATTATTACTATTATTATTTGTATTAGCTGTATGATTATTATTATTATGAGTTTTTATATTAGTAGTAGTAGGAGTAGTACTAGTATGATTATTATCAGTATTATTATGATTAGTAGTAGTAGTATGACTATTATTAGTAGTATGATTATTATTATTTGTAGTACTATGGTTATTATTATTACTAGTAGTAGTAGTATGATTATTATAGAAGTAGTAGTATAATTATTATTAGTAGTAATAGTATGATTATTATTTTTAGTTGTAGTAGTATAAGTATTATTATTATTAGTAGCAATATTATGATTATTATTTTTAGTAGTAGTAGTGATTTTATTACTTTAAATTGTTGTATGATTAATATTATTATTAGATGTAGATGATCATTGGTAGTAGTAGTATAATTATTATTAGTAGTAGTATGATTATTATTATTGTTAGTAGTCATATGATAAATGTTATTAATAGCAGTATGATTATTATTAGTAGTAGTAGTAGGATTATTATTAATTCCAGTAGTAGTATGATTATTTTTTATAGTATTATTATTAATAGTAGTAGTGTGATTATTGTTATTATTATTAGTAGTAGTAGGATTATTATTTTATAGTAGTATTATATATAGTAGTAGTATGATTATTATTATTATTACTCGTCGTATGATGAATATTATTATTATCAGTAGTAGTAGTAGTAGAATACATAGAGTAATATATAATGTCTAACGTCCACGCTTTTCAATTGCAAAATCTGTGACCACTTCCAATCTGGAATTTCTTCTGATTGTGGAATATTGAACAATAATCGACTATTTTCATACAAAACCAGCAGAAAATGGATTGCATCATCTATATATCATACTTCCAGATTGCATAATGCAAACGCTTTCGAGGGCTTGATAGCGTCGATAGCAAGCAATAAAACGATATCTAGAGGTTTCTTTCACCACTATCACGTTGATTGTAGTAGGGTTACTCATCTCTATGCGAACCCTAATAGCGTTGTTTTCATAGCAGTTCTTCATAGCTCCAATTATCCTGGCTTTATCAAAAGCGACATTGAAATGTACATACCCAATGTCATCAAAACATCGATAGTAATAATAAGTAATAATAAGTAATAATAAGTAATAGTAAGTAATAATAAGTAATAATAGTGAACATAGTAATAATAAGTAATAGTAAGTAATAATAAGTAACAATAGTGATAATAAGTAAAAATAAGTAATAATAAGTAATAATAAGTAATAATAGTGATAATAAGTAATAATAAGTAATAATAGAGATAATAGTAATAATAACTAATAGTAAGTAATAATAAGTAACAATAGTGATAAGTAATAATAAGTAATCAGTAATAATAGTAATAATAAGTAATAATAGTGATACAAAGTAATAATAAGTAATAATAAGTAACAATAGTGATAATAATAATAATAAGTAATAATAAGTAATAATAGTGATAATAAGTAATAATAACTAACAATAGTGATAATAGTAATAAGTAATAATAAGTAATAATAGTGATAATAAGTAACAATAAGTTGTAAATAATAATAATTTTATAATAAGTAATAATAGTGATAATAAGTAATAATAGTAATAATACGTAATAATAAGTAATAATAGTAATAATAAGTAATAATAAGTAATAATAGTGATAATAGTAATACTAAGTAATAATAAGTAATAATATGTAATAATAGTGATAATAAGTAATAATAAGTAATAATAGTGATAATAAGAAATAATAAGTATTAATAGTGATAATAAGTAATACTACGTAATAATAAGTAATAATAAGTAACAATAAGTAACATTAGTGATAATAAGTAATAATAAGTAATAATAGTAATAATAAGTAATAATAGTGATAATAAGTAATAATAGTAATAATAAGTAATAATAAGTAATAGTAGTGATAATAAGTAATAATAGTGATAATAAGTAATAATAAGTGATAATACTGAAAATAGTAATACTAAGTAATAATAAGTAATAATAAGTAATAATAGTGATAATAAGTAATAATAAGTAATAAGTAATAATAATAAGTAATAATAATTGTGATAATAAGTAATAATAAGTAATAATAGTGATAATAAGTAATAATAAGTAATAAGTAATAATAATAAGTAATAATAATAGTGATAATAAGTGATAATAAGTAATAATAGTGACAATAAGTAATACTAAGTAATAAAAGTAATAATAATAATAAGTAATAATAAGTAATAATAGTAATAATAAGTAATAATAGTAATAATAAGTAATAATAAGTAAAAATAAGTAATAATAGTGATAATAAGTAATGATAGTGATAATAGTAATACTAAGTAATAATAAGTAATACTAAGTCATAATAAGTAATAATACTGATAATAGTGATAATAAGTAATACTAAGTAATAAGTAATAATAGTAATAATAAGTAATAAGAAGTAATAATAGTGATAATAAGTAATAATAAGTAATAATAATAAATAATAAGTAATAATAAGTATTAATAGTGATAATAAGAAATACTAAGTAATAAGTAATAATAGTAATAATAAGTAATAATAAGTAATAATAGTGATAATAAGTAATACTAAGTAATAAGTAATAATAATAATAAGTAATAATAAGTAATAATAGTGATAATAAGTAATACTAAGTAATAAGTAATAATAATAATAAGTAATAATAAGTAATAATAGTGATAATAAGTAATAATAAGTAATAATAGTGATAATAGTAATACTAGGTAAAAATAAGTAATAATAAGTAAAAATAGTGGTAATAAGTAACACTCAGTTTACAATCTGCTTGATGAAGCGATCGGCGCTCATGTATCGTCTCTAATTTTCTGTTTCTCACGCAATTTCTAACAAAGTAACCGGCCATGTTGTACGAATAACAAGAGGGATACATTATTTAGTAACTTCCTCACACTCTCTCATGACAGATGATTAAAGAATCTATCGCACAAAACCAAATGAGTTCATGCTTGCTGGTGGTTGGATAATCTAGGAAAGCCGCGACTAATTTTCGATAAACAATTCGTTCGTTCTAGGTATCTAGCCTTAGTGATTTTTGTATGAAACAGGTAATTCGCTTTTTTATTACAACGTTACAATCGAGTCAGCGAGATAGAAACTGGGAAATTAATTTTTAGATAGAACCATATACGCCGAAATAGCTTGTTAAAAAGTTTGGATGTAACCGTTATAAAACCACAATAAACATAACATTATAAACATAGAGTAACTAATGGTTATATAAAAGCGTGACCATACTAACGAATTGTCCGACATCAACGCATTCTTTGTACAGTTAAAACACGAACATCTCGTTTGCTTTTAATCCGTGTTGTTACAAATGGCAATAAGCTGCTTACGTATGCAAATTAGTTCTCACTTTACGGATCTGACATTATGGACACGAGTTGTTTACATTCTGTGAAAGGTCTCTCCGACAGGCAAAACATACGCATTAAAAATATCAGCTTTCTTAAAAAATATATCCAGTTTATTTAGTCAATCAGTAAAAAATATTCAGCACAGTGGTTAGCCCAATTTTCAATGTGCAATTATTTTTCCGACCATAAAAATTCAGTAAAATTTTAATAATTGCTGCCGAAACACAATAAAGCATTATTACAAGTCTATACAGACTAGAATATATATGATATATATATATATATATATATATATATGAAAATAAAACGAATATTCTGATATATCTACTATATAAAATGGTTTATGTCAGTCTATCTGTCTCCCCCGAAACTAAAAGGCACAGAGCGGCGCTAGGGCACGGTCCATTCGTTTATGGGTCTTTAGCCGGTTATAATAGATTTAAGGGGTCAAATATGTGTCAAAATTGAAAAACTCGTTTTACATTTTGCACATTCATCTTAGTCTATTTTAATTTTTAATCAGTTTGTATGCGTGTTATGTTGGTACAGTGGTAACGTCACCAGCTGTAATGCTACAGTTTTGGTTTCGATTTGAGCTGGTGGCACACAAATATTTTTTTCTTTACTTTTGAAATTACGAGTCTCTATTAATATATACGAAATGCGGACAAATTAAAATATCATATTTAAGCATACTTTAGGCCGGGGCAAAGCCAAGCGCCTCCTCCATCCCCGTTAGTCTTTAATATGAGATGTAATAGAAAAAAAAAATCTATTCCAGACTAAAACGGTTCACAACCTTGTATTACAATGCCTGGACGCATGTGAAAATCGCGTAGAAAAAAAAACGTATTAGAACGTGTACATTCCAAAGCGGTCAGGAAAAAATGTAATCTCTATATTGGATGGGGAATCGGCACATCTTCAACTGGGAGTGACATTTTTACTGTTTGTGTTTGATTGAGACATAGAAAAGAAGACGAGTGATCAGGAGTAAGACATAAATGAAAATATACGGAGGAGTAGGGGGTATGCAAGCAAGGAAATAATACATAATAACGAAGTAAACAATAGGAATGTACACATGACACAATAAAGATAAAATAAGTCAACGAATGAAATAGAGAAGAAAATGAGAAAGGAAGTGGTAAATATGAACGAGAAAAATCTGGATGACAAAAAAGAAGAAGATTAACAATTAAAATATTACGAAAAAAAAGGAGAATAAAAAGCAGAAGAAGAAGAAGAAGAAGAAGAAGAAGAAGAGAAAACGAATAATGTTGAAATGAAGGAGAACACCATGAGAAAAATGAAAAAGAAATACAACGGCAAATAATGATGATAACAACAATATTAACAATAATATTAATAATGCTAATAATACATATATATATATATTAATATGTGTTATTATAATAGTTTCATAATTTTATATTAATGTATAGTATATTATTATATCGTATATGTGTTATTTTTATCATTATTTTATTAAGTATCACCACTGATAATATAACACAGCCTGTATAATCCATCTGTATATTATTGATATGTTAAGAATCTGTACATTATTAGGATTGTCGCGTCGACCGTTAGAATCTTGACATCCCTTAAAATGAAAGTTGAATAAAAAAAAGTTGTGTCGCTGGTAAGATAAAACCTGGCAACATTCTGATTGGATGATGAAAACCCTAGCCACATCCTAATTGGATGAAATAAATCTTTCTAACCAACTAAAGAAAAAAACATGGCGGTTTTAAATTTCTATTCTAACGGATTAAATTTATATGTACTTATTAACGTTTGTTCATAAAACCTCATAAAAAATCCAAGTGTTTAGAGGAGGATTCTAATGTGTAAATTTTAAACGAACGTAATAGATTTCTTTAATTTAAAATTTTATTTGTTTATAAACAAAATTTAATTAGAAGGAAACATCATTTGTATGTCACTCCGCTAATTTTTTAGATATAATTTACAAGTTATTTTTCGTTGTTTTTTTTTTATACATTTTGTATATTTTAAGATGTTATGTATAATTTTTATTTATTTATTTTTGGAAATATTTTGGCAATACAGGTACTCGTGTAGTGAAACGACCGTGCAAGATTTTTTGTATTATTTAATTTAATCTTTGCGGTGTCTTTTGTTCATTAAATTGCTAAGTGAAAGTGCAGATTAGTTTAAAAAAAGCACCCCCTCTCCATGTTAAAAATAGATTTCGAAATAACGTTCTTATTTTAGCACGGTCCTTTCTCTGCAAGAGTACCATTTTTAATTTGAATATTTCTCTCATACTTTTTTTTGCTTGTCTGAATAATTATGATTAATTCCTCCTTTTCCTAACATAATAGTAACGCGGCAAAAGATGGACAACAAAACTATAATGCTTGACTTACAACTTTAAACATAGCCAACAATTGACAGTTTAGATACTTCAAAACCTCCTTCGAATGGCGAAGTAAACATGTTTTCCCTATTATTATTGTAGCTAAAAGAAAAAGCCTGGAGCTGACTGATTAACAGAAATTTACAGTTTAAAGACTTTTAAATCTCGTAAATTACATTGAAAGTACAACACACCTACAAAACATCTACCTGCCCTTATGTTAAGAATGGTTTTCTAAATAAGGATTTCTTTGAAGTAGCATAATAAACACTAATAAAAAATTATAGGTGTCAATTAATGACATATTCTGGCTTAGAACTTAACTAACGACATCTACAGGATGACCCACTTAAAAGTAGCCTAGAAAATGTAGTCGAGAGGAGGAACATTCTATTATTGTTTAAATTACCTGATGGAAGTGCTCCTTGTTGACATCTATGCATTTCTTATCACGTTTAACAACGTTTGCAGATATTGTCGTGGATTTTTCGGGTAGCGTTGGTAATGTTCTCCTTTAGTTGGTCTAGATTGTGAGGATTGCTTGCATAAACTTTTTCTTTTAAGGTACCACAAAGGCAAAAATCACATGACGACTAGTCCGGGAAACTTGGTGGCCAAAACCGTTTGTTTATTGATCTCGCTATTGTAAACATACCACGAATTCATGTCAGTGATCTGGGAGGCGTGGTGCATGTAGCGCCATCTTGTTAAAAAACTAATTGCATTTTGTCTTGTGGTGTCAGTTGGTTGTTAAAAGAAAAAGGAGACCGGACTACTTTTAAATAGTCCACCCTATATATATGAATACGCATATTCAGATATATATATATATATATATATATATATATATATATATATATATATATATATATATATATATATAACTACTATATATATATAACTACTTCATTTACTCACATAAAATTAATATACAAAAGTATAGATTTATGCGTAAACTTTAAGTATTTACTTCAAAAGTGCTCAATACGTAGGTAGAGCTAGTTAGTAATTTATAAAATATATATGGCGATTAAGCTACACTGAATATGCGGCGTTTCATCCACTCTAGGATTCCTCAGCCTGAGGAATCCTAGAGTGGATGAAACGTCGAATATTCAGTAATGTAAGTTTTAAGAAGTGTTTTTCGGCCAAAA
>NC_136499.1:8626446-8781446 GCF_053919585.1 Euprymna scolopes | reverse complement strand
TGCATGGTATTAACCCCTGAACCCACGAACTATATTCCACTATTTTGCAGCTTACAGGATATTAATTCAGTCCCGGAAATTACTCAAACCGTTTACGATTTAAACATTAATTTATTTTATTTTATGTATATTTTTAACAGTAGGGTGGGGGGATATTAAATCAGTCCCGAAAATTGGTGAAACCGTTTACGCATTACACATTACTTTATTTAATGTACATTTTTAACATTGGGGTGGGAAATATAAAGTCGGTTCCGGAAATGGCTGCAACCATTTACGTTTTGGACATTACTTTATTTAATGTATATTTTTTACAGTAGGATGGAAGATAAAAAGTCGGTCCCGGAAATGGCTGAAAAAGTTTACGATTTATACATTATATTATTTCATGTATATTTTCAACAGTGGGTTGGGGATTATAAGTCAGTTCCAGAAATGGCTGAAACAGTTTATTATTTAGACATTACATTATTTCATGTATATTTTTAGCAGTGGGTTTGGGATATAAAGTTGGTCCCGGAAATGGTTGAAACAGTTTACTATTTAGATATTACATTATTTCATGTATATTTTTAACAGTGGGTTGGGGATATAAAGTCAGTCCCGGAAATGGCTGAAACAGTTTACGATTAAAACATTACTTTATTTCATGTATATTTTCAACAGTGGGATGGCGGATATGAAGTCAGTCCCGAGATTGAATGAGATGTGTAAATATATACTATCAAAAAGCGTCGCCCAGTATTGAATGAAATAGGTGGAAAACATATAGTAGCAAAATACCCAGCGTCGCCGAGATCGAATGAGATAGGTGAATGATATATATTAGCAGAATATGCGGCGTCACCCGGGATTGGATAAGATAGATGAAACATATATACTATGAGAATACACAGAATTGATTGATTTGTTTGTAATGAAATAACCCACCCAGGCAATATATCAAAGTTATTATTTAAGTAAGGGGAAGCGACATAACAGGTTACAGTTATGAAAATTATTGTCAAAATTAGTAACATATCCAAGAATTATGAAAAATGATGAAATGTGAGTTACTTGATTGGTGTGTTTGTAATGATATACTAAGCTCAGACAATATATCAAATATAGTATATAAGTAGGAGATAGAGGCATAATGTGGGTTTTTAATAATAAAAATTATTTTCGAAATTAGAAACATATCCAGGATTATGAACAAAGATTAAATGTGAGTTAATCGATTGTGTGTTTATAATAAAATAATCAGCCCAGGAAATATATCAGAGTAATTATGTTAGTAAGAGAGGGCGATAAGGATGGTTTAAATTATGAAAAATGATTGGCGAAATTAGTAACATATCCAAGAATTATGAAAAATGTAATATGTTATTTAATCCATTAGTGTGTTTGCAATGAAATAATCAGATCAGAAAATGTATCAAAGTTATTATTTTAGTAAGTGGGGCGATGATGAAAAATGGTTGCCGACATTAGTAACATATCTAAGAATTATGAAAAATGATAAAATGTGAGTTAATCGATTGTGTTTATAATAAAATAATCAGGCCAGGAAATATATCAAAGTTATTATTTTAGTAGTAGGGGGTGAATAATGTGGGGTTAAAATATTAAAAATAATTTTCGGAATGAGTAACATATCCAAGAATTAAGAAAAATGCTGAAGTGTGAGTTAATTTGTAGCTGCGTTTTTTTTTTTATGAAATAATCAGCCCAGACAATATACTAAGTAATTTTTTAGGAAGAGAGGACGACGAGGGTTGTTTAAATTATAACAAATCATTGTCGAAATTAATAACATATCCAAGAATTACGAAAAATGACGAAATGTGATTTAATTGATTAGTGTGTTTATAATAAAATAATCACACTAGACACTATATTTAAGTTATTATATAAGTAAAGGGAAGGGGATAAGGAGGGATTAAATTATGAAAAATTATTGCCGAAATTAGTAACATATCCAAGAATTACGAAAAAATTATGAAATATTAGATGATTGGTGTGTTTGTAAGGAAATAATCAGCCTAGACAATATATCAAAGTTATTATTTAGTAAAGATGGAAGGGTTAAAATGTGGGTTAACATTATGAAAAATGATTGTTGAAATAAGTAACATATCCAAAAATTATGAAAAATGATTAAATGTGACTTCATGCATTAGTGTGTTTGTAATAAAATAATAAGCCCAGACAATATTTCAAAGTTATTATTTTATTAAGGAGGGGGCAATAATGTGATACAAACTATGAAAAATGATTGTTGAAATTAGTAACATACCCAAGAATTATGAAAAATGATGAAATGGAGGTTAATTGATTAGTGTTTTTAATGAAATAATCAGGCCAGCAAATGTATCAAAGTTATTATTTTAGTAAGGTTGGTTTAAATTATTAAAAATATATTGTCGAAATTAGTAACATATCCAAGAATTACGAAAAATGATGAAATGTGAGTTGATTGAGGTGTGTGTTTGTAATGAAATAATCAGCCTAGACAATATATCAAAGTTATTATTTTAGTTAGGTGTGCGATATGGTGAGTTTTAATGATGAAAAAATGTCAAAATTAGTACCATATCCAAGAATTATTAAAAATGATGAAATGTGAGTTAATTGACAGTTGTGTTTTTTTATAAAATAATCAACCAATACACTATATCAAATTTAATAGTTTAGTAAAGGGAGGGGCGATAATGTGGGGTAAAATTATGAAAAATTATTGTCGAACATAGTAACATATTCAATAATTATGAAAAATGATAAAATGTGAGTTAATTGACCGGTGTGTTTGGAATGAAATAATCAGCCCAAGAAATATATCAAAGTTATTATTTTAGTAAGGGGGCGATACAGTTTTAATAAAAAAGTAAAATAATATGAGTGTGCCTTCATTCATGCTGAACAGAACGCTCACAGCATGCCCAGCAACAATATATTGCATATGAAAAATACTGCTATGGAATTTCCACAGGTCTCGCTAGTTATTATTATCATTTTGATTATTATTGTATTATTATTATTATCATTATTATTATTTATATTATTATTTAATTTTAATTTATATTTATTTTTATTATTATTACTATTTTTATTATTAATAATATTATTCATATTATTATTATTAATAATAATAATATAATTCGTATTATTATTATCATCATCATAATCATCGTCATTATTATTATTATTATCATTATCATTATCATTATTATTATTATTATTATTTTTATTATTATTATTATAAAGTTTATTATTATTGTTATTATTATTGTTATTGTTATTATTATTATCATCATCATTATTATTATTGTTATTATTATTAATGTTATTAATATTGTTATTGTTATTATTATTATTATTGTTATTATTATTATTATTGTCATTGTTATTATTATTATCATTTTTAATCTTATTATTAGCATTATTATTGTTGTTATTGTTATTGTTATTATTATTATTATTATTATTGTTGTTGTTGTTGTTGTTGTTGTTGTTATTATTATTATTTACTCACTAGGAGTAGTTACATAGACCATCATCAAAGATATCTCTTTGAGAACATCTTCCGGCGTTTTCTGGAATGACAACAAGTATCTCCAAATTGTCATCACTCCCCATCTATTTTGAGAACCTTTGCAGTTTAATTTGCGTTATCGTCACAGCCGCTTACCATGGATTTCTCATTTGCAACGACCATTGGCTTTCCGGTAGTGGTCATGTTAGTGCTTTCTCTCCTCGATCATTTTATCCTCCTTGACCCCCTTCACTTATTTCGTGTGGCGCCACTTTATGGTAATGCACACTCACACTACAAAAAAAGAAAGCTTGGGCACATCGGGATTAACTTGCAATCATGCAGTTTCTATTTTCATGGTTCCATGTGTCGTCCATGTTTTTTTTTCTCCATATCAGTTTATTTATGCCTAGTTTATGCATGTAGCTAATGTGTGTAAATCTCCGAATTCAAGAGTTTTCCTTAATATTTCAGCCGTTTTAATTATTGTTATCCATTGTATCTTCTCAGTCGTCCTCTGATTCCAATCTCTCCTATTCTTTTTTTCAAAGGATTTTGCTGTTGTCCATAGCTAGTAGTATTATTTTGACCTTCTTTATCTTGTATATAACTTGCATTTCTCTGGCCAGTTCCATGTATTTGCTCCGTTTTTCTGTCTCCTTGGCTTTCCCTCTATGGTCTGCTGACACGGCAAACTCTACCATGTAGCCGGATTTTTTCTTCTTGTTAATAATTACAATACCCGGCCTTCTTGCTTAGATAGGTGCTTCGGTTTTTATATTCATGTCCCACCAGATTATGTGATTTTCATTTTCAAGTAATGTTGCCGGTTTGTGTTTATACGATTTGCTCGGGTGTTTAAAGTGTAGGTTTTTTTGTTGTTTTGTTTTTGCACTATTACCAGCGAACTGCTTTCCCGAATTCATCGTGACTATTTTTTTTTATTCTTTGTGGACTAGTTTGCAGCATTATTTATTTATTTATCTATTTATTATTATTATTATTATTATTATTATTATTATTATTATTATTATTATTATTATTATTATTATTATTATTATTTATTAGAGAAAGGGTAGAGGAAGTGGCTAGGAAGAAAATGCATGGAAGGATCTTCCAGAATTCAACAGAAGTGGCTGATGAAAGATAATGGCAATGGCTTAAAGCTGTATCTGGCTAAGAATACTGAAGTTTTTGTTTGTGCAGCATGAGAGCAGTGGTTCTAGGAGAGGAAGTTGCTGCAGAATGCCGGATTTGTGGTAAGACCCCAGAGTATAGTGCACTGGCCCATACAGAGTACCGCAAAAGACACGATCGCTTAGGACTCCGAATATATTGGGAAGTGTGTAAGAAGGTTGCGGTGATTATTATTATTATTATTGCTGTTGTTGTAGTTATTGTTATTATTATTATTATTATTATTATTATTATTATTATTATTATTGTTGTTGTTGTTACTGTTATTATTATATTTATTATTATTATTGTTGTTGTTGTTGTTTTTATTATTATTGCTATTATTATTGTTGCTGTTTTTATTGCTATTATTATTATAATTATTATTATTGTTGTTCTTATTGTTTTTATTATTATTGTTATTCTTATTGTTGTTGGTGTTGTTAGTGTTATTATTATTATTGTTATTATTATTATTGTTATTGTTGTTATTATTATTATTAGTAGTAGTAGTAGTACTAGTACTTTAATTATTATTATTATTATTATTATTATTGTTGTTATTATTATTTATTCCTTCCTTTTAGTTTTGTTTGGTCCAAATATATTTATTTCTCCACCTAATGAATCCCAACTACATCACTTCCTCTCTCTTCAGAACCAACGCACACCACCAGCTACCAACTAAGCCTATTTGCATGTAGTGGCAAGGTAACAAAAGGTTTCAAAAACAAAAAAAATGTGAAAAAAGAAACCCTCCTATCTTCTGCATCAACTGATTACCCCCACCGACCCGATTCTGTTATCTCTATTCTCTCCTACCTCACCTTTTTTCCTCTCCCTTTCCCCATTTAAAATAATGAACACACATGGTTGAGCGACCGACTCGCACTAATGATTATTTATTCTGTAATTCTTCACTTTGATTCGCCTTGTGTCACACGCAGGCATCGGTCTTTCCCCCCACCCCACCCCAATACAACCCTAAAACATGGCAGGGGGGAATAAGACAAAACTTTGGTGGTGCGAAGCTTGTCAGATGAGATGGAAGAAAAGAAAATGTCGGAAAACGAACACGTGACACCAGGGACGGGTGGGCTAGGCTTTCACAAATCATTAGCTGACGGTGCGTTGTGGGGATTGAAAGAAATAGATTAAGACTTCCCTGTTCTTTATTTTCCTGGCTCATCTCTTAGTATTTGTTTAGACGCTTTGTCAGCCAATCTGGCATGATTCGGTTTAAAAGTGAATGTTTATTACAAAACGGGTAGCTTAAATGGACGCATCTTATTGTAATGTAAATGCATCAAATCGTCTCTGTGAGAGGCTCCGTCTATTGGTCTGTTTGTCGCATTTTTTATACTGGCCTTGGTTCCCTGTGTTGATCGGGTGTTTGGAGGTGTGTGTAAGCAAAAAAATAAATAAATAAATAAATAAATAAAATAAAATAAATAAATAATATGTCGTTCCGAGGGTCGAGCTTCAAAACGATATCGATCTCGTTAAAATCTGTCGCCTCTGTCGAGTGTTTTATACAGCCATACATACATAAATACATACATACATACATTTAAACAGACAGGTGAGATTTATATTATAGGTAATAATTTTTATGGATATGCCATGCTTAAATATGACATAGCGGTATTCTTAATCCGTCACGGTTAAATTTGACATTGCGACCTTTATCAGTGCATAGTAATTTCATTAGTCTATAAAACTGAAGTTTATATAGCATTTCGGTTAGTATGTCATTTTCCCCTACATGGTAGGCTTTAATTTGTAAAGTATATATTTAAGTTTTATCTGCCTTGACATCGTACGAAACCGTTTTGGAAATCTAGTGGGCGATGATTTTTTCGTTTCCCTACTTACCCTCTATTAAACAGAAGAGACGTTGCGAGCCTGTCTCTGCTCCATCGATACTTTTAATGTAGGTGTTCGACTGAGCTCCAATCTATGGTCACTTCCCCGTTAAACGTTCACAACAAATACTCGCTTAGCTTAAACATCCGCCAACAAGTTTTCCTTATTCGTTATTTGTGTGTAAAACTAAACGAAAATTCCATGAGCAGAGTTTGTTTTAGAACCGCCGTTTGTGGAACACAATACCATTTCTCTGTTTCAGACTGACTATCACATAGTTTTCTTCAGCCTAATGGGAATAAATTCATATTGTATTGTCTATTTATACAATATAGCTCTATCCACGTTCCACCGTGACTGATCTCAGCTCTATGCCTCTGTTTAGTCATGAGAGACAAAGGATACCCCCTGAAGAGGCAGCTGCGCATGTAATTGTGAGGCAAGAGTTGCGCAATCACCAATCACACCTCTCCTGAATCGGCACTGTTTGGCTCCAGTGGCAAGAAGAAGCCCAGGACCATGGGAAACAATGCCGAGATAAGCGGATAGCACATTACAGCACCTGGAAGTCTCAAATGGTCACTTATTTAGCACTGACCAGCTTCAATATTGCTTAACTTCAGTGATCCAGCTAGAACCGGTGCGTCAACGTGATTATGCAATATGATCTTGTCTAACCATCTGCTTAACCTTTGGGGTTTATCCTTGAGTGGCCCCGGCCTTGATAAGTGTTGATCCTATCAGTACAAAATGTAAAATGTGTTCCTATATGCTTCAACGCTTTAATTAAAATATATTTTGTTCGGTCTGCCATGATTTAATTGAAATAACATTTTTTTTCTGCCATGCTTAAATGGAAATAAAATGTAAGCATCTCTGTTGCGGTTATACTTAAAAAATAAATAAATCGGTAGTAAACTACACTTAAATTTAGATATTATTTTGTGTGTCTGGCATTCTTTAACTTAAAAGAAGAGTTTTCCCTGTCATGTTTAAATTTATTGAATTCATTTGGAATTCTTTTTTAGAGGAGTAATTTGCATGATTTTTTTCATTTAATTATTTGTAAACTTCTTCTAAGTATTGTTTCACGACGTTCCGGCCAATTATTTCTCTGGCCTTCGTCAGGTTGTTAACGGCGACGGGATAGGAATTTCGAATCCTCCAACTACATTCACAGCAACTACTGCCTTCCATAGATGTCGTTTCACTACGGTTTGATCAATTAATTCTCTGACCGGCTTTGGGTGGAATTGAAACCCCTACCTTCAGACAATTCTCACCTTGAACCGTACATCTTTGTCTGTATCAACTGCGCCACGAGCCCGTTAACCTCCTGACGAAGCCCAGCAGAATAATTCGCCGAAATGCCGTGGAACAACAACAAGAAGATAAGGATAATAGTCCACAAATAATTAAATAAATTATTTTAAAATTTATGTACCATTTTCTTCTATCTATCATGCTTAAATCTAATATAAATTTTGTGTCTGTCTGTCATGGTAAAAGTTTAAACGTATTTTCCCATGTTACTTTTAAATTTGAATACCATTTTAATCCGTTTTTCATATTTTAATTTGAATATCATAACCTTTCTTATATCCTGTTGGAATTAAAATAACATTTTTGTCTATCTTTAACGGTTAAGTGTGAATGCTGTTACCATCTGTCATGTTTAAATTCGGTTTCTCATGCTTAAATTTAAATTACTAACAACAATCTGTCACATTAGCATCTCTGGTCTGTGGTGCTTACGTAGAAAACAATATTTTAGATTTGTTTTAAAAAAAAGATTACATATCAACATTTAAAAATGCTATTTAAAATTTACATGTGACAAAATTCGATGAACTGACCAACAGAATTCGTTCAAAGATCCATTATTCGACGTGTTCCGTTTTCTCGTTTATTCTAAATACAAAAAAGAAACACATTATCTGTTTACCATTTGTAGCATGAATGCCGTTGTTTGTTTGCGTAATATTTTATTTTAAGTTCGTATTTCCTATTTCTGTCGCCTTTGAACATTTCCTATTAATATCCATACAAACAAAACACGCGACTCAGTGAGTTCTACAGTTAGCAGGTCTGTCTCACGGGATCATCCACAATGAGGATGAATCACACTGTGCGTATCGCGCGGCGTCAAAAGCAAACCATGTTGAATGACACAATGAAAAAGACTTCGCGCCTATGCAATAATGCTTCGATGCACGCAAACTTTTACGGCGCACCTCAAATATGTATAGCCTTGTGTCAGACGAAAATGAATATCGGATGATGGATATCGTAAAAAATGTGTTATATTTGGTTTTTACTATCATTTCATTTTATATTTTTTTATTTCATTTCTTGTTTGTTTCAAAGGGGAAGCTTCCTCAACTATAGCAAAATTATTAATAATATTAATCAAACAGTAGAAAAGTGTACAGTAAAAAACAGAAAGTCGCAAACGTTTTAAGTTTTTACGTTAATTTTCGTATTATTTGGGAGGAATGCTTTTGCGATTAGCGGTATCATAACTGTGAGATTGTATAAGATTTTAAGATTTACGTAATTATCTATGCTTTTATTTCAGAATGTAAGCGATGCTATGATTATTTCCACAGGAAGAACTCGTTTACATTGAATTTAAAGATGGCCATATTGTAGTCAGCTAAAAAGCAGGGCTCTCTTTACCGTGCCAGAAAATTACACCTGAAAGTATCTTGTACCATGTATGGAGTATTGTTGTCACATTTGGGCTGGTGCAAATACTGCTTGTCTCTCACTCCTGGACAGGGTTCAAAAGAGAGTCGCAAATATGAACAGTCATCTAGGCTTCAGTCTCTGTCTCATCGATGAAATGTTGCATCCCTCTTCCTGTTCTACAAATACTTTCATGGTGGCTTCTCTGACGAACAGCAAGCACTTGTACCTCCTCGATGTGACTAACCCCGACGGACCCGACAAGCAGCTAAGCCCCACCCCTTTACAGTAGAGATCCCTGGGTGCAAGAAAGCCTTTTACTCCAACAGTTTCCTCCCCAGAATTTCAAGCATTTGGAATCTCCTTCTGGGATTCTGCTTTCCTAACTGTACTGATATGCAGAAGTTCAAGTGTAATGTGAAAAAACATTTTGCTATCAACTCCCTTCATAATACCCTTGCACATTGTGTCCACGATAGCAGCCCCCTACTTAAAAGTGGCACTGTGCCTTGTTTGGGGTGGAAATTGATTAGAAAAAAGAAACAGGCTCGCGGAACAAAATTCCACGGGCAGGCAGTTCTTGGAAAGAAGTTTTTCATGGAAGTTGCATTTAAATTGAGGAACAGATAAGTAGTGGAGAGAAATTGTTAATAGTGGCTTTAGTTGGACGAGAGTTCTTTTGTAAAAGTTTGGCAAACGGGGCCAAAGACTCGAGCTCAGACAAGCTCTTGCCATAAAATAACACTAGAACAGAAACAGAATAGTAACGTCTCTTCTGTGGGAATAAGTTTGCAAGGAGAAAAAAGGAAAAAAGTATCACCTGCGAGGTTTCAATACCTTCGAGCCTGATATCCTGCATATAATATTGATCTGATCTGATTTAAAATCTTACACATTACACTCCACTTAAATGTATATTATGTTAAGTAATAAGGACGTGTATATTGCATAGACAATATTCACGTTATATAAACAAAAAGCTGGTTATACGTTGGAACATTAGCAAAAAAGCAGCTTCGTTGAAAGCACTTCATTATTCAGACTCTTATCATTGACGAATGTCGAAATAGGGGCCAAGTACTCACCCTCCCGCTGCGGACGTTATTTGCTTTTGATTAATATACCTCTTTATATTCTAACCACAAAGCGTACATACTTGATACAAACGAATGAAATGCATAACTGCTTTCAAATGTGACATTAGGCTTTCGAGTAAGCGATTGTATTAAAAGAAAAGTCCGTTTCCTCATAAACAAATTATCTTTTGAAAGGCCATAAATATAATTTCTTCCTGGTGTTTTAAAAGCTTCATAATAAATAATAAATACACGATATCATACAGCATGAATAAATGAAATAATTTAAGGGTTTTCATCTGCTTGTAATGTTTACTAATTTCTATGGTTTGTAGTTCTTATTATTTTCTAGATAATTGATCTTGGAAGAACCAAATTATTTCTTATCATGATCTAATTATTCGTGAGTGGCTGTTTTAATTTTTAGTAGAACATGAAATTAGGTTAAATTCTTCAGTAAGTTTTAGAAAAAATCTTATATTTACATGGCCATCCGCTAATATTATTTAGCAGAAAATAATTAGGACATGAATACACACACACACACACATACACACACACACACACACACACACACACACACACACATATATATATATATATATATATATATATATATATATATATATATATATATATACATAGTAAGTTATGAAAGTATATATGGCAATTAAGCTACAAAGAATATTTCCCGTTTCATTCTCGTGAAAATTCGTCAGGCTTATGCGAAGAGTTGGTTATCGCGCATTTTTTATATAGACACATGCTATAAAATAGTTTACTTAAATAATCATGGTCATACGTTATTGCAAATCGTCTTGGCTTATTACAGAAGAAAAACGGAGAAATGAATGATAGAAGTCTACACTGGCAGAGGCGGCTTGAAGAATGTATTAAACGGTGGCGGAAAGACATTGGTAGAATCGAAGAAATAAGAAAAAGAGTTAAACTATGACAGAAAGCCAAGGACGAGGAGTGGGCTTTGGTCTGTCGAAGGGTGATATAACTAGAAGGCTAGCTGGTTGGAAGAGGTCAGAAATTCAGCAGATGAAGAACATTGAGATAACCATCGATGACGTTAAGGCTGGCATATGAAGGATGACAAACTGGAAGGCACCTGGTCCAGATGGAGTGATGGGCTTTTGGTTTAAACAGTTTCCATGCCTTTATCCACCTATAGCTGCTGCTCTGCAAAGACTTGTAGAGTCGGAAGATGTCCCTGATTGGCTTGTGAAGGGAAGAACAACGCTGATTAGGAAACATCCTGCAAAAGGAACAGATGCCAATGATTATATACCAATTACATGTCTGCCATTGATGTGGAAACTGTTGACTGGAATATTTGCAGACAATATTTATGAACATCTAGAGAGTAATGGGTTTTTTTCCTGACGAACAAAAGGGGTGCCGAAAAGGTTCGAGAGGTACTAAAGAGCAACTACTAATTGATAAAGCATTAATACAGGATGCGAAGAAGAAGAGGAATCTGAGCGTAGCATGGATCGATTACAGAAAGGCTTATGACATTGTTCCTCGTTCATAAATACGTGAAACACTATTGATGATTAAGGTTGCTGAGAATATTGTAGGGCTTTTGGAGACAAGTATGGTCCAATGAAAAACGGTGCTGACAACAAACAGAGAGGAGATGGGCAGGTTGGCATGAAACGTGGGATATTTCAATGATATTCGTTATCGCCACTTTTTTTTTGTAATGATAATGATGCCACTAAGCATCCTCTTGAAGGGAGAAAAACTGGGATATAACTTTGGATCTGGTGACAGACGCCTCAACCATCTACTGTTTATGGATGATTTGAAAATATTCGGTAGAAATGAAAAGTAAATGGAGAAACTGGTAGAACTTGTGGGGACATACTCGGAAGATATTGGGATGGAGTTTGGGGTTGGTAAATGTGCGGTGCTGGTGATGAAAAGAGGAGTAAAGGTTCATTCGAATTGAATAGAGCTGCCAAATGGAGAAATCATGAAAGAAATGGAAGATAAAGGATATAAGTATTTTAGAGTGCTGGAGGGTGTAGGCATCATGAACAGAGCAATTAAGGAAGAAGTCACGAAGAATTATCTTAGAAGAATGAAATTAATTGCAAAGTCGAAACTGTATGGAGGAAACCTAATGAAAGCAGTAAATGCATCAATCAGTGTTTTGAGATACAGTGCGGGAATTTTAGAATGACCTGACAAGGATTTGCATGCCATGGATATAAAAACAAGAAAAGTTTTAGTAATGTTTGGTATATTTCACATTCGAAGTAGCGTAACAAGGCTGTATCAAAAGAGGAAAGACGGTGGGAGAGGATTAAAAAGTATAAAAGATTGTGTTAGAACCGAGATGTTGTTGAAGGAGCAAGTGGTTAGAAGTGAGGAGTGGATGCTTATGGTTGTGGCCAATGAAGTGTAGGTATGTGAGACCAAAGCTGATTATGTGAAACGTATGGATAGAGAAAGCGCAGAGGAACTGGTTAGGAAGAAAATACATGGAAGGTTCTTCCAGGATATAGGAGAAGTGGCTGATGAAAGATCATGGCAATGGTTAAGAGCTGGGTATCTGGCTAAGAGTACTGAAGCTTTTGTTTGTGAAGCACAATAGCAGGCATTTGACACACGACTGTTCAAAAAAGTCGTTCTAGGAGAGGAAGTTGCTGCAGAATGCCGGATTTGCGGAAAGACCTCGGAGTCAATTGCGCACCTTGCAGCAGGGTGTAGTGGACTGGCTCAGAGAGAGTACCGCAAAAGACACGATCGTATGGAACTCCGAATATATTGGGAGGTGTGTAATAGGGTTGGGGTGAACTGTGCTGGAAAATGGTTTGAGGAGGTGCCTGATGAAGTGAGAAAAAGTGAAGATGGCAAGGGAGAGGTATGGTGGGACAAAAGTGTCATAACGACCAAGCAATTGGAACATAATCGTCTGGATTTGGTCGTCATTGACAAGGTCTATCAAAAAACTGGCAGATTGTAGGCTTTTCAGTACCCTGGGACAGGAATGTGAGAGAGAAGGAGAATGAGAATTTGAGCAATGATGGTCCATTGGCCATGGAAATAAGGCGTATACACGGGGTTAAAGCACAAATAACTCCGGTCGTAGTTGGTACACTAGGAGTAGTATCAAGCTGTCTGGAAGGACAATTGAAAAAAGTATAAATCCCCGATGCTTAGGCGGTCTTCAAACCTCTGCAATTATAGGTATCACCAACATCCTTAGGAAACCCCGAGATGTTTGAAGCTCCTGGTTTGAAGCTGGGATTAAGGGAAATCCTCTGGAAATGAATCCCATCCCTTTCCAGAGAGACGTCCATAAACGAAATAAGAATGATTATTATTATTATTATTATTATTATTATTATTATTATTATTATTATTATTATTATTAATTTTATTATTATTATTATTATTATTATTATTATTATTATTATTATTATTATTATTATTATTTAATAGTTACATTTTTGTCCTTTGTGTTAGCAGGTTCACTTTTTTATTATTTATATCGTTATTATTATTGATCCATTTAATATTTTCTTATTATGTGCTTTATCATCTCTAAATTTTCGCAGCAGTTGTAAAAAAATTTTGGGTTATTTTTATTGAAAATTTTGTGTAAGGGATTGGTATCATGGAAGTGTTTTTCGATTAAGTTTAGAAATTGTTTGCCAAGTTTTTTTGGTTTTTAACATTTGATTGTATGGTTATATTTAGTTTCCTTCTAATATATTTATATATATATATATATATAATTTTACTATAATACTGAAATACCTACAGACACTAGTGTTTCATACTTTCAGGAATATTCAGTGCAGGGTGTCACGATGAACAGTCGATAGATTCGAACCGGAAAAACGAGCCATCCCTGGCTGGATTAGCAAAAACCGTATCCATTCGGCTACAATAAACCGTTGAATTTAAACATCTTATTTTTAAATGTTTTTAATGTCAGTCACAGTGATCTAATCGTTATACGATGATCTATGCATACGTGCTAAATTGGCCGACTTAATCGAACTGAAAGTGCTCAACGATAAGGACGGAGTTACATTAAGGGGCTGACATAATTATTTACTATAAAAATTAAATAACTACGGATTCGAACCTGACATACGCACACACACACACACACACACACACACACATATATATATATATATATATATATATATATATATATATACTATCATGGGTGCCCGGCGTTGCCCGGGTGTTTGGACGTGTAAGCTGAGCAAAAAAAAAGACAAAAACGGTCAATTTTTAATAAATTTGACCCCTATTATGACCCATTAACATTTTTTGTTTTGGTCTCAAATTCCATTATTAAGTTGGATCCATGTCCAAGGAATCTATATCTAAAATTTCAAGTGTTTAGACCCAAAATTGTCGGAGGAGTTTTCAAAGGTCAAATCGTTTAACTTTGACCCCTTAAAAGCCAAATTTCTGGCAGAAACCGATCACGTAGATTTTCCCAAATCTCAGTACCTTGTATATCAAATTTCGAGTCTGTAGACTGAAAATTAATAGAGTTATTGCGAAGGAAAATGTACACAGACACACATTCACTTTTATAGATATACTAGTATTTCAGCCCGGCGGGTGTTTGGATGTGTATGCTGCGCAAACAAAAAAAAAATGGTAGTAGGAAGGCAGGCTCGATCCCGTACCGCAAAGGAGGAAAAGAACGGGGTAAAACCTAACGTTTATGCTGTTACGACCACCGCCAAATCGGAACGACGTTTTTTTTTTTTTTAAATTAAGGCTAGAAAAAAAATATCGGCGAAAAAAAGTGACCTCCCCTATAGAAAAATGCCCAGTTGAAGGGGAAGATATTAATGTTTCTAGCCAATTTTTCGATATTTGTCGCATGAAAGGTCAAATTTTAAAATGATACTGATCTTGGTAAAATCCGTCGCCTCTATTGAAATGTTAAGGCAGACATGCAAACAGACATACATACATACATAGATTTATATATTGGTAACTAAAAATTTCGACCCAAACTGATGAATCAGCTTGCCCTATCTCTGAATACCCTTTATGTAAAATTTCAAATATTTAGACCAGAAATTTGGAAGAGACCGCAGAAGTTAATCTTTTTTAAATTTGACCCCTATTATTACCCCTTAAAATGTATTTTTTGGGGCTCAAATCAATTATTAAGTTATATCCATGTCCAATGAACCTATATCTAAAATTTCAAGCGCGTAGACCCAAAATCGTCGGAGAAGTTTGTAGAGTTCTCAAAGGTCAAATCGTTGAACATTGACCCCTTAATCGCCAAATTTCTGTTCAAAAACCGATCGCATCGATTTCCCCAAATCTTCCCTGTATATCAAATTTCGAGTCTGTAGGTTTAAAATTGACAGAGGTATTGCGTAGGGAAATGTACAAAGACCCCCACACACACAGGCACGCACACACACACAGACACGTTCACTTATATATATATATATATAGAGAGAGAGAGAGAGAGAGAAAGAGAGAGAGAGAGAGAGAGAGAGAGACTAGCAGTTCAGCCCGGCTTTGCTCGGGCCCTATGCACGGTTCATAACTTTGTGTGCATATGTATATATACATGAAAAGCTTGACTCATATCCCGGCAACCTACATCTAAAGTATAAGTGTTTAGACCTACAATTGGCAAAGAGTCTGCACAGGCGAATCTTTCAACTTTGACCTATTAACAGCCAATTTTTTGCACAAAAATTGATTAAAATCTTGCTGTATGCCTGAATACTCCTTATATAAAAAATCGAAATATTTAGACACAGAATTTGTTAAATTATTTACTAGAGACCGCAAACATCAAATCTCTTGAACTTTAACCCATTGGCAGCCAAATTTTCGGCCAAAAATCTGTTAAAAAGCTTGCCCTATATCTGAATACACTTTGTGTAAAATTTCAAATGTTTAGAATAAAGATTGGCTAACATTTTTTAAAAACTTTGTCCCAAACTTTAACCCATTAACATTCATTGTTTTGGGCTCAAATCAAATTAAAAAGTTTGATCTATGTCCAAGTAACCTACATTTTAAGTGCTTAGACCCAAATTTGGCGGATGAGTTTGGTAGAGTTTTCAAATGTCAAATCGTTGAACTTTCCCTTCACAGCCAAATTCTGGCGGAAAACAAATTAAAAAGATTTTCCCAAATTTCAATACCCCTTATGTTAAATCGCGAGTCTGTAGACTGAAAATTGACAGAGTAATTTGTTAGTGAAATGTGTTTGGAGTTGTATGCTGAGCAAAAAAAAAAAAAAAAAAAAAAAACGGTCAATTTTTTTAAACTTTGACCACTATTATGACCCCTTAACATTTATTGTTTTGGGCTCAAATCAAGCTATGTTAGATCCATGTCCAAGGAACTTATATCTAAAATGTCAAGCTTTTAGACTCCAAATTGTCGGAGGAGTTTGGTAGAGTTTTCAAAGGTCAAATCGTTGAACTTTGACCCCTTAAAAGCAAAATTTCTGGCTGAATACCGATCACATCGATTTTCCCAAATTTCAGTACCCTGTATATGAAATTTCGAATCTGTAGACTAAAAATTGACAAAGTTATTGCGTAGGGAAATGTACACAGACACACAGACAGACAGAGAGACATATAGACACACAGACACGTTCACTTATATATATATATATATATATATATATATATATGTATATATATATTGATTTTCTCGATCTACTGAGAATTCGAAACAGAAAAATAACGAAAGAAAACTATCGTATTTAATCAAACGATTTTTCAATAAACAACACAATAACGGTTCTCATTAGATCACCAAAGTTAAGTAACGTTCAGTTTGGTCATAACCAGATGGGTGACTTATTTTTTAAATCCAGACACTGTATGTAAGAGGACGTAGACACCTCCCTGCAAGAATTGCAAAAACCTAACGTCTTCATCTCCCCTAACGGGGATATATATGCGACTGGGGGACGCTTATGAATTCCATACTCTCATGGACCTTCTTTCTTTGGAGGAAGCCGGTTATACCCGTATTATCTTAGTCCTATTTCCATATACAAACTACAAGTATATAAAAAGAAACAATTATATAAAAGAAACAATTATATAAAAAGAAACAATTATATAAAAAGAAACCCATGCATGTCTTTATAGTTGAGAAAACAAGAACCCAGAAAGTAGTTCAAGAGTCTAGCAGTTCTATGGAAGGAACTATTAGTTTCGTAGAAGGCCTTTTTACATCTAGTGACCATCTACTGTATAGTGGATTTTTCTGATTGTTGGGTTTGTCGGGAGCATTTACATTGAAGGAGAACAAGGGTCTGTAGTTCGCCGGAGCATCCACCATTATAAGATTTGTAGAATAGGTAGAGGAATGCAACATTTTGTCGATGGGACAGATGTTTAAACTTTGATGCCAGTTCAGAACCTATCAGGTTGGCGACACTCATTGAACCCTGTCTAGGGGCGAGAGACTAGTAGCAGGTGCACCAGACAAATGTGACAACAATACTCCATACATGGGCGAATAATATCCTTGTAGAGATACAGGATACTTTCACGCGTAAGGCTTTTATGATATCATGCACTTGAGAAGGGATAATTTCCAGATCATCTAGTGTGGTGTCAGTCCGCTAATGAAAAGTCAGGGAAGGAATGGTTTGCTGAGTCCAAAGTGAGGTTTGAGGAACGCATGTTAGCCTTCTCGCTTGCCGTGCAAATAACCTCATGATTGTTTAATAGCGGGAGAAGTGTTCATTGTCTATTATTTACTATACTGTTGTAGATTTTCCAGAAATAACAGGTTCCTAATTTCTGTGCTTTGATGCGTTTTCTGGTGGGTTCGGAATATTCTCTCTTAGCCGTCGCCATTTCTTCTACTTCTAGCTTCTATATACTTTTATAAGCCACAATCAACATCCAAATGAATGCTTTGACGATAATTACGCTTTTCAAAAGGCGAACAATTAAAAGATACATATGCCTTACTTAAAAAATTCCTAGGTTTATTTATAGTATCTTTTACATATAAAAAAACCCACTTCATACTTTTGCTGATGAGGAGACTTTGTTTAAAAAAAACTATATGTCAAAAAAAAAAATATATATATATATATGTGTATATATATGTATATATATATATATATATATATATATATATATTGTCATCCACATACAGTACTGTTTCGCTCTACCACAACACATTAGATAAGCAACTTCATCAAGGTAGCTATGAAAGTCGGCGCTTCTAACCGTTACGCTATTCGGCTGCTGCTCTTATGGGCATATGAATAAACAATGTTGGAACATTTTCACAACGACGAAGCTCCATTTATTTACGCAAAGAGCAACGCTTAATACGCTAATGGCCGTTTGATGATCACTTCCAAATATGCTTAACCTAAGATAAGGAGCGTTATTAGTGATAGGATGATTCCAATATTTTACCAGTTCCGATACAATTAACGATTCCTTACTAAATTCCAGATTCCGATACAATTACCGGTTCCGACTCTCTAAATATTTTACGAAAAATCCGGTGTTCTGGAAGCGATTAAGTCATTGAAGGCTGATTCGACATCATCTCGGCTTTTTGAGCATTTTTCGCGCATGGAGTTGTCGAGATGCTTGAAAAAGTGATAGTCGGTAGGCGAGAGCTTCGGTGAATATGGCGGATGAGGCAGAGTCTCCTAGCCCAATTCGTTCAGTTTCTGCAAGATCAGTTGTGCAAAATGCGGACGAGCGTTGTCATTGATGAGATTTGGTTCCTTCATATTGACTAATCTCGAGCACATACGATAGAGTTTCTAGTGCAGTTCGTCAATTTGTCGGCAGTGCTTCTCCGCCGTTAGTGGTTCCTGGGCCAAAGGCATAATTGATATCACGAGCTGTCTCGGCAGCTTTTCGGCTTAATTTGCACTGGAACAAGAAAATTGTGCGGATTTTAATTTTCTTCATGTTGCCGAAAATCCTGCGAAAATTGAATGAAAAGATTGGGAACAGAAAGAAATAAAACAATTCCATAAAGCGAAAACAAGCTTCAAAATGATATATAAAATATCTATATCTCTCAAAGAATTTAGTCAGAAATAATATATAAAATAACATATGTGAGCAAAAGATATTGTTCTTGCACCTACCAAATATATATATATATATATATATATATATATATATATATATATATTTATGTATATAGCTATAAAATATATATGGCAATATATATATATGTATTAGTTATATATATATATATATATATATATATATATATATATATATATATATATAAATTATGAAATATATATGGCAATATATATAAATGTGTGTATGTGGGTTTATGTGTGTGTGTGAATAAAGCCACACATTTTGCCTTATATACAAGTGCTTATTTGTCAAAAACACTGGCACCTTTTAACTGAAGTGGGCTTGAAATTCCCTTCTCCGATTAGTTGATTGATAAGGCAAGAAAGTAAATCATACTAACCGATCTTCGGAAACTCCTGTCTCCCCTTCCTCCGTTTCCGCCTCTTTTTTACTTTTCGCTTTCAGTTGCCTACTGCTTGCTTAAACCCTTTTATCATTATATTATATTTGGTTTATAGTATATCTAAGAGCAGCTTTTTTATATATAAAATGAATTGGCCATTGAATTTTTTCTAGAATTTTTTCAGTCCGATAAAAATGGTTTCCCAGAACAGAAGTACTATTGAAATATGTGTGCATATATTTCTCTAATAATATCGTATAGATTAGCACACTATATATATATATATATATATATATATATATATATATATATATATATATATATCGAAGTTGTTAATATCGCTAAAACAACGCCAACAACAAATCTTATATATATATATATATATATATATATACTCCTAGAAATTCCCTTTTCTTTTGCGGGTATTGATATTCATAATTAAACCCCTCTTTTCTATTTAATTAAAACGAAAATACAATTTTTTTTTATATACAGTGATGATCATATTTATTGGCACGGTAAAATAAAAGTTAAATTTTGTCTAATAAATTCTAAACAAGGGATTAAATTAAAGAAAATAACAAAGTATATTATGTATTTTTAACTGGCCTTTCCGATGCAGCAATCGGATTTTAGAAAAAATAAATAACAAAAGAACAACAAACATAATTGCAAAAAACCCTTGTTCAAAATTATTGGCACGGCTTTGTTTTTCTTTTAGTATCAGTATAATATCAATCAATTTCCGGTTTACGTGCTTTCTGAACTTTTTTATAGCCATATTATGTTTGTTTAACGCTAATTCAGTGAATAATTTTTTTCAGATAATTTTTAGATAGCGATTTATTTAAACTATTATAAGTGACTAAATTATAATTTTCAATCGCCATGGTTAAAACTAAGGAACACAGCGAAGACGTCAGGAAGCTTGTTGTAGCATGCCATACCAATGGGGAGGGTTATGATAAGATTTCAAAGAAGCTAAACCTTCCCAAATCCACTGTTAGAGCCATAATAAACAAGTTCAAATCGCAAGGCCACGTTATGAGTTTAGAGGGTAGAGGGAGAAAAAGGATTCTTTCCCCAAGAGATGAACGGAAAATTGTTCGACAAGTAAAACAAAACCCAAGGATCTCTGTTGGGGAGATTGTTGATGAACAGAGCACCTCTGGAGTGAATGTATCTCGACATACTGTTGGTAGAGTTTTGAAGAGAGCTGGTTTAAAAGCATGTCGTCCGAGAAAGACTCCCTTATTGAAGCCTATGCACCTGAAAGCAAGGCTAGCCTTTGCAAAACGTCATATTGATAAAGATGTTGCATTCTGGAAACGTGTTCTATGGACTGACGAAACGAAAATAGAGTTATTTGGCCATAATAAAGTGTCTTATATTTACAGAAAATCTGGCGAAGCTTTCCTGCCTAAGAACACCATACCCACAGTGAAGCACGGTGGAGGCAGTTTGATGTTTTGGGGATCCTTTGCTGCCTCTGGACCAGGGCGACTTGTTAAGGTCACAGGTAGCATAAAAAAGGAAGATTATGTTAAAATATTGGATGAAAACCTGAAAGACTCTGCTAAAGAGCTCTCACTTGGTCGTCGTTGGTGGTTCATGCAAGATAATGACCCAAAGCATTCGGCTAAACTGACTAAGAAATGGCTTGAGGATAATCATATTCATGTTTTGGAGTGGCCATCACAAAGCCCAGACCTTAATCCAATTGAAAATTTATGGAGAACATTAAAATTGAGGGTAATGCAAAGGAAGCCTAAGAATCTTATTCAATTGGAGGATTATTGTCAGGAAGAGTGGGCTAAAATTACTACTGAAGAGTGCAACAACTTGGTTGTAAACTATGAAAAGCGACTGAGGAAGGTAATCAAGGCCAAAGGCTATACAATTGATTATTAAATAAATCGTGCCAATAATTTTGAACAAGGGTCTTTTGCAATTATGTTTGTTGTTCCTTTGTTATTTATTTTTTCTAAAATCCGATTGCTGCATCGGAAAGGCCAGTTAAAAATACATAATATACTTTGTTATTTTCTTTAATTTAATCCCTTTTTTAGAATTTATTAGACAAAATTTAACTTTTATTTTACCGTGCCAATAAATATGATCATCACTGTATGTGTTGTGGAATTGCAGTCACTAGCAAAAGATTTTGCCTACTAAACTTATCCTAGAGTTTTTGTTTTACCGACATCAAACTTCATATATAAGATATTTGAATCCATACAAAACTTTATATTTGGGTTTTAGCCCGGAAAAATCAGTGCAAAAGTGTGAAAATTAAAAATATGAAATTTACCAGGTGAAGGTCGAACGCCGTCATGACGAATGCAAAACGTAGTCGCTATTGGTTCATGTTTTAATTTAATTCTTGTAGTAAACATGATTTCATAGCCCAGACATTGACAGCAGAGGTAAAATAAATCGTTAGCTGAACGTTTTGGTTTCGTCTCTCGGTGGTGGCGCATGAGTCTTTCTTTAATACTTTTTAAATCATTACTATATATTGCATCCAATCTATCTATCTTTCTATCTATCTAATGTATATGTATAAAAGTGAAAATGTCTATCTGTCATTTCTCTATGGTAGTTAAGGAAGACTAATCTACAGAAAGGCATTGCTTTACATATTCACCCTTCTTGATATATACATATGCACATAGCTCCATGAACAGTACAGGGCCAGAGCTTCTCGCATATATATATATATATATATATATATATATATATATATATATATAGGAGATTAGAACAATAGTCTAAAGAGCAGAGTGTATTTAAATGTAATAGTAAAATTACTAATTCAATTAAAATACATGAAAAGAAAAAGTGCTCGTAGTAATTTAGATATATAATAAGCTCGATAGGTCAATATCCTAGAGCTAATTTAATATTCAGTAATGTGATTGATAATTTAAAATCTAAATTAGAATTAAATTAAAAATCCGTTTCACAAGAATATACATATATATATATATATGTCTATGAATTTTATTAGAAATATATTATTATAATATTATATTTAAACCAAATTCAGATTTATAATTTTATTCTATTTTATTTCTATCTTTAACCCATATTAATTTGCTTATCAAGTAAATACATTCCTTTTATTTTAATTTTTTTCCAGATACATCTGCCTTACTTTTAATACTAGGTTTATTTATGGTGTCTTTTACATATATTAAAAACCCTTCCCAATACTTTTGCTGATGAGGAAACTTTGTTTTTTATAAATACTATATGTAAAATTATTGTCCGTGGCTTAATGTCTACCACAATAAAAACATTGTTTTCCGAAACGATCGTACAAATTATTGACTTTCTTGTTCCTTCTTGTGAAACGGATTTTTAATTTAATTCTAATTTGAATTTTAAATTATCAATCACATTACTGAATATATATATATATATATATATATATATATATATATATATATATATATATATATAGTGATCGTCACTTCCTGACAGAAGAAGGCCACCTTTCCCTTGCTTTATTGTTGATTATTCATCCATTCCCATCTACTTTTAAAATATTATTTTTTTTCTTTTTGTTTTATATTTTCATTTTATACGTTTTATAATTTTTTATTATTATTTTTAATTAATTATTTTTTATTTTAATATTATTTTTTTATTTTTTTATTTATTTATTTTACTTCATTTTATATATATATATATATATATATATATATACATTTATACACACACACACATATATACATGTGGAGATTTGATCAAGATGCATCAATTTTTATCTACTGTGATGACGGAGGTGGCTCTTCAGACCAGACCTGCTCTTACACAGTCTGTTGCAAAGGTCACATTTAAATCGAGATTGAGGGACACCAACTAGTGCTGCTCTATTCTGAACATATGACGGTTTAGGCCTCCACTTGATTTACAGATTACAGAGCAAATAGAACATCTGTGCCCAGCAGTGTTTTTCCCGTCAAAGAAAGACTGATCTTCATGCGATTGCTTGTGACTAGCTAGGCCAGCTCTGGATAAAGTCATTTTACCGCATAAATCACAGGTGTGGTTCTGCATGAAAACCTCCGACAGACCTGATATATCTGACAGATTTTTCTTCCAGATATCACGCTTCATTTTTTCATGATCATATTTTTTCTTCTCAAAACTATCACAGCCATGATAGACCAAGAAGTGCCACTTTTTACGATCATCGAAAGCACTTTCCCAACTTGGCACGTCAATACCAGAGCTTTAAGATTATTATTGATGTTGCCCTTAAAGAGTTTCCTAGATTTATGTTGTGGACGTTTTCCTTGTATAATTTCACCATGAAACAGGCGCTATATATATTTTTTTTTATTACATTTTCACCTCAAACACGGCACATTGCCACTTTGGTGTAGGGGGCTACTATCAGGGGCAACAACTACTGGAGTACTATGTAGGGAGTTGGGCAGCAAGATGTCGGTCCACGTTGCACTTGAACTTCTGCACGTCAGTACAGTTGGGGAAGCAGGGACCTGGAATGGAATTCCAAAGTCTAGCGGTTCTGGGGAAGAAACTACTGGAGTAGAAAGATCTTTTACATCTAGGGATCTCTACAGTGAAGGGGTGGAATTTTGCAGTCTGTCGGGTTTGTCGAGGGTGTCTACGACGTGGGGGCACAAGTTCATGCAGTTCGTCAGAGCATTCACCATTAAAATACTTGTAGAACAGGCAGAGGGATGCAACGTTTCGTCGAGGGACAGAGCCTGAAGCTTAGATGCCAGTTCAGGGCCTATCAGATTTACGACCCTCTTTTGAACCCTGTCAAGGAGTGAGAGACAAGAAGCAGATGCACCAGCCCAAATGTGACAGCAATACTCCATACATGGGCGAATAGTTGCCTTATAGAGGTACAGGATACTTTCGGGTGTTAGTAGTTTTCTAGGACGGTAGAGAGAGCCCACATTTCTTGCAGCAGCCCTGGCACTGCCTTCAATGTAATTGTTCCAACTCATGTTTCCAGTGAACGTTAGGCCAAGCAGTTTGAAAGATGTACTCTCAGATAAAGAGTCGTTGGCCATTGCTATAGGTGGTAGAGAAGATTTCTTGTAATTATTGAATAAAACTACTTCAGTCTTGGCGGCATTGAACGTGACCATCCATTTTTGGCCCCATTCCACTACAGATTGGAGGTTATCTATAGTGTTTCTGCCATTTCTTTAGATATGTGTTCATTAGTTTTCCTGTGGTGCCTGTTATATAGTTTGGTGTCATCAGCATATATACCCATCTCAGTGGTAATTTTGTCGGGGAGATCATTTATGAATATCAGGAACAGTAGAGGTCCAAGGACAGACTCCTGCGGTACTCCCGCATTTATATCATATTGTTTAGATGTACGACCGTCGAGGACAACCTGGATTTTTCTCCTATCTAAGAAGGATTTAATTATGTGAAGTATTCTGCCAGTGATACCGTATGATCTAATTTTCCTGAGGAGACCCTCATGTCATACCCTGTCAAAAGCCTTAGATATGTCTAGAGCTACCGCTTTACCCTCCCCCGCTTTGTCCAGTGCATTGTATATACGTTCAGAGATTACAGTGAGGATGTCTGCTGTGGAACGGGATTGTCTAAATCCATATTGTTGATCAGTCAGATGTTTAGCATCCGTAAAGTGATGGACTAGAGCATGGTTAATTAAGGTCTCAAATATTTTGGCAAAAAGTGGGAGGAGGCTAATGGGGCGATAATTTAATGGGTCAGTTCTTTCGCCAGAATTCTTGAATACTGGTACCACAAAAGCAGTTTTCTAACAGCCCGGAAAGCAACATTCATTAAGGCATTTGTTGTAGAGTTTGGAGAGAACTGGAGCTACTTCGGCTGAGCACTTTTTTAATATCACAGCTGGGATGAGGTCGGGTCCACATGCTTTTCAAGTGTCAAGGTTTTTTATGATAGCATGCACCTGAGCAGGGGTGATTTTTAGATCGTCTAGCGTGGCGTCTGTCCGCATAGGAAATTCAGGTATGGGTGGTTAGTAGGGTCCAGTGTGGAGTTTGAGGCAAACCGACTGGCAAGCATATTAGCCTTTTCGGTTGCTGAGCAAACAACTTCATGATTGTTGGTTAGTGGGGAAATTGTTGATTGCCCATTATTTACTACACTGTTGTAGATTTTCCAGAAGTCACGAGTTCTTACATTTTGTGCTTCGATGCGTATTTTAGTGGTTTCAGTAAATTCTCTCTAAGCTGTTGCTATTTCTTTCTTAACGTTACTTCTAGCTTCTATGTACTTCTGTCGGTTAAATCTACCGTATGCATGCTGCCTTTGAGCAATGGCAGTTGCGCAAGTAGAAGTAAACCATCGAGGAGAGGGGGATTGCTATAAAATTTCCGCATGGGAATATGCGCTTCGATTGTAGTTTCGAACCATTCAGTGGTCTCATTTGCGCACTGTTCAGCAGGAAGAGAAAAAATATTTCCCCATGGGGCATCTCTGATACGATCTCTGATGGCTTCCCAGTCAGTCTTTTAATAATATCTCGTTGTTTTGAGCACTGGCTTTTCAGTTTTGGCTCTAGAGTTTAGGGTGATTTCAACCATTATCACTGCATGATCAGCGTTCCCAAGTGGGCTTTCGGCATTCGTTATACAATCATCAGAAACTGTGGTCCAAAACAGATCTAGAAGTAATGCGTGTTGTTCTTCCTGGTCAGGGAAACGTAACAATTTGTGATAGGGAGTGAGATATAGAGAAACTATGAGTTGTGCTGCCCGCTGCATCTGTGTAAGTAGAGCATCCAAGCCAGTTTTTGGTTGTGGACATTACATTTACCAAATACATGTACTTGTATGCTAGTGTCGAGGGAGAATGCTGTGTCTATGCTGTCAGAGACTTTGTTTATTATGGTGTAGTCCTGGGTCGAGGGAGAGCGGTAGAGAAAGTAAAAGTAGCTCATGTTGTGTTGCATGTTTAGTCTAAAGCACATAAAGGCTTGATCATCCGATTCTAGGTGTGTTTCTCTAGTCAAGGGAAGGGTATTACGAATGTAAACTCCAAGTTCGTGCATGTGTCTGTCAGAGTTCTTACGGCAGAGTGGGAGATATCCAGGCATGTTAAAGTAGTTAGAGGGGATGGAGAAGTGTAGGTTTGTCTCACTTACTGCTAAGATATCCGGGGTATTTGTTAGGAGAAATGCTTCTACATCAGCAAATTTGTTCTAAACCCACGGATATTTGTTAATGCAAGCCTCAAGGAGGAGGCAAGTTGGATTTGTTTGACCCTAAGTCTGGTTTAAGGTTATTTTTAGATTTTATTGTCGTCATATTTTTTAAAGAGTTTCAGTTTAGGTAAGGGGAGCTGAACAAAAGGTTATGCAGAGCAGCAGATATGAATTACAGGTAGACCATCAGCTGACCTTTCTTTAATTAGGATTGTGGCCTCAGGAAAGCCCACCGGGGATGAGTGCAGGGTCCCTTTCCATGCGCGACATGGCACTACAAACATCCCGATGTTATACGATTATTGATGGAGCAGCCGCTCTAAGCGCTACTAAAGTGTTAGGGTTCCTGTACCAGTCGGAAACAGCAGCCAGGAACTGTCAATCCGGTACTCTCAACTCATCAGAGGAAGATCAACCCAATCTAATTGCTCAGGCATATATGGCACTCAAGCACTCTCAAGTGCCCAGTTTTAGGGGTGGGGTGTGTCGTCGGAAGTGGGAAAACGGCGTTCGTTGCCCTAGACAAGAAACAAGATCTACTACTGGGTGTTATATATATATATATATATATATATATATATATATATATATATATATATATATATATATACTTATTTATTGTTATATAAACATGCTCACATCCCGCTGCTACAAATACCCACTTTTAAATCAAACAACAGATATCATCAGGTAGCGACTTGACTATTCAAAAGTTCAATGAATAATCGGTTAATAATAGGTTATTCATTGAACTTTTGAATAGTCAGATCGCTGCCTGATGATATCTGTTGTTTGATTGAAACAAGTGGCTATTTGTAGCAGCGGGATGTGAGCATGTTTATATAACAATAAATAAGTATTATCAGCTCTTTTTATTGAGCACTATCTAATGACCTTGTTGAATTCATTAGTCCATTACTTTTGAATATAAAAAACCCGAGTATATATATATATATATATATATATATATATATATATATATATATATATATATATGCAAACAGTCGATATAACATGTTAAAAACACTTTGAGAAAGAGGTAAAAACATATTTAATCTGAAACGGAAACACTTGATAAGTGGATAGTCCTTAATCCGCGGAGTTTCGAAGGCATACTTTCCTTCTCCTCAGAGGATTAGAATTAGCAAAATACGGGATCGGATTTTGCATACAAAAGTATCTGATGAAACAACAAGTGAGTCAAAGATCTTACTTGATTACAAAAACGTGAGGCAGAGGGAATATGGTGAAGAAAAAGGTTATTACACGTGAATGGATAGTTTGGTGAAAGATAAATAATCCAATGACGGTAAAATCCAAAAATATAACTTCAAGGAAGTTAATTGAATTTCCATTTGCACAAGTAACATCCAAGTAAAATATTATATATATATATATATATATATATATATATATATATATACGCATAAATAAATATCTCCCATTTAAAAGGGCGATCTATTCATATATATATATGCATATATATATATATATATATATATATATATGTATATATATATATATATATATATATATATATATATATATATATATATATATACATCCCAGTTGAGGGTGAAACGATTCATGTTTTTAGCCAATTTTTCCGTATTTGTCGTCCGAAGGCTCGGCTTCACAAGGACACCGATCTCGTGAAAATCCTTCGCCTGTCAAAAGTTTTAGGCAGACAAACATACACACATACATACATACATTTAAACAAATAGGTGAGATTTATATAATAGATTATATTGGACGCAATATAGAGTAATGATTAAATCCATGGATTAAGGAAATAAATATAATTTTTCTCTATATATATTCCTTGTTTCAAACAATAAATTCTTAACTTAAATATATGTGTATATATTTTGATTTACAGAATTTTACTTTAATCATTAAACTCATATATTGCTCTATTTTTCAAATATATATTTAAGAATTATAATTGAGGCAGAGTTCATTGGATTCTACTATGTAAGATGTTTTTTTAATTAAATAAATGATATACCAATTTCTTTGAGAATATTTAGCTACTATACACAATAATTATATACTTTTAAATGATCACTAATATCATTTAGATTACATTTATTAAATATTTTATTCAATTAAGATATTCTCTACATAACTGAAAACCTAACACAACGAATGTTATGTCTGGAAAATTTTATCAACTTTGAAAATATCAAATATTAGCAATTTGTCCTCACATTTTATCAGTGGCTTTGTTGATCGGCCTTATATACTTTTCAGTGAACGATTCATGCGGCTTATTGTAGATGACTCGAAGTATCTATCTGATTGTATGTTTCTCTCCATTGGTCTGTCACACTTGCATTTGGCCTAGATGGATGATCAAGTCCATTAGGCTTGAAATGCTTACTTGATCATATAGTTTGTTAAGCCATTAACACTGGTGCCGAGGACATTAACTGTAGGAAAAAATACGATCGTATTAATTATTCATGACATTAATGGAATCTTTGATATTTACATCGTTTGCAACTCTGTAGTTCTGCAGGATTTATGTTTAGTGTTAAATTCTTGCAAATAAAAGATAACGTGTATCTGCATTGTTTTAACACTGGTGTAGAACAAAATGGTTTTAACACAAAGAATTACGAAAGTTTCAATATTTAAAACAAAAATATGATAATGCACTTTATATCACACTAGGTTGGAAGTTGGAGAAAACCATTTCCATCGACGGGACATTCTGATCGAATACAAATATGCCAGAGTGAGACTCGTTTCGAATGACCGGAAACAAGTCACGCAATTCTGATTGAAGAGGTAATACCTAAGAGTACGTATCACCTAGCATAAGCAATAAATACGTCATTAGGACGAGGAAAGATCTATTTTGGTCAAGTATGTAATGTAAGTAGTTTGTGAAGAGAAAAACAATTTTATGTGTTCGAGTTATATTGAAAGTCGTCTAAATCTGCATGAGTTACCTGCCCTTTACTCTACTAAATATTTAAAACAGATATTTTCGCAATGAAATGTGCCAAGCAAATGTATTCAATATTTGTGATTAAAACATAAGCAGATGGTCGTGTTTTAACAGTGAGTGTAATTATAGGCTCTTTATCACCTCGCTTACAACAATTATTCACATAAACAGAGCGTACTGCTACTGAAACCAAATAATAAGACACCTACGATAGGGACATTATTGACAGGGTCATCATAAAGGGGGAGTTTAGGGACAAATTAAATTTTCTGCATGCTAGCATTATTGGGGTAGCAGGGAACAGTGAGGGCATTCTAAAGCACACCCGGTCCGAGAAAATAAACTATTAGATTAGAAAATCACCGTGCATCTTGAGATACAGTACAGTAAAGGGGTGAGATTCTGCTGCTAGTCCTATGCACCAAATGCATTTAATTCACTTAAATACATTTCTTAGAAGTACTTGTAAAATAATCACAGAAACCTGGGTATTTACTTTTTCCCCACACCGGGAAGATGTTACACAAGGTCGGAAATTTCGGAGAGTCAAGCCTGCACCCTTAAAGGAGAAGCACTTTTGTCTATTAAAAATTGTTTGGGCAACCCCCTCGACAATCCTCATTTGGGGTAACTCAGATATTTAGCAATAAACGAAAGACGGTAGGTAACGACCTTGAAGGGTGGCCTGCCAAAGACAACCCAGAATAATACCATCAGCCTCACAGATACAATATTTCCTACTCTATGTTAAAATAACGTTAGACTGTGTCGGAGGCGTAATCTCGAATTGTATGAATATAATCTTTTTTTTTTTTTTACAATGTGGTCACCACTTATCAAGGCCCGTAAGCAACTCAGGGATAAGTAAGTACAGTACGTTAGTGTGGATATATGGCCGAAAACCGATCAGAAGATTTTTTCCAAATCTCAGTACCCTGCATATCAAATTTCGAGTCTGTAGACAAAAAATTGACAGAATTATTGCGTAGGGAAATGTACACAGACAGACACACAGACACGTTTACGTATATATATATATATATATATATATATATATATATATATTATAGAATCGTATTCTTGTCTGTTTGTTGTTCGATTATTTATTTGTTTGTTGTTCACCATATACGTCTTTTTTATACAAGGTGGTCACCAATTATCAAGGCCCGGAAGCCACTCAGGGATAAGGGTTATTGTAAGTACAGTATGTTAGTGTGGATATTTAAAGTGTCTACTTAAGGGGGCGGTTCATCAGGAATTTGTTTACGTTGGACTTGAACACATCCAATTTGTAGTCAGGAGGGGAGCAGGCAGACGGAACAGAGTTCCACAGGCGTGCAGTTCTAAGAAAGAAGCTTTGTTCATGGAATCTACGTTTTGATTTAGGCATAGATAAAGAGTGGGAAAGTTTTTGACAGTGGTTTCAGCTAGACGGGGGGGGACCAGAGATTGGAGTTCAGACGAGCACTTGCCATGGAAATAACGATAAAACAAAGATAGGCTTGTAACGGTTCAAGCATCTCTAATCCTTACGTTAGCGTCTTTGACTCTAAGGTGATATGTAATGATAGGTTGCAATCACGACTTGATATCCAAATTTGTCAACATCCCATTTGCATAAATAAAAACTGTAATGTAAACTGCACACTACATCATTGATTTACATTTCGGAAAAAATAATAAATATATTTGAAAAACATTTTTTTAATGTGATCAGATGACGTGACGTAGTTCTCTACAGGTAGTGTTCTTAATATGTAAAATAGTGAGGACCATTCTTTAGATGCGTTTATTAAACATTTTCATCGATGGAAAATTACTATTTCAAAGTTCATTATGACGGACCAACAGAAATGCTATTTTAATTCCTAAGAATTAAATATCCATCACCGAAAAATACGTAAATATTATGTAAAATAACGTACATTTATTCAATATAATCTACTGAGGCATCTCTCCTTCTTACATTAGCGTCATGTGCGTTAAGACGGCATGTGACGGTAGGTTACCCGTATGACGTGATAACAAAATTTGTCAACATCCCATTTCCATAAAAACCCTTAATGTAAGAGGAATATCTCATTGATTTACGTTTTATGAAAAATTTAGTAAAAATGGCTTTAAAATATTTTTTTTCTTTAATTTGATCAGACGACGTGTGTGTAATATGTAAGCGTAGCATATCACTCGTTAAAAATACATTTACGCAAATGTTATGTACAATCACGTACGTCCATTTAATCTGTGCGCTTAACGATGAGAATGCTATTTGAAAGTGAATCATTGCTGGCCAACGAAAATCTGCTAACGAATATAAATTTGTAGACATGCGAAAAGAGGTTACCTAAGATGACTTCTTGATGAATAATGCTTTTTTTAAAAGATGAGGGCTCTCAGTAATAACAACAAGCGCAAGTCTTGTCATACAGAGAGTGTAAACAACCTGGTATCCATTTCTAAGCTTCTGCTGAGTAACTACAAATGGACAATGCGATAAAATGTAACATCTGTACAAACTTGAATATCGAATGTAGCTGCAATTCTTAGGAACACATACATAATCAACATTCGAAACAAGCTATACAACACTCATTATGACAAGCTAATACCTAGCTGGTTGCCTAAAAGATTGAACTTTTTAAACTTGCATAGTAATATAAGACAAATCGAAAAGAGTAACAACCTCAGCAAAATCAAGCAATTAAACAAGCAAGTATCTTGGCCTTCCGGCCAGGATCAAAGTGTGGTATCTATTCTTCAGATGCTACACTTCCAATTCTTGTTCTCTTTCAGTGGAGGAGAGATTCTTCACGACTGAGACAATTTTTATTTTTGTCCCTTTTCTCCACGTAAAAAAAAAACGACCGTGGTGTCTAACTTTGTCCCGTGGGGAGACATTGTAAATAGGAACAACCTCGGTGAAATAATAATAATAATAATAATAATAATAATAATAATAATAATAATAATAATGTTGACTTAAACTCTGTTACGCAACAAACATTCAATAAAACGGAGCAACTAAGCAGCCAACATATTTATACCATGAAGTAATTCTGCTTTGTGTTTGCTTCTATAGTAAAATCCCGGAATACGGTGACCCCAAGATACGGTTTTTAAAGACAATGTGAATACGATATTTTTCCGGTTACGTTTTTTGCCCCGTCTTATGATGTTATTTATAATGCTATTTCATTATTTGAATGTGTATTATATACTGCACTCTATTTTGTAACTGATTTTTAATATGTACCGTATAAAATTTTGCTTAGGCAACAAAATTCTGCTTAGACCATGCCATACGGCGATTTAACCTTACCATCCCAACCCCGGAAAGGATTAATGCCGTATCTCGGGGCTCTACTGTATAAACTTACTAACTCGATACCTGGCGTTGCCCAGTCGTATAATACGTTTAAACATGTTATTTTAATTTATGCAGATTGAATATGTATTATTATAGAATCAATCCTCTATTAATTATTATATATTACGAGAAATAATTTATCCGGTGGATTAATTCGCAACAAAAAAAACTAACAATAATGATAATGTCATTCATCAAATTCCGTCTGTGTTTGTTTACAAAATCACGTCAGCTGATATTTGGGCATGACGATCTTAAAAATACTGTTTTTCTCTTACATACACAAGAGAAGGATTTTTACATGGAAATATTTTATGTTACACATGCCAAGGTTACATCAGCGTAACGTAAAATACTCCCCTGTAAAAAGTCATTTTAATCTATAAGAGAAGAAAGATTACTTGTAAGATCGGATTTTTACGATTTTCGATACTTATCGGATAAATGTCTGTACACAACACTTAGAACACTGCCCGAAATATGAATTACCTTTGTGTAAAATTTGCTAAAGATAGGTTCAGGTATTTCAAAACATATGAGGCAAGAACTCGCACACAAAAGTTACTTTTATATAATAGTAGTGTTCTTTACAGTAGTCACAGATCTATTTAAAGTTTTACCCGAATGTATTCTAAAACCAATAGAAAGAGTTAAACATGGAAATTGGATACGTTTTATTAATAGTGCCTCGTCATTATCCTTTTGACAAGAATTTTAAAACGTATCCATTCAAGATATTTGGGTTTTTCATTAATATAATTATATTAAATGATTATTTTATCGTTTCTTTTAAGTCTTCATTCCAAAACTTGCAAAGTCTCGGAGCAAATAATCAACGTTTTTGTTGGTTATCAAACAAACGAGCATACATTTAAAATATCTTTGTTCAAAATTAGTTTTTTTCTTTTCTCGCCATCACTTAAGTCCTAAAGGTTACATCATTATCTTCTCATATGACACCCATATATTCTCAATATTGTTTGTATTCTTCTGTATTTCTCCATCTAAACTAATGAACATAGACACCTCTTCTTCATCAATATCGTCAATTCATTCTTTTTTTTTTAATCTGGACTGTCATAGTGTCATCCTCCTTTCTGTACCCACATTGCGTATATCCTTTCTTATTTCTCTCATTCTCTCTGTATCCTTTCTCTTTCTTTTCTATTTTCCATTTTTCTCTTTCGTTTCTTTCTCACCCCCTTTCTCTCTCTTATCTCTCTTTTTTCAGTCTAGGAAAGCCAGTCCCAAATGTGTTTCTAGCTATCAAAAATTCCAGATGCACCTAAAAGTTATCTTAACGAACTTATCTCCCCTTAGTTCGAGTTCTTTCCGCCAGGCATATAGGAATCTTCTAATAAAAGAACCCAGACGACATTGGTAATATGAACGTTTCTCTCAGGCCAAGTCTCGCACGTTTCCGCTCATGCGTCGATCCTCATGACTTGATGTGAATGGGTGCTCTCGAAGATTTTCTTTCGATTACGAGCTGATCTTTATCGAACCGCCTGTCACTTCTGTCAGGTATAATTCCCTTCTTCTTCTTCTTCTTCTTCTTCTTCTTCTTCTTCCCACCCTCCCTCTGTAAGTCGGTTAACCGTTTAAGACAAGTGTATTAACAATTGAATAAAAACGATAACGACCGTTCTTTATTAGCATCCATCAAATATATTAAGCTATAAAAATATGAAGTCTGTGCAAAAGTTTTTGCCGGTTTGTAGAAAAGGTATTTTAAATAATCGTAATTTATTGCATTCATATTGTTATTACTTAAACATATCATCATTATTAATTTGTACCCGTTTTTCGTTTGGATTAATACAGCATCAGTTATATTTTTTCTGTAATATTCTCACCCAAGTTTATTCGAAAACCGCTCTCGTTAGTCATAAGAAAAGAATCATCTTCCACCAAGATAATGCTCGTTCCAGCACAGCACTACTCACTAAAAATATCATAAGAAACTTTAGTTGGAAAATTTTCCCGCATTCCGTATATTCTCTGGACCAAACTCCATCGAATTGTTATTTATTTTCAAAAATTTCAGAAACATTTAGATCGTCTTAAGTTAGCATCACGAGAGGAGATTGGACACGAGTTAGATTCATATTTCTCATCAGAACCTAAAGAAAGCAAGATATTTCCAAACTCTTTAATAAGTGATATAACTTCATAGAAAGAAATTATTGTCATTGTTATGAATAAAGATTTTCAAAAACGTACGGTTTTTAAGTGTCAAGATGAAAAATTACATTGGTAATAATTTTTGCACCCAAATAATACTATATAAACCTTAATTATAAAAAACAGTGCAAATATTTTTCAGGCCTGTTATTGCAAACATCGACTATAATGACTCTCCAGTCCTCTCTGCATTTGGTCTTCCTGATGACATCTATAGTCATGTTTCCAGTCATGTTCGTTGTATTCCTCTGTTTTTTTTTTCGATGATATTTCACAACCAAGGTTTTTTTTCCAAGCTGTCCGCTCACGTTAAATGGCCGCAGAAATTTAACTGTCTGCTGAACTTTGCCTTGCGCAGTACTTCTTCGTGTGTCTTCCTTTCTGTCCATGAGATTAGTAGAACTCTCCTTCAAAAACAATACCTCCGATGCTCCAAAACGACTTTTAGGAGCCTTCGTTACTGTCGGATATTCGCTTCATGATCAATGCTTTAAAAAGAATTGAGCGGTCTCAGCAATGAAAAACAAGTGCAGGTTTCATCACACGAAAGTAGAGAGGGTACACAAGCTAATATCAAGATGTAACGTTTTGCTAGAAGACACCTATTATTCAAGGCGTTCACAATGTAGAATATGCAAAAAAAAAGTTGAATATAGAATTTAACAGCAAATTCTGGGAAAGTACAGTTAGAAATTAATCATAGACCACCCAACAGAACCACGGAATACGTGCAGCTACAAAATAAAGCTATTAAACGTCACATAATAATATAGAACTAAAAGAAAGCAGCAATCATAGTAGTAGTTTACGATTCTAATTTTGCTAGCTTAAACCAAGCTGTAAGGGAGAAAGTAACGGAATGCCAAAGTCTTATGTACGATATGATAAGAAACTGGAATCTTGGGAAGATTTTCATAATTCTAGCAATTATAGAATCAACCGGTCTCATGGAAAAGAATTTCAAGGAGGATAATTACCTATGTATTTTGAACTTTAAACGGAAAAGAACTTTATTAAATAGATACTTAATATATATATACTCTATATTTATATCTATATTAGGTAAACATTTAGCTATGCTTTATATTTGTACCTCATATTGCATCTCTATTCAATACTACTTAGTCGTATTTTATGTTTCCGTAAAATTATATCTATTAAATAGATACTCCATATTTGATCATTTGCCTTATGTGGGTTTTAGTAAAAGTGGTGTTCTTATTACATGAAAATTATATCTAATTTCATATTCCATTTTGTACTACACTTTAACACGTTTGATTATCCTTATTCTACTAACGTATTTATAAATCCGTTTACCATATCTTATTCCTTCTTTAAATCTAATAATATATAATAACCTACACGCCTTGTTTTATGCTTTGTTCACTTATAACGCAAGAAAAAACTATTCTAATTTTATCCGACTTTTAAAGCAACCTATCCTAATTTTAATTCTCGTGAATCAATGTAATTTTGTAGCAGATACTTATCTTTATGACTAATTTAATTCATCTTAACGCCTCTTGCAAGAGTGTAAGAATTCTTGCCTTAGAACCCAAGCGCTAGCCTATGCCTCTCGGTGCTGAATGACCTGTTGTTCTTGTCAAATCATTTATCTAGATGTAGGAAAACTCTGATATTAAGCATGTGACACTGGTCTCATACGTCTTAGAAATAAACAAGCGGGGAAGGAAAACCTCTTTTGTCTTGGTCGACAACTTTCCTAGAGATGGTGACTAAAACAAATTACTGGCCTGAAAGCTAAGTAGCTTAAGTAGTAGAGAGGCTTTTTCTATTGCCCGTCCGCACATACTAAGTAGAGATATCCAGAGATTGGCCTTGTTTCCTGATTAGGGTAATGAACGCCGTCCCCAACTTCTGCCTCATTCCCTTCCTCTAAAACCGGGTATCGTGAGGATTCTTGATTGTCAAGACTGAACCAGCAGGTTTGAGGGTAGTTTTGAACGTTTGTCTGGCTGATGTATTCCATTGGTAGAAAAGGAGGGCTAACTCTTTGGCATTGTTAGAGCGACTGTCATATTACAAGCTACATAATATCAGTTTGTTTGTAGTGTCATGGACTCATATCTGGTAAGCTTTCCCGAGGACATATGACTGACCTGTCTCCCAGATATACAGGATCAGACTGACTTCTAGATTTATTCCTGACGGCATTTTCCAAGTATTGTGTAATGAAAATACCGTTATATGAAGTTTTCTGATAATAGGAAGAATAGAAAATGAAAAAAAGAAAGAAAAAGAAAGATAAGAAAAAGTGAAAAGAGAAGAAAAGGGATAGGAAGGGAAAATACAAATGTATAACTTTATGGGGGGGGGTAATTCATGTCCAATTATCCAATTTATTAATTGCTGTCAGAAAATTAGATTTATTGAATTCATAAGCCACGCTTAGTTAAATATAATTAGTATAAGGTCAATATGTGTTTGCCTCGTCGCTAAGTTCGAATAACTATTTTAGTAATAGTTGCAGGTTACAAATTCATGTGAATATGCTAAGTTTTAAAAATAAAACTTTTATATATATATATATATATATATATATATATATATATATATATATATATATATATATATATATATATATATATATATATATGCCTATTTCTCGTTTAAAAGACTATGTTCATTTAACATAGTTCAATCCGTTAACTGGGAGGATGTTCTATCACATTTAGTTTCGTATATATAACACTAGCAAGGCCACACGGCGTTGCTCAGGATCGTATAAGACAATGAGAAAAAAATTCAACATACCTGTTATTCTTAGAATAGAGGAAGTTTTATGTCTATGTATCATTTGGCATCTTGAGCAAAATAATATTTTACCTACCCTAGGACGGGTATTACACAACATATGTACAGAATAATTGTACCGTACGAGGAAAAAAATTCTTACCGAGGGCGGGTATTGTACAACACATATATAAAATTATTCACATAATTTTCTGTTGTATTAAATTTTCAGTATGTCACAAGAGTTTGTTTGTTTTACATCAGAGTGCTATAGTGAAGAAGCACCTGATTTTTTATATAAATGTCATACTACTCGTATATATTACATGATTTTCGATTATGATAACTTATGCACGTCACAGATAACAATTTATTTGTTTTTCATATGGGTACTTCACTGTACAAGTACCTTATTTCCTGTGTAGGATACCGTAGAAGTACCTTTTTTCTAATGTAACAACGAAAGAACTCGATGCTTTTAAGTAATTTTTGTTGTGCTAAATTTTATGTGCGTCTAGAGTAAAAATGTGTTTTTCATCTGGGTGCTATAGTAAAGAAGCACCTTATTTCTTATTTAAAAGCCATGCTATTCGAATATTTAACACAATTTTCGGTTTTAATAACTATTATGCATGTCACAGGTAGGATTTTCTTTGTTTTTTCATATGAGTACTATACTGCAGAAGTTCCTTATTTCTGGGGTAGGATAATGTACAAGTACCTTATTTCTAATATATAGATGAAACTACTCGATGATTTTACATAGTTTTCTGTTGTGTGTACTTTTCCGTATGTCATAGGTCAGGGTTAGTTTGTTTTTCTATTAAAGAAGCACCTTATTTCTTATATAATTGTCATACTACTTGAATATATTACATAAATTTAGGTTTGGATTACTTTTATGTACGTCACAAGTAAGATTTCTTTTGTTTTTCATATGGGTACTATACTGTACAATTACCTTATTTCTCGGGTAGGATACTGTGCATTTACCTTTTTTTCTAATTTAAAAATGAAAGAACTATATACGTTCAAGTAATTTTCTGTTGTGCTAAAGTTTCTTTACGCCAGGGGTAAGAATGCGTTTGTTTGTTTTTTTTTTATCTGGATGCTATAGTGAAGAAGCACCTTATTTCTCATATGTAAGTCATACGACTACAATATTAAACGTGATTTTTTGTTTTAATAACTTTTATGCATGTCACAGGGCATATTTTATTTGTTTTTTCATATGAGTACTATACTACACAAGTACCCTATTACGTTGATAGAATTTCTTGTACACATAAACACCTTAAAAAGTAAGTGATCAGTGTATGTGATTTTTTGGAATATGACATCTATACAAATATACAAACATATAATACATTAAATTTATAATGATCAGTTAATTAGTATAGGAGTGAATCCAATAAATACAAATATATAATCATATACGCATTCTAATCATTCATAATGATCGGTTAATTAGTTAAGGAGTGAATCCAATGCATAAAAATATAAACATATACACATGATTATCATTTATAATGATCAGTTAATTAGTTTAGGAGTTAATCTAATACATACAAATATATAAACATATACACATCATTAATTTCCCAATGATCGGTTAATTAGTTAAGGATTGAATCCAATACATACAAATATATAAGCATATACACACAATTAAAATTCATAATGATCGGCTAATTATTTTGAGTTAATCCAATACATTAAAATATATAAACATATACACATCATAAAATTCACAATGATCGGTTAATTAGTTTAGGAGTGAATCCAACACATACAAATATATAATCATATATGCATATTTAAAATTCATAATGATCCGTCAAGTAATTTAGGAGTGAATCCAGGACATAAACTATATAAATATATACACATAATTAATATTCTTAATGATCGGTTAATTAGTTTAGTAGTAAATCCAATAAAAATGCCATTACTTGATCTATTTACATGATTTTCGGAATGTAAGAAATAAGCCGATATATCATATATATTTTGAATATGGCATTTTCGTTACGTAAATCAAAAGAGTCTTCTGTATTTTTTTTAATAAAAGTGTCCATGTGTATTTATTACATGACATTTAAATATCAAGAACATCGGAATGTGGAAAAAAAAGGAATGGTGGAGATCGAAACCGCAACACTTATGCTAGTAATCAGTCACGCTATCCGTTGCAGCAAAGAGACAACAGTTTAAGAACGTTATACATTTCTCTTTTACTCGATCTACGCCTGCGCAGAATGACGCTATTGTGCTACGCTCGTCAAGGTGATATTGCTTTCAAGTTTGAACCCTTCTTTAGCAATTATTTAAATCGATTAAATACTCCTAATAAAATTCTGCACCAAAAATACAATCTTTTCAGCTATTGCACGCCGTCCGACGACCGTCCGTCTAGGAGGAGATACAATTTGAAAAACGGAGATAGACACACACGGTCATAGTGAGATTTATATATTAGATTTAGTTTCGTACATATCACATTTAGTTTCGCAGTTGAATATATATTTGAAGGGCAAATCTAATTTGATTGAATTGCAAATTATTATTATTTATTATTATTGATATTTATGAACAAGTTAAATATTTTAATTATAATGTATTGTTTTAAATATTTTTTAATCTAAATAGAAATATAACTTATATTTTACTGCATTGAATGAGATCTGTATTCCAAAGCGTTTGTACTCAAGAAGTATTCTAACAAATTATATAACAATAAGATCATTTCCCTTATTACTTTTAAGGATTTTTCTTTCTTCTTACATAATTTCATCCTTTTTAAATACAGTAGAATAATTAAAAAATCTGTTGGTATTCTGAGAAACATAATTCCGTATCTGATAAGTTGCTTGGTGTATTACACCATTCAATGAAACATGTGTAAGACAAATTATGCTACTAATAAAATCACATGTGTAAATGCATTTTTGCTGTGGTATTTAAACTTCCGATATATATAATATGAAGATTAAATTCATTTTTCGTGAGTGTAATTGTAAAAATATGGATTAAGTGTATACAATTTTATTATAATTTAGTATATATATATATATATATATATATATATATATATATATATATATATATATATATATATAATTTTTACCGATCCACACATTTGTTTCACTTCCTAAAAATGTATCATACATATTGAAATCAATTGCGTCTTGCTTTTACCGGTTGTAATGAACACTAAAACATTGCCAATTAAAAACAAATTATTCTTCCACAAATGGTACAAATAATTTACATGAAATCTTTCGAACATTGTTGCAAGGAATGAATGCAGCCCAACGTAGAAAAAGAGCGGAGAACTGCTGTAGATATTAAAAAGAAATTAAATATGAAACACATCAAAATCGTTTCATGCTTCAACACATACACACACACACACACACACACACACACACACACACACACACACACACATATATATATATATATATATGTAGTAGAGTCGTTGTTGGTAAGAGAAGCCGAGAACAGGTGGCGATTTACAAATCAATAATTACATACATATATTTTATATATACATATGCATTTATTCAGTTATACAATTGAATAAAATACATGTAAACATATGTGTATGTACTTATTGATTTGTAAATCGTCACTTGTTCTCATCTACTTTTACCAACAACGACTATATTTCATTCCTCGCATTGTGACAGCCTTCTAAATCTTTACAACATACCTATCCACACAATGTTTCAAGCAAACTACATATCAAACTATATATATATGTGTGTGTGTGTGTGTGTGTGTGTGTGTGTGTGTGTGTGTGTGTGTGTGTGTGTGTGTGTGTGTGTGTGTGTGTGTGTGTGTGTGTGTGTGTGTGTGTGTGTATTCATCTGTTTTTATTCCCGTCTTCGTTCCGGTGAACTAGAAGAAACCTTACGAAGTCAGAGGTGACTTTCTAGGCTGCGTTCGAATCACCAAACATTGATATTATTGTGTGTGTGTGTGTGTGTGTGTGTGTGTGTGTGTGTGTTTGTTTCCTTTATCTTCGCAAAACTCAATCCTTTCTTCAAAATCAAAACCAAACCAAAACAAACATTTTCTCCCCAAAGCAACCAAGGTAAACGCAATGAATATATATGTGAAAATATATAGAACCTGAAATATAGAAACTTTTTCAAAATTACTGGATTTAGCATTTAATCACCTGAAAAGTTTGATATGTCGTAAAATAGAACAACCAAATTTAACAAGATTTCTTCTCATATTCGTCTAACACACTCCGTTTATTTATTTATTTGTCTCTTTCTCTCTCTCTCTCTCTCTCTCTCTTTCTCTCTCTCTCTATCATTCTTTCTGCTGTATCGATTTCGGCTTTGAGTATAGTCTCATCTTCTATAACCCTCTATAATTATATGTTTTTCTCTCTGTATACGTGGCCTTCTTTCTACCATATATATCCATCTCTCTCCCTTATCTCGAGCTATCTTTCGTGCTACCTTCCTTACGAGGTTTATTATCTCACGTCGTGCCCTAATACTTTCATCTAATTCCAAAACAACAACAAAATATAACGTATTCACATCTGTGAATGGACCGAACGAGATTACACGTGACTTTAAACGTCGTCTGGCCATTCCTCAATTGAACGCTGTCAATCCATGCTAAAAGGGGAAGAAGGAAAAAAATAAACAACATAACAAGTAAAAACAAACAAAAAACATTAAAAAAAAACAAATCACCGTAAACCCAGCCCGCCGGGCATCGCGCACTCCTTTGCTTTCACTATTGGTTTGCAGTCAATAACGTTTAGTGAATAATGAAAGTAACAAAATACAAACAGACAAACAAACAAATATACGGTATGCTTTTCTGTACGCTTCCGTCATCACAATCATCATCGTCATCATATCACAATTGCTAACCGCTACACCCGCTTCCTTCTCCTCCAGCACCAGAAAGATTCAGCTGACGCGTTCGTCCAGACGCAGTACTAAAGTCATTTGTCAATCAGACAACGTAACGAGAAATAGATTTGTTTGTAGTTTTCACTCATTTTAGCATGCTTTTCTCCAGTCCTCTCTTCGCCCACATCTCTATCGCCAGAGTCTTTCTTTGTAACTCTTTTTATTTTCTCATGCTGCTTTTTATAGCACGCTTCTCTCTCTCATTATCTCTCACTATCTCGGTTTTATCTAGCGTACATTTAAATTAACTTCTCTCTCTCTCTCTCTCTCTCTCTCTCTCTCTCTCTCTCTATATATATATATATATATATATATATATATATATATATATATATATATGTATATTTATTCTTACAAGATATGACTGTATTTACATAAAGAATAATAAACAAATATATAATTTGCTCTCTTTGATTGAGCACTGTCAAAGATCCTTGTTGAAATTCAATTATTCTTAATTTTTTAAATATTTTTTTCTTATATATATACTTCAGAATTTAACAGTAATAATATACACATATATATATATATATATATATATATATATATATATATATATTACCGTTTTCTCTGCTTAGTTACACATGTTTCGTTCACGGAATCATATCAATGATCCGGTAACTTCATCAGACTTTACAAAAATAGTTATTATGATCAGAAAAAACGATATTAAAGGAAGCACAAAAAAATGGTGGTAAGAATTTCTATTTTAATTCGTCATGAGATTTAATAAACATTAGAAGGTTGTAAGGGGTGAGGACGAGTTTAAAAGATTCAACCAGAGACGGATAGGAATAGAAAGAGGAGGAGGAGAGAGAAAAGGTGGAAAAGAAGGGCGTAAAACTTTAAAGGCGAAGGTAGGGAAAAGAAAGAGAGGGATAAGAACAAAAAGGAGAAGGAGAAGAACAAGCAATAAAGGATGCGGTGCTAACTTGTGGACTGTCGACGTTAGTTATTGGATATATGTTATATGGAGTTTGACACGTTAAAGATGTATGCGGTTTTGGAGAAGGGGGGTTGGTCCCATTCGGTAGGCGAAACAAGCGTAACTAAGCAGATACATCGGTAATGAAAAATATATATTTACTCTGCAATAGTATTGAGCATTTTCTTCAGGTTTTTACTAATTACTATATTTGCTAAATGTATATATATATATATATATATATATATATATTAGATTGTTGCTGTTGTGATTGCACACATTCATTTGCATATGTGGATAGTAATTACACATAAATAGGAAGACTCAGTAAGTCTGTGTGTGTTCACCAGAAGCCACCGAAGGCCGCCGAGAGCAGATATGTTTCTCCAGCAAAGACTCTCTTATTTGACACCATTATGTAAATATCCTGTAAATATACCTTTTCCTAATACACTTCTTATTTCATCTACCTTTGTTTGTTGAGTCGTCATTTGTATTGCTTTCTACGTTACTTGTTTCAACCTGCAAACACAACAGTGACGACGAGGATGAACGTCAAATATAACAGTTTGACGAAGAAATGGAAATAACTCACTAAAAAAAAAAGTACAACGCAACGGTTGACCTTTCTAAGGAATACAAGTTTTTACGAACGAAATAGTCGTAAAAACGGATTTTACGCTAAAGAGAAGTTCGACTCAAGCGGAAAAAATGAATAATTCAGCGAACATTGGAAAACTGTAAAATATTTTCCTCGCAAAGTACAACACTAAAAGAAAGAAACGGTTGTTTCCCAAATTCCAAGAACAAAAACTTCATTCAGGTTAAAAAAAAGTAACCTCGATTAATAGTATTTTGTTTACTAAAATACTAGTCGGAAAAAAAAAGAAACAAACCAAAACCTTTGATTGCAGTCTCAAAGAAAAATAAAACTCGAACGTGACAAAAAAAAAACGACGATTTACGCCGTTTCCCGTGGAATTCATCTTAAAAAAAAATAAACTGTAAAAGTGAATTTTTTTAAAACGACAAACAGATTCGTATTACTAAATTACGAAGAACAGATTCGTATTACAAAATTACAAGGAAGTAACATACGAAAAAAAAGTTCACCAGTGGATTTCCTAAATTGCTGTAAATACCAACTAAAGACTTTTTGGCAAACCAAATTTTTCTCTTCGGTATTTAAAAAAAATACCACAGTTAAACTAAAATCAAGGAAAGATTTTTTTTTAAACTAAAGTTGTCACTGGGTAACGGATATAAGACAGTAAAACGTCACGCAAAAAAAAAAAAAAATGAAATGTAGTCCATACATTTTATTTTTTTCAATTGTGACTCGAGTTGAATTTTTTTTCTATGGAAAGAGTTGTTCTTAAGTTCGGCTGTTATTTATTAGGAAATCCCTAAAACGGAAAAGTAAATCGTATTTTGTGGTTTCAGCAAAAGCCTCAGTTCTTATGTTGTGGTTGGATGAGCTTGACTCGCTAGCGAAGTGAGAAAATATTATTCGAGCAGCGATATTACTATTGAAAACAGGAACTATAAACAATTTTTTTTTGTAACACAAGCCATTTTATATGGTACGGATATTGTGTTGCATGTGAAATTGTACAATTTTTCTTCGTAACGGCATTACTGCTACTGAAGGATACAAAAAATGGAAGATTTATCTAGAATTTTAATGCAATTTTTGCAGACGCAACAAAAGGTGCAAACCGAGCTAGATGCACGTAGAGAGGAGAAATTATTGAAATGACAAAGGGAACAAGAAGAAAGGCAGAAGAAATTACAATTTGAACAAGAAGAAAGGCAGAAGAAATTACAACTTTAACAAGAAGAAAGGCAGAAGAAATTACAATTTGAATATGAAGAAAGGCAAAATGAACGTTTAGCTAAAACACTGGAACTATTAAAGACTGATCGAGAAAATGTCGACAGTACTAATTTCTCGCATACAACTACATTTAATAGCATGGACACATTTAATTATGTGCCGGAGGAAGAAAAGACTTTTGAAACATACTATACAAGATACGAGGATGTCTTTCAACTGGACTGCAAAAGTTGGCCAAATAGCCAGAAAGTGAGCCTTTTTCTCAGGAAGTTGGGTGTAAGAGAAGATAGCAAGTTCGTAGATTATATACTACTTACAAAAAACTACGGAATTAGATTTCATGGAAGCTGTAAAATTAGAAAAAGAATTATTTAATCCGAATATATCTCTTTTTCATAAGAGATGGTTGTGTATGAATCTAAGGAAGATGGACAACCAAGATTATTTTACATACGCATCAGTTGTCAATAAAAGCTTTGATCATTTTAAGCTAGCGGAACTAACAGTAGAAGATTTCAAATGCCTAATCTTCGCCTAAGGGTTAGTCTCCACGAAAAATGCAGAAATACGCAGACGAGTGTTGTCTAAGCTGGAATCTGAGCAAGATTTAATACTTCAGAAATTAGCAGGGGATTGTGAAAGGGTCATTACACTAAAAAAGGATTCAAAGAGATAGAAGAATACGGAGTGGCATTTGTAAGAAAGGTTAGAAAACCATACACACCAACCAAGAATTATACAATTAAATGCAGTCAAAACGGAACGAGATATTCATAATATAATAATTATAGTAAAGAATATAGCAAGTCTCTTCCTAGATATAACTGTAAGAGATGCGCAGAAAGACATTGGGAATTGGATTCCCCTTATAAGAAGAAAAAATGTTACATTTGCAAGAAAGTTGGACACAAAAGCGATTGTTGCAGATATAAAAATTTCACCAGAAAGAGAGTACAGCAAACAAAATCAAATGAAAAATTAGACAAAATTCGGCGAAAATACATAAAAGCGGAAATATTTAAAACGCCAATAAAATTACAACTTGATTCAGGATTCGATATTTCTATAATAAACTTGAATACATGGAAAAAGTTGGGTAAACCAGCCATGATGAAAACAAGTAAATCAGCTCGGACGGTAGCTTGTGGTGAGATAAAATTGGAAGGAGAAGTTATCCTTCCGATAAAATTGAAAGGGATTACGAAGAAATTAAAAATGTTCGTATTGAAAAATAGCGACAACCTGTTTGGAATAGATTTAATTGTGAAATTTGGACCCTGGGATAAGCGATTTAATACATTCTGTAAAAAATACAATGTACTACTTCAACAACAGAAAATATAAAAGAGGACTTAAAAAATTATTCCCTGATGTATTTATGACTAAATTAGGTCGTTGCAATAAATTTAAGGCCTCGTTTGAATTAAAGAAAACACCAGCCCAATTTTTTAGAAAAAAGCGAAACGTTCCGTTCGCTTGGTTGGAAAAGATTAATAAAGAATTAGACAGATTGGAACAGACAGGAATACTACGAAAAATAGAACATAGCGACTGGGCAGCCCCCACCATATATGTAAAGAAAAAGAATGATGAAATCTGAGTGTGCGCAGACTTTCGACAGGTCTAACTCCATATTACAAGATTACCATTACGCTCTACCAAGCCCAGAGGAAATATTCACAAAGTTGAATGGTGGTAATATCTTCTCCAAGATAGACTTGAGCGACGCGTATTTACAAATACCGGTCGAGGAGAATTGCTCAAAAATACTATGCATCAACAAGCATAAGGGATTGTACAAATACAACCGGTTGCCCTTTGGCATCAAAGTAGCGCCTGACATTTTTCAACAAGCGATGGACACCATGCTAAGTGGTATTTAGTGCGCATGTGCATACCTGGACGACATTGTTATCAGGATCAAATCCCTAGAAGAACATAAGGAGCATTTAAAACAAGTATTCACTCGAATACTAGAATTCGGGTTTAGAGTAAAAGAAAATAAATGCGACTTTTGTATCAGCGAAATTAAGTATCTTGGACATATAATAAATAAATATGGGCGACGTCCAGACCCAGAAAGATCTGCGGCAATAAAAAAAAATGCCAGCACCTAATAACGTAACCACCTTGCAGAGTTTGTTAAGAATCACAAATTATTACCAATCTTTTATTGAAGGGATGCATAATTTGCGAGCTCCCTTAAATGAGCTGTTAAAAAAGGACACACCTTGGAACTGGACGCAAGAATGTCAAACCGCTTTTGACAAAATAAATAGCGCACTAACATCTGAATTATTTCTAACTCACTATGACACAAAATTAAATATAGTCGTCGCTAGTGACGATAGTTCTACGGCATAGGAGCATGCATTCAACATATCATGCCGAATGGATCTAGAAAGCCGATAGCTTACGCTTCAAGAACGCTGCTTCCAGCAGAGAATGCGTATTCACAGATTGAAAAAGAAGCGTTGAGTATAATCTTTGCAGTGACTAAATTCCACCGATATTTATATGGTAGGCAATTCATACTTGAAACCGACCATAAACCATTAGTCACAATCTACGGATCAAAAAAGGATTGCCTGTATACACCGCAAATAGATTGCTGCGCTGGGGTACGATCCTACTGAATTACGATTTCCAACTACAACATCTAGCATCGAAAAAGATTTGCCATGCGGATGGACTTTCAAGACTGATACCACAGAAACATAATTTGGAAGAATCAGTGATTGCAGCAATTCGAACAAACGTCGAAGTGAAAAATATGGTAGCAAACACCATTAAAGAACTACCGGTAACATTGTCGGACATTAAAAGAGAAGCCGATAAAATGAATATATAAATGATATAAAAGAAAAAATTATAAATGACAAAAAGATTCAGGAATTTTTTTTGATATGTAACGATGTGTTATTATATAGCGAGATAGTAGTAATACCTAAAACGTTGCAGAAGAGGATTTTGAGAGACTTCCACACAGGACATCCGGGGATAAATCGGATGAAGTCTCTAATGAGAAGCTACGTATACTGGCGTAACATGGATGTCGACATAGCTACAACAATAAATAGATGTGAAGGATGCCAGTTAGCGGCAAAATCCCCACCTATAGTACACAAACCTTGGCCAAAAACCGACCACCCATGGTTGAGAATCCACATGGACTTCGCTGGTCCAGTAGGAGAAAATTACTACTTAATTGTAGTAGATAGTTATACAAAATGGCCTGAGGTAATGAGTTGCAGGAATTCAACAACGAACAACTCAATAGGATTCCTACACGAGTTATTTGCACGATTTGGTGTACCAGACACACTGGTCACTGACAATTGAACTCAATTCACATCCAAGTAAAGCATATCACTACTCCGCCGTATAGTATAAGATCGAACGGCCTCGCGGAGAGGTTCGTGGACCCGTTAAAACGAGCGTTGAAAAAATCTATTGGGATACAAACGGAAAAAGTTTTGCAACAATTTTTGCAAATATATAGGATAACACCGCACCCTAATACCCCGTCAAACATATCACCAGCTGATTTAATGTTTGCCAGAAAGGTGAAATCAGCGTTTGATAAACTATTGCCAAGACAGGCAACTGTCCGAAACACTACACACATGATAAGAAAGAAATATAAATGGGAGATCAAGTATATTTCAAGTGCTACAGGAATAACGCTTCTTACTGGGAATGTGAAGTAGTGGATAAACGCATTGGTGATTGTACATACACGATTAAAGGTCCACAAAATATACAGAAAAGGCACCTGAACCAAATAAAAAAAACGCCACATTCAAGATGGTGATTATACAACAGCAGTCGAAGAGGAGGAAACCATGGATATCATATACGAATCCTTTGATTTGGAACCGCCTAAATATACACCTGAACCCCGCAGATCAGGTAGAAAAAGAAAGTTTAATGAACCATTTATGTTAAATCCCAAGACAAAAAGATATTTAAATCTGTGCGACTTCAAATCTATGGAGGAGGGTGTTGTAGTGGCACACATTCATTTGCATATGTGGATAGTAATTACATATAAATAGAAGACTCGGTTAGTCTGACTGTGTTCACCAGAAGGCACCGTAGGCCGCCGAGAGCAGATATGTTTCTCCAGCAAAGACTCTCTTATTTGACACCATTATGTAAATATCCTGTAAATATACCTTTTTCCTAATACACGTCTTATTTGATCTACCTTTGTTTGTTGAGTCGTCATTTGTATTGCTTTCTGTGTTACTTGTTTCAAACTGGAAACTTAACAGTTGCAAAAATAATGTCGTTTCTATCAAACATTATTTTTGCACCAACTTACTAAATGTATATATATATATATATATATATATATATATATATATATATATATATATATATATATATATATATATAAGCAATCACTTGGTTTAAAAATATAGAAAACAAAGATAAATGTACGTTTATACAGTTTGACATCATATCCGGAGAACTTTTTAACATTGCCCTAGACTTTGTCGAGGCATCCCTGATATATCCTCGGAAGAAATCAACATCATTAAAAAATGTAGAAAATCAGTTCTAATAAATAACAATAACCAATGGATAAAAACTAAAATGAAAAATTCGTTTGATTTGGCGATGGGTGCCAGGGACTCTGTAGAGGCATCAGATTTTGTGGGATTATTCATTCTATATACCCTCACAAGCATATTTGATACTAGGGATATCGGCCTATATAGAGATGAAGGACAAGCTATAATAAAAAAAAACTCCAACAAAGTCAAGGGATATAACTTTAAGAAAATCATACACAAGGAAATGAAAAAAATAGGCCTAAAAGCAGACGTATCAGCTAACATAAAAATATGAAACTTCCTGGGCGTCACATTAAATTTAGATAAAAACACATATGAACCCTACTTAAAAGATAAACTACTCCAATTTACGTAAACCTCAAGTCCAACCACCCACCATCAATTATAACACAGATTTCTAACTCGATCGTAAGTAGACTCAGTAATAACTCAAGCGATAAAAATGCATTTAACAGGTCAACCAATATCTATGAAACATCCCTAAAAAATTGTGGATACAAAAATATCGATATCGAATATAAGCAACAAAACACCAATAACTATAATAAAATTAAGAATAGAAGAACAAGAACTATAATTTGACATACGGCCCCATACACGCAAATGTTAAAAACAAAACTTGGCAAGAAATTTCTAGATTTTATTGAAAAACACTTTCCCACAACAAACCCCTTACACAAAATTTTCAATAAAAATACCTTAAAGTTATCCTACAGTTGTTGCGAAAATTTAGAGATTATAATTAAAGCACATAATAACAAAATATTAAATAAAAAAAATGTAAACATCAACAAAATAAACAATAAAAAAGTAGACACCATGACAAAAATAAAACTAACACTAGCAGAAATAATAATAATAATAATAATAATAATAATAATAATAATAATAATAATAATAATAATAATAAACCAACCCGGACAAGAACACCCATACTATTAATAAAAATACTAATAACGAACAAGATAAATGCAACTGTAGACACCGAACACTTTGCCCACCTCAAAATAAATGTTTAACCAAAAGCGTAGTTTACCAGGCCACAATATTTGCGAAAGAAAACCCGAATAACAAGAAATATTACGTAGGTATGACTTCCTTAGATTTTAAAACTCGATATTATGACCACAAAAGTATATTCAACAATGAAAATCACCATATGAAAACAACACTAGCGAATAAATACTGGGAACTCAAGGAAAGCGGACATTCGCCGGTAGTCGAATGGAAAATAATAAGACAAGTTACCACGTGTAGGGACCTAAACGACCCATGTTGGTTATGCCTTCATAAAAAGTTTGCTATCCTGTACTTTAAAGAACCCCAACATCTATTAAACTGTAGAAGAGACATAGCAAACAACTGTGTTCTTGAGATAAAATTTACTCTAGGATTGCGATACAAAATAGTTTTAAAACTAACAAAAACAATAGAAAATAAACAAATAAATAAATTTAATAAACACGAATATACATAAACGATCGCACATATATGTATATATATATGTATATACATGCATATATGTATGTACACATATATATTTATATATAAACTAACATAAAAAACACTAACCTAGATTTAAACAAGATCAAGAAACTAAATATCCAGGCTAAATAGAGCACACACATAGGAACAGGTCAACCAGAGGTCAAATAGGCCTTTGTCCGATTAGTGCATGCTCATTGGCTGATGGGAAGGGCGCGGTGGATACTAGAAAGCTGATTGGCTAAGTAAAATCTCAATAGAAGATGCGCATATAAAAACTACAAGCAACCACAGAATTCGCGCATAAGCCTGAAGAGTCCTAGAGTCGATGAAACGCGGAATATTCAGTGTAGCTTAATCGCCATATACATTTTATAACTTACTAACTAGCTCTCCCTACGTATTGAGCACTTTTGAAGTAAATACTTCAAGTTTACGCATAAATCTATACTTTCGTATATTAATTTTATGTGAGTAAATTAAGTAGTTATATATATATATATATATATATATATATATATATACACATATTAGATTGTTGAAAAATAATGTCGTTTTTATCAAGCATTACATTTGAACCAACGTAATATATATATATATATATATATATATATATATATATATATATATATATATATATATATTAATCCACATATACTGCGAAGGCAACGCTTATGGAATATATCCAGTTGCTCAATCTGCCTACGGTATGGGGCCCAGGATTCCGATCCATACAGGAGTATCGAAACAATCAATGCACGATAAACTGAGATTTTGGTCTTTAGAGTCAAACCTCTTTCATTCCATACTCTTGACTGCAGTTTGCCGAAGGCATCAGTCGCCTTTGAAATTCTGCTCAATATCTCATCATCAAGTGATGCTGACGAATTCACCTTACTTCCGAGATATGCAAAGGATTTAACATGCTTTAGAGGTTGTCTATTCACTAAGATTTTCTGAGGCGGTTCCACATATTCTGGTCTCGGAATATTCACACCACCTTGCTGCAACGGGGTGGGCTTTGGTTGGTAGATAACTTCTGTCTTTTTAATACTAATCGTCAAACCAAATGCTTTTACGGCGTTGGAAAACTTGTCAACTAATTCTTGTGCTTCTTCAAATGAAGTGGCCACGAGTGCAGCATTGTCTGCAAAAAGAAAATCACGAACCATTTTGCTTCTTGTTAGTGTTGAGCTTTGAATCTTTGATGATTAAAAAGACCCCCGGTAGTTCTAAATTCAAAATGGACACCTTGCGCGTAATCATAAAAAGCATGCTCGAGCATGATTGAAAAGAAGATGGCAAAGAGCACAGGTGCCATAACACAACCTTGTTTCGTACCGGTTTTTAACTTGAATTACTCAGAGAACTTTTCGTTTGCTCTTGCACGTGCCTCCATATTCTCGTGAAAGGATATTATTACATTTAACATTTTTTCAGGGATTCGTAGAGCTAGAGTAGGAACAGCACCTTCCCAGCCTGTACCCTGTGAGTCGTGTGGCTAGGTTTGTGAGAGCAGAGCTGGCCTCGTGTCACACATGCGACACAAGCATTGAAGGCAGAGTGAAACAGAGCGAATTTTTGCCCCTCATGCATCGAACACGACGGGAGAGTCCATTATATATATATATATTTATGCATATATATGAAATATATATATATATATATATAATATATATATAAATATTTATATAAATATATATATATATATATATATATATATATTTGACTTGATATTCTAATAAAATTCCTATGTAGATTTATATTTTATGTTCTTAACTTATTCTCTCTCTCTCTCTCTCTCTCTACGTATATATATATATATATATATATATATATATATATATATATATATATATATATATACTTCAGATTAATGAAATGGAATATATCTACTAGTACGCAAATCGAGTGATTTTTTTACAAGGTGGTCACCACTTATCAAGGTCTGGAAGCCACTCAGGGATAAGGGTTGTTGTAAGTACAGTACGTCCGTGTGGAGGTTTAATAAAGTGTCTACTTAAGGAGGCTGCTCATCAGGAGTTTGTTTACGTTGGACTTGAACACATCCAAGTTGTAGGCAGGTGGGAAGCAGGCAGAGGGAACAGAATTACACAGGCGTGCAGATCTATGAAAGAAGTTTTGTTCATGGAATCTACGTTTTGATTTAGGCATAGATAAAGAGTGGGGAAAGTTTTGACGGATGATTCAGCTAGACGGATGTTTTTCGTAAAAGATTGGCGAGGGGGGACCAGAGATTGGAGTTCAGACGAGCACCTGCCATGGAAATAACGATAAAACAAAGATAGGCTTGCAGCGTCTCTTCTGTGGGAAAGAGGCTGCAGGGAAGAGAAAAGGGCATCCCCCACTAAGCCACGAAGTCTATTTTGTACTATGTCAAGGAAGGATAGGCTGTTTTTAGCAGCTCCTGCCCATATATGGCAGCAGTATTCCATTATTCGACATACGTGGCTTTTATATAGATAGAGAATTGCATCAGTAATGAGACATCTTCTGGAGCGGTAGAAGGATCCCACCATATTTCCTACGACCTTGGCAACAGACTTGATGTACGTGTTCCATTTCAGATCAGGAGTAAAGGTCAAGCCCAGAAGCTTGTCAAAACATGGGGTTTCTCCTAGACTTGAGCCATCCATTTCAATTGATGCCAGATGGGGATCAGAGCGTTGATGATGTAAGGATAGGAGTTTGGTTTTGGATGCATTAAAGGTTACCAGTAACGTCTTCCCCCACTGAACCACTCGTTCGAGATCAGAGGAGAGAGAATCAGAGAGAGCTTTGACATTTACAGCCTTTGATATATTGCCGTAGATAGTCGTGTCATCAGCATAGATGTCAACGAATGATTTAAGTATGTGTTTAGGGAGATCATTGATGTAGATCAGGAAGAAAGTTGGGCCCAAGATGGACCCTTTAGGGACTCCAGAATTACTACTGCAGGCTTCTGAATTTTTTCCATCAAGCACTACTCTTATGAGCCTATAAGACAGAAATGATTTGATGATAGAGAGAATGTTTTCAGTTATACCATAACTGGAAATCTTGTGTAGTAGGCCTTTATGCCATACCTTGTCGAAGGCCTTTGATATATCAAGAGCAATTGCCCTAGAAAGGAAGCCTTTGTCAAGATATTCATTAATCCTATGAGATATAACCATCAGCACATCTGCAAACCATATTGTGTGTCACTAAGAAGGTTATTTCTGCTGAGGTTGTTTACTATTTCTCTATTTAATATGGATTCCAGCAACTTACTCATGACACAGAGGAGACGTATTGGTCTGTACTGAGAGGGCGATGACTTATCACCTGAGTTCTTAAATACAGGACATACTGACGATGTTTTCCAGGGTGTTGGAAAGCACTTCTCCTTGAGGCAACGCTTAAACAGTTTCGTAATATGGGAGCAAGTTCTGGTTGAAGCTTTTTTAACACTATAATTGGGATGTCGTCAGGGCCAGTTGCCTTACTGAAGTCAAGACAAATCATGACAGAACTTCCCTTCATTGTCCGTCTTATTTGAGTGGATCAGCCATTCCACGTTATGGACGTTGAAGTCACCACAGATGTGGATGTTAGCCGAGGGATGTGAAGACAGTATGTGGTCTATTTTCTAAGATGTTCTTAAAGTTAGTAACTCCGCTGTTGTGGGGCCGATAGAGGGCAAATATAAATGCAGTGGTGTAAGCAAGTGACAACCCGGAAGCACATATAAGGTAAATTAGGATCTTTGCAAATTATTATTAGATGTAATTCTGTCTCATTTTATACTTTATAGTTTTATAATATATATATATATATATATATACATATACATATATACATATATATGCATATATAGCAGGTAAAATGTATTCATGAGTGATAAATAATGAATTCTACGAGGTCAAAAGCAGGATCAATACAGCGTGTGACGATAAAATTGTCGCACGAAAAGAACGACATGATTCCATTTCCATTTGATGAAACTGATTTTCTTTTTTTTTTTTCTTTTTTTTGCAGACTGGCTACTAGTTGACCAGTTGTAATCAAATCATAAGAGCTGTTGGAGCCTTCAATCATTCCGGAGTTCAAATGGGTCTTTCTCCTGTAAGTGCCTGCTCATTGGCTGATTAGGAAGGGTGCGATGGATACTAGAAAGCTGATTGGCTAATAAAAAAACTAAATAGAAGGTGTGTATATAAAACCGCAGGACAACCACAAAATTCTCGCATAAACCTGAAGAATCCTAGAGTGGATTAAAAGCGGAATATTCAGTGTAGCTTAATCTCCATATATATTTTATAACTTACTAACAAGCTCTAAGCAGAAAAAAGGGCAATTTTCAAAAATGTTTACCCCTATTATGCCCCCTTAAAATTTATTGTTTGTGGCTCAAATCAAGTTGTAAAGTTAGATCCATATCCAAGAAACTTATATCTAAAATTTCAAGTGTTTATGCCCAAAATTGTCGGAGGAGTTTGGTAGAGTTTTCAAAGGTCAAATCGTTTAACTTTGACCCCATAACAGCCGAAATTCGGGCCGAAAACCTATCACGTAGATTTTTCCAAATCTCAGTACTCTGTATATCAAATTTCGAGTCTGTAGATAAAATTGATAGAATTAGTGCATAGGGAAATGTACACAGACACACGGACAAACACACAGACACGTTCACTTTATATATATATATATATATATATATATATATATATATATATATACTAGACTGGGCGACCGGCGTTGCCCGGATGATTGGATGTGTATGTTGAGCAAAAAAAAGTGGTAGTAGGAAGGCAGGCTCGAACCCGTACCGCAAAGGAAGAAAAGAATGGGGTAAAACCTAACATGTATGCTGTTACGACCACCGCTAAACCAGAAATTACATTTTTTTTTTAAATTAAGGCTAGACAATCTAAAGGAGAGGATAACTTTCAAAAATATCGGCAAAAAAAATTACCCCCCCCTGTAGAAAAGTGCCTAGTTGAAGGGAAAGATATTAATGTTTTTAGCCAATTTTTCGATATTTATCGTATGAAAGATCGAAGTTTAAAACAATTCTGATCTTGGTAAAATTTTTCGCCTCTATTGAAAGTTTAAGTCAGGCATGCAAACAGACATGCATACACACATTTATATATTGGTAACTAAAGATTTTCGACCCAAACTGATGAAAAAGCTTGCCCTATCTCTGAATACTCTTTATGTAAAATTTCAAATATTTAGACTGGAAATTGTCTGAGTTATTTTGAGGAGACCGCAGAGGTCATTTCTTTTTACTTTGACCCCTATTATGACATCTTAAATTTTATTGTTTTGGGTTCAAATCAAGTTATTAAGTTAGATACATGTCCAAGGAACCTATATATAAAATTTCAAGTGCGTAGACCCGAAATTGCGAAGGAGTTTGGTAGAGTTCTCAAAGGTCAAATCGTTGAACTTTAACCTTTTAACCGCCAAAGTTCTGGCCAAAAATGGATCACATCGATATTTCTCAATCTCAGTATGTTGTATATCAAATTTCGAGTCCGTAGACTAAAAATTGACAGAGTTATTGCGTAGGAAAATGTACACAGACACACAGACTGTCACTTTTATATATATACATATATATATATATATATATATATATATATATATATATATATATATATATATATATATAGTGATATCAAAAGAAAAGAAAAATTTTGATTTAAGTATCATCAGATAATTTTGATATTTTATTTGCTTTGAAAAATTACGTTCTAACATTGTTTTAACACACGTACATGTAAATAACTTTAGTAATTCGATACTTTTTTTTGCTAACAGCGTAAATTGAAACTAAATCGCTATGCACAATTGTTCGAAAAGTGAAAATTTACCCGCCTCTTTAATAAATATATAAAGAACAGTGTGAAATCAACTAATGACATTTTCTTTGATATTTAACAGTTCCATCTAGTGGTAATCTCCTGTCGTCTTTGTGGTTGTTATAAATGGGCCAAGTCTAAACATCTATAAAAGAGCACGAATTGCTTTCCAGACATTTCCGCATGAATAGATTTCTCATTCAATTCTCTACTTCCTGGGTTTTGATGTCTTATTTTCAGACGTTAGCCACGTTTCTTACGTAAAAGAAACCACTGCACTCAGACTGATTTCAAATCAATTCCTAATATATATCTATATGTACAAAATAACTTTGTCTCTTTGTGTGACTTCGTTACCTATGGACTCGATAACGGCTAAGCCGATTTTTATGAAATTTCACACGAAGATACTTTATGTGACAATGTTTTTATATAGGTCCTCTACTGGAATGTTTTCGATTAGTATCGATAATAGATAAATGAATCAATCTGATTAAAGAAAGAACAGGCGATTTTGACGAAAGTTTACACCTTACACAGCCTAACATCACGAGTGCATTTGAGAAGTTTTATTAGCACACAAGCTGAATGGCTCGACGGATAAAATCAACTATACATTCTTTCATTTTACTGGGGCACGTTCAAAATAAATGTTTTCGTTTAAAGCACAATCAAAGCAGTATACTTGTCCTTTTTATTTTAAACTATAATTCTATCTATTATCCCCGCTCCACCACTAAGGCCAGACATATAAAATCAACAATAGTTTGTTTTTTTTATATGACAAGGGCACGTTCGAAATGAATGTTTCTGTTTAGAGCACAACTGAAGTATGATACTTGAGATATGCATTGAAAACGTTCTTTCAAGCCATTATATATAAAGAATGATATCTTAAAATCAACAGTAGGTATTCCATAATGCCATCATCTAGTGTGATTTCTGTCGACAGAGGAAAATCAAAAGGGTGTGGTTTACTAAGTAGAAAGTAGAGTTGGAGGCAAACCTTCATGCAAACAGATTAGCTTTTTCGGTTGCCGTGCAAACAACTCCAAGATTGTTGGATAGTGAGGGAATTGTTGATTACCCATAATTTATTACACTTATATAGATTTTCCAGAACCAATGAGTTCCTAACTTCTGCGCTTCAGTGCGTTTTCTGGCGGTTTCCGTATATTCTCTCTTGGCTGTGGCTATTTCTGTTTTACAATTACTTCTAATTTCTATATATATCTATTTGTACTGGACTTATGTCGGATAAGTTCGCGGTATGCAGGCTGCCTTTGAGCAGTAGCAGCTGCGCAAGTAGAAGTAAGCAGGGTTTTCTATAGAAGTTACGTGTGGAAACATGTATTTCAGTTGCTGCATTGAACCATGCTGTGGTCTTATTTGCTCACTGTTCCGTAAGAAGAAAAAATATATTTTTTCAGAGACCATATCTGATGAGATTCCTTGTGGCATCTCAGTCAGTTTCATTATAGTACCTTGTTTTGAGCAGAGGTTCTTCAACTTTGGATCGAGTTTAGGAACATTCCTATCATTACAACAGTGGGATCAGTATTCCCGAGAAGGCAATGAGCATTTGTTACACACTCATAAGGAACCGTCGTCAGAAATAGGTCCAGAAGTGGTGGTGGAAATTATGAGTCATTTTGTCATATATTATATTTTTCTGAAATCCACCCGTTCCAAAACATCTCAAACAAGTGTATTTTACTTTTTATTTATTTCCTGCTGAATCTTCAACATTTTAATCGTGTTCATTTTGAGGTTTTTAAATCTTCTCTTCTGAAAAGACGTGTTGTAAAAATAATCATGTTTTTTCGGTGTCTTGAATGTCTGCAATAAAAATCCATCGCTCCCCCACCCAAATATATTTCAAATATGCAAATGGACAATTATTTTGACCCCAAGAATGCTGCCTATAGCTCTCCTGCATTACAACATATTAACACGTCTTAATTCAATACTTAATTAAATCCTTGTATATTAATAATGCATTAATAGTGTATTTTTTATTTATTATTTAACCAGAGTTTTTAAATCACTTATTTCCAATATTGAACTAATTTGGAATTATTTTGGAGATGAGTAAATTGTATGTATTTTTACTAATTATTTGGACTATCATGCTCATCTTCTTCTTGTTGTTTTCACGTTTTCAGGTAACGGTTTCGATCCCACTCAAAACCTGTCAGAGGATTAGTTGACCAAACCGTAGTCAGATGACAACAGCTATTGAAGGCAGCAATTGCTGTGGGTGCAGTTGGAGGATTCAATATTCCTATCCCATCGCGGTTAACCTGACGAAAGCCAGATGAATATTAGAACGTCGTGAAACAACAACTATTAGATAAGGATAATAGTTCCAATAATTAAATAAAAAATACACTTCTTTCTAATCCAAATTAGTACAAAACAATGAGTCTGCTTCCTCATGCTGGTACATAACTCCATCATTTATGTATTGGAGGATTTTTATTTTTAACTTTGGGACCTAAAAGAACTTTATTTAAGTATCATACTTAATATCTGAATTCTATAGCTCGCTTTGCTCCAATACTACTTATGTTTGCTTGAATTTTAATTATATTAAACTTTCCATCCTTATAAGATATACATATATATAAATTTCCAAATATCCACGAAAAGACCCTCCCGCTACTTAATTACTGACACAACCTGAAAAAAAAGAAAATATCTGCTCATGATGTTGAACGCAATGTGTAAACGTGTAATCAAAATATTTTTGAAAGACAAGCCTCTTTCTTTATATTCCTTATTTGTTTACTAAACATTGTAAATTTATTATTATCCTAAACTTTAATCTCCTGCTGTCACTTATCTGATACTTTCCCACCATTTTCAAGTTCTTACATCAGTATTCCTTGACTAAGTTAATGTTTAAATATAAGGCCTATAATTGCTGTAGTATGTGGTTCCTTATGTATGATAATGGAATAACTGGAACATTTCTTGTCTAAATATTGATTTAAACGGGATCGTTACGTTTCCTCGAGACGACGGCTTGGATCTGTTTTGCATGATAAACACACATCCTTATAATTCTGAAACCTACCCTAATTCCTGTATATCCTAATTTATATCAGTAATATATTCTTGTAGTTTGGGTAATCTCTTTTGTTTCAACTGAACAATAAACAATTGACGTTCTCCCCAAGCCGTCAAGAAATCATATTCATCGCACTTTGAACAGTTTATAACCTTAAAAGACAGAAAATTAAAAATCAATACTAAACATCTATTGTTATTTATATTAGTAGACGTGCATAATCTATGATATAAACGACAAATTATCTATAAGATGGATATTAGCCATGGATGGAAGTTATATTAAGTAGAGACTCTATATTTTCTTTCCCTAATATGGGAAAACATACTTGGGATTGACACTGCATGAAAACGGAAATCTGAATCTCAAAGCCCAGCTGAATCCTACGCTAACTGCTTATATTATACTTATTGTAATGTATTTATTAATCCATAAACCATATGTAATTCTGGTTAAATTCTAGTAGATACTAACCTTAAATCTACATTTACTCATACATACCCCCAAGCCTTCTCCCCAACGTAACTACCCCTGACAAACCCGACAAGCTACTAAGTCTCATCCCTTTACAGTAGAGATCCCTAGGTGCAAGAAAGCCTTTTACTCCAATAGTTTCTTCCCCAGAACTGCGGGTCTTTGGAACACCTTTCCCGGGATTCTGCTTTCCCAACTGCACTGATATGCAGAAGTTCAAGTGTAATGTTAACAAACATCTATCTACTAACCTCCTTCATAATGACCCTGCTAATTAAGTCCCTGATAGTAGCCCCCTGCTTCAAAGTGGCACTGTGCCTTGCTTGGGGTGAAAATTGAATTTAAAAAAATCATAATCTTACTTTGAAGAGTATTTCTGATATTCATAAATGCACTCCCTGATAAAATTGTTTCGGAGATGGGTATATTTACTGATGACACCACTCTCTATAACAGGCACGAGTAGAAAACAAATGAACACATATCTAAGGAAATGGCAGAAACACTAGAGGATGATTTCACATCTTCAGTAGAATGGGGACAAAAATGGATGGTCACTAAGCTTGTTTCCTTAAATAATTACAAGAAACCTTCAATAACAATGGCCAAGAACACATTACCTGAAAGTACTTCCTTTAAACTCCTTGGCTTAACATTGACAGGGAACATGGACTGAAATAGATACATTGAGAGCTGCAAAGGAGGTGGGTTCTTTCTACCGTGCTAGAAAATTACTTACGCCTGAAAGTGTCCTGTACCTGTATAAGGTCACCATTCGCCCAGGTATGGAGTACTGTTGTCACCTTTGGACTAGTGCATCTGCTGCTTGTCTCTCAGTCCTGGGAAGGGTTCAAAAGAGAGTCGGCAACCTGATAGGTCCTGAACTGTCATCTAGGCTTCAGCCTCTGTCCCATCGACGAAATGTTGCATCCCTCTGCCTGTTCTACAAATACTTTCATGGTGAATGCTCCAACGAACTACAAGCATTTGTACCTCCTCGATGTGACTACCCCCGACACACCCGACAAGCAACTAAGTCCCCCACCTTTACAGTAGAGATCCCTAGGTGTAAGAAAGACTTTTACCCCAATATTTTTTTCCGCAGAATTGCAAGACTTTGGAACTCCCTTCTGGGATTGTGCTTTCCCAATTGTACTGATATGCAGAAGTTCAAGTGTAATGTGAACACACATCTTGCTACTCATCTCCCTTCATAAGGCCTCTGCAACTTATGTCCTCGGTAATAGCCCCTACTTCAAAGCGGCACTGTGCCACGTTTGGGGTGAAAATTGATTAAATATATATATATATATATATATATATTTATAATATGTATATCTGTGTGTTCGTGTGTGTGTTCGTCCGTCGAAACGACGAGGACCATCTGATCATCCTGTAGGGTGGGGGGAGTCATCATCGGTGAGTACGTATATGGCTGATAAGCCCAATCTTTGCTTGAAAAGTTCTATTGCAGTGGGAACAGGGAATCATAGCACAGGGGTTTCAAAACATTGTCCTTCCTGTCCTTTCTGCGCTTCTCTACAACAACTTTTCGGTAAATTTCATGTTTGCAGGCGCCGTCATGAACAGCAGCCCGCCACTTGGCTCTACCTGAAGCTGTCTGCTCCCATGATGACGGATCTAGGTTGAAGGTCTTATTTGGCCGCTATGGGAGCGCTTGCAATATTGGAGCTTAGCAAACAGAAGCTTCTTGGGTAGTCTGTAGTCTGGCATGCGGGCTACATGGCCGGCCCAGCGAAGCTGAACTTTCATCAGGATAGTGGGGATGCTTGGGAGTCCAGCACGAGTGAGGACTTCTATCTCTGGTATCTTTTCCTGTCAGCCTATGTCAAGCAGTTTCCTCAGTCTGGTGGTGTGGAAGTGATTAAATTTTCTAGCGTGCCGTTGGTAGACAGTCCGCGACTCACATCCATAGAGTAAGATGGTGAGTATGACAGCTTTATAGACTTTGGTTTTTGTCATGAAGGTGCTGCCTCTTCTGTACCATACATTCTTGTGGAGTCTGCCAGACGCAGCGATTGCTTTAGCGAGTTCAGTATTGATTTCATTGTGTGTATATATATATATATATATATATATATATATATATATATATATATATATATATATATATATATATACAAGATATATATTTTATATAATATAGAAATGTATATATAGTTTATGTATAACTGTAACTACCATTGATGCAGACTCGATAAACTCAAACTACTCATGCAGGGGCGTAAAAATAACTGACTTTGAAACTAAGCACGGACTAGCAATCTAAAAGATCCGTTGATCTCTCTCTCTCTCTCTCTCTCTCTCTCTATATATATATATATATATATATATATATATATATAGAGAGAGAGAGAGAGAGAGAGAGAGAGAGAAATATTTAGGCACCGCCAAAAATGGCCGCAAAATCAAGTTGTTGTTGTTTTTTAAAACTAAATTACATTTATTAAAATCCATTATTTCTGAGTAACTTTTTTTTCCAGAAAGATAAAACCCTGAATTTTATCATATAGAAAACAGAATAATTAAAAACTTTTTCTACTATTTTTAATTCAATTTTACATGTTAAATTTTCGCAAAAAGTTAACAATTGACATTTTTTGTCTTGCACAAAAAACGTACTTAAATATTTAAAAAAAAAAAGGTTTTTGAAATAATTAATTTATTTATTTATTGTCTAACTAAGATTTAGGATGATTTTATAAGAGAATATGCAAAAATATTATAATATAAGTACCTGAATTTCAAATAATTCCACTTATTCATATAGGTAACTAGATATTTCGCGTCAATGTAGAGTCTAGATCGACTCTGTTTACGTTTGCGTTTTATAAGAAGAAAACTATGGAAGACCAAACAGGCCAAAAAAAACTTATTTTTCAGTGATGAAAATTTCAATGTATTATTAAGCTGAGGCTGGCCAGTACCAGATGGGTGACCATTTGTATGAGTTTGTTTTTTAATGTGTATGTGTGTGGGGGCCAGGCTCCCCAAAATGCGGGGGGCAATTTAAAGCAGAATAAAAAAAATATTTCAGCGCGTTTGGTCCACCGTAGTCGAAAGGTGGCAAACGTTTTCAAACGGGATCGAAAAAAATGATGCTATTTTTAACACAAAAGGCACAATATTTATCGAATTTTTTTTTTTGTATCGATTATTCAAAGCATGCCCTGTTTAATAATGGTCATGCATTATTCGGCTCGCTAAAAAAAAAAAATGTTAATTTATTTATCAAAAATTTTAAAATGGCTTTTTTCGTATAAATATTAAATTTTTTTTTGTTTGTTTTGTTTTGCTTAACTTAAATTAATTATTTTACTTAACATATTCACCGAATTTCACACTTCAAAACTCAAAAGCGGGATAATTAAGCACAATCGAAGTTCTGGTATTCAGACGTCAAAATCAGGTATGCAAACAATTTTTTTTTTTTAATCTATAATTCTATCCCTTACAACAACACAAAATGTTTTGTTCAGTTTCAGATGATTATTTTAAGCATATTTGTTCCCACTTCAAAACAAGGGGGGGTTGTAAGCAAGAACGTATATATATATAAATATTGTTTATGAAAAATAAGTACACTATTATAAAGTCCATTCTTCTCCTAATAATCGCTGAAAATTTCGTATTGATCCGATAATTACCTGATTTTTGGTAGATTTTTAAAAAGACGGTCCGTCAAAAAGTACTGACCTCCCCCCCCAGTTTTGGCGGTGCTTATTATATACACACTAATTTCATACGTAATCCGTAGAAATAAAATTAAATATCATGTTTAAGCGTGTTATAGGCCGGACGCGCAGCCAGTAGAGAGAGAGAGAGAGAGAGAGAGAGACAGACAGACAGACAGACAGACAGACAGAGACAGAGAGAGAGAGAGACTGTCCTCTCGATTTTGAGCGTGACCACCTACTTTACTTCTTGTTATCGCCCCCCCCCCCGCCTCGAATTGGATGTCTTCGCCATATATATATATATATATATATATATATTTTGTGTACAGAAAGTTGTTAGTTGAGACAGGTCATTGGTACTGTCGGTTTCAAGCCCGATAATAAGGCCCGTTTAAGGTATCCTTATCGAGCTCTCTTCAGCCAATATTCGTCTATCTTATAACCGGAAGTGTGAAGTATATATACCTCGCGAATCCACGTTCAAATCTCGTTTTGTTTAATCCCCCCCTTTTTTATCTATCTATCTATCTATCTATCTATATATATATATATATATATATATATATATATATATATATATATATATATATATCGGGTAATGTAATACCTAATTTTCAACTTTGAATTATTTAAATTTAAGATCTAATTTCGAAAAAATGTTTTTTTTATATGAATCGATTTTAATTTGAACCCCCTTTAATTTTAAAATCTCTTTCCTTATGTATAAAAACTTTAAAATCTGTATTGGTATCGGTTAAAAACTTAAAAATTCGTTTAATTATATCGAACATTTAAAAATTTCCAAAAATACGTTTAAAGTTTTAAAAAATATATTTTTAATTATATCGAATCACGTTTAAAAATTTCGAAATACGTTTAAAAATTATTTTTTAAAAACCCAAATCTTTCAAGGTTTGGGGAAGTGAGTATTTATCTATCCTAAGTGATTTCCCTAGTTTATTAACATTATTATATTTTTCTATAGTTTTAAATTCGAAATAGATTATAAATTACATTTATAAAATATAATTTTATATATATATATATATATATATATGACATTAATTAAAAATCTATAATATAATTGCGATTAAAATCCAAGTTTACCGACTAATTATTTATGTATTTACAATTTTTTTTCCTTATATATATATATATATATATATATATATATATATATATATATATATATATATATATATATATATATATAAACAACATCTAAGTGTTGTTCTTTTCATTGATCCAATTTATTAGGAGCCCCTTCCTTCTATGTATGCAACTTTTCAAAGCTTCACTCCTCACATTTAAACATTTTATTTTTGGGTCATGAATGGACCGGAGGATGTAGTATTTCTCTGCGTTACAGAGTGAGCATTGACTTAATTCCGGGACGTATGCTGGTCTATGCTCTATTTTTCTCCATTTTATGGAAAAGGGTGTATTTTTTTCTTTAAGCTCCCACACGCGGGTAGCTAATGTTGTATTCATCCTTGTTGTAGCTCTAAAGGAGCTCATATGTGCATAATATCTTTGTTTAAATTGGCCTTTTGTCATACCTATATATATTTCCGGTATATTTGTGGATTGTTCCATTACTGTGACCTCATAGACAAGGGATTCAGCTTTACAATTACCCTCCAATGGACAGCTATTTTTGGTCCTGCAAGAGCAGCCTGCGTTATCTATCTTTTTTGGTTCTTTGGATATTATCGACTTTATTGATGGAGCTGTCGAGTAACTAACTTTCACCGTGTTTCTATTAAAAAGTTTATGTAGTCTATGTGTTCTTGGAAAATGTTTGTCTAGAAGGCTAATATTTCGAATTTAAAGCTATAGAAAAATATAATAATGTTAATAAACTAGGGAAATCACTTAGGATAGATAAATACTCACTTCCCCAAACCTTGAAAGATTTGGGTTTTTAAAAAATAATTTTTAAACGTATTTCGAAATTTTTAAACGTGATTCGATATAATTAAAAATATATTTTTTAAAACTTTAAACGTATTTTTGGAAATTTTTAAATGTTCGATATAATTAAACGAATTTTTAAGTTTTTAACCGATACCAATACAGATTTTGAAGTTTTTATACATAAGGAAAGAGATTTTAAAATTAAAGGGGGTTCAAATTAAAATCGATTCATATAAAAAAAACATTTTTTCGAAATTAGATCTTAAATTTAAATAATTCAAAGTTGAAAATTAGGTATTACATTACCCGATATATATATATATATATATATATATATATATATATATATATATAGATAGATAGATAGATAGATAGATAAAAAAAAAGGGGGGGATTAAACAAAACGAGATTTGAACGTGGATTCGCGAGGTATATATACTTCACACTTCCGGTTATAAGATAGACGAATATTGGCTGAAGAGAGCTCGATAAGGATACCTTAAACGGGCCTTATTATCGGGCTTGAAACCGACGGTACCAATGACCTGTCTCAACTAACAACTTTCTGTACACAAAATATAAGTACGCTCTTAAAATTTGGATTTTCCTTTTAATTGAGCACTCTGCTGGAATTCTTTTTCCAAAAAAACTAATCATATATATATATATATATATATATATATATATATATATATATATATATATATATATATATATATATATAGTCATCGCGGTGAATTTAGTCTCTATACCCGTTGAGGCAAAATATACGATGCTATACTTAATAGTGTGCGTGAATGTTGTTGGTGGTAATTACACAAAATGACAGCCACGGGTGACTATACCTCTTAAAAATAATTTCTGATATCGAGCTTTGCATTGTGCGTGGAAGAGGTATACTGTTTTAATACTCACTTTTCAATCGTCCGAAGAATTAATTTATTGATAATTGAAAATCCACATCGAAAAACAGAGAAATGATGCACCAAAGTAAACAATTGTATTTTCTCCATTTCTTCGTCCTTGTGTTTCATGTAATCTATTTTCTATTTTTAAAACTCGTTATTCAATTATTTTTTCTTTCTCTCCAAAAACCTTTTTTTCTGTTACTAACTTTTCTGGTCGAATTTCACAACTCGCTATAGCGGCCATTTTCTGTCTGTTACTTGTGTTACTCTCAATCTTTTCCTTCTGACTGCGCACATCGCGGGAGAAGCAGACGTTTATCGCGCACAGTTATCTAAACATCACAATAGTGTTTTTATATGTGCAATTCTATTAAATTCGTAATGCACAAAATTGTTCTCTTGTACTTTTACACACACACACACACACGCACACACACACACGCACACACACACGTACAGACACACACACACACACACACACACACACACATATATGTTAAAATTACCCTGTTTCTGCTTATATGTGCATGTGTATAGTATTATATTTAATCCTGAACAAAGAATCGTAAATATATATATATATATATATATATATATATATATATATATATATATATATATATGCGTGTGTGTGTGTGAGTATGGTTTTATAACTAACCACTTCAAAAAGAATTTTTGAAGAAATATTTTTCTTTAATTCATATGTTTTTTTATCCTTAATATTATCTGACGAAGAATCGAAAGTACTAGCGAAAATTATATATATATATATATATATATATATATATATATATATATATATATATATATATATACTAGTAAAAGTATGCTGTTGGGTTCAAAAATAGCCTACAGAAAATGGACTCTGATTTATGAAAATATGATAGGTTATAAAAAGGAAGGTTGTAAAGAGATAATTTCGAATGTGGGGTATCAAAACCAAAGCAAAATATGATGAAAGTAAAAATTGAATAGATAAACTCCATAATTTATTATACCATACCTGTTCACACTGAAAAACTTTTCACAATATTTTGTGGATCTATATTAAAAAAACGTGTTAAACTTTGTGAAATATTACCATTCTATGGGGGTCAGGCGCGAACGAACACCCCATAATTTTATTATACCATATTTCTTCAAACTGAAACATAATTATCAAAGTGTAATACGCAGATAGATATGAAAAGTCTTTATTAAAGTTTGTGCCTATTTCCATTCTATGGAGCCCAGGCGCGAACGCAGATCCCACAATTTCATTATACCATCCCTATTTAAGTTAAAACATACTTATCAAAGTATTATTATGTACATCTATATCAAAAACACGTGTAAACGTTTTTTTTTTATTAATTTTTAAATTTTTTATATCCATACTGTGTGGACCAATCGCGTACGCAGACCCCACAATTTTAATGAATCATCATTATGCCAGATCAAACATGCCATTCCGGTGTCTCGATACATCTTCTATCATTATATGTTATCAGTTTTCTATAATAGTCAACTATATAGGAGCCTATTCGTGACCAGACACACACACAGATGTCCAGCTTTATATATATATATATATATATATATATATATATATATATATATATATATATATATATATATATATATATATATATGTCATGGAACTTTCTAATTAATTTCAATTCATCGTCAGGGATCCCTGGGGTTTTGTAGATTACAACTGCATTTTTAGGGTCCGGAAATTACTAAAGAAAACAGAATTAAACAAAATCAATGACAAGGCACTGTCTATGTGCAATAAGATACTGTCTGATAACAAGCCTTAACCATCATATTACAGTTATGATTAAAAGCAAAATTAAAATATGAAAACTACATTATTACATATTAAACTGGCGACGGATTAAGATCTTGAGTTTCTCATTTTAAAAAAATTCTATAGATATGATGTTCGCTATTTTTAGTTCATTTGAAGAAGTGAATGGATGACTTGAAACTCAAATCTTATATTTTGCACAACGCTCTCTTTAAAATTGTTCTCAATGGAGCATTGTTGTTTGGGTTTTATGATAAATAAATCCAGTTTCGTAATATATACTTCTGTGATCCAATTGTCTTACGTTATCGGAAACAATCACGTTCTTTTATACAGTCTTTAGCAATAGCGGTAGTTTAATTTTAAGTAAGGCGTTCACTCAACCAGACAAATACATAGGTATTAATTTTTATTTATTGCGGACTATTATGTTCATCTTTATAAGTTGTTGTTTCACGACGTTTCGGCGCCCGTGGCGCAGTTGATAGAGACGTTGAATCTCTACCGTTACAGATGAGCAGTGTCTGAAGATAGCGGTTTCAATCCTACTCAAAGCCGGCCAGAGGTTTACTTGGCCAAAACATAGTGAGACGATAACAACAATTGGCAGTAATTGCTGAGAATGCAATTAGGAGATTCGAAGTTCCTATCCGTCGAGGTTACCACGTGACGAAGACCAGAGGGATAGTTGGCCGAAACGTCGTGAAACAACAACTAATAAAGATGAGAATACTAGTCCGCAATGAATAAATTAATATAAATAATACTCATTTCAATAATGAATTCCAATTAAAATAGCATAAATACATTGGTGTCATGTGAAACGGTTAGTATTAGTATTAAATATTATTATTTAATACTAAATTTTAAATATTTTTAAATTTTAAATATTATTATTATTTATTTATTGATTATTAGTAGTATTGAAATTAGTATTAGTAGTAGTAGTGTTAGTATGAAACGTTTATAAATAGAGCAACACTCGAAGCTTTATCTTGTCTAGTAATTGCAAACATCTCAATATTCAGAGCGCTAGCAATACGGAAATTATCATATTACCAAATTTTAATATTCAATCATAGTATTATGCTAAACTAACGCAGCTCTACAGTTTTAGCAATCTCCTTTGATATGTGCTCATTAGTTTTACGCTCTTGTCTGTTATAGAGTGTCGTGTCATAAAGAAATGTTCTCATCTCAGATAAAACATTATCAGGGAGTTAACTTATGAATATCAGGAATAATAAAAGTCATTTATGAATATCATGAATATTAAAAGTCGAAGGACTTACTCGCATCACCTAGTAACTGTGGCCCTAACTGGTTAGTAACGTTCAATGCTGTCAAGACTAAGCTTATTTCCTTTAATAATTACAAGACACCTTCTACACCACTGATTGCCATGGCTAATGGTACACTGTCTCACAGTAATTCCTTCTTCAATCTTCTAGACTTAACATTCGCAGACAACATGAATTGGAACAAATACATTGAGGCAATGTCAAGAAATACTGCGAGGAATGTAGGTTTTCTCTATCGTACAAATAGGATACTTACACCTGATAGTGTCCTGTATCTCGACAAAGCCACGGTCGCATATGGATGGAATATTGTTGTCACATCTTGCCACGTGTTCTTCGCTCCGAGGGTTTAGAAAAGTCGCCAACCTAATAGATCGTAAACTATCAACTGAACTCCAACATCGCCGTAACGTGTCATCATTTTGCCTGTTTTACAAGTGTTTCAATGACGAACTCAGAGCATTAGTACCCGCTCGACAGTAATACCCTAACCCTAACCCGACAAGCAGCAAAATTCGCACCCCTATAGTGTAGAGATCCCTAACTTCATAAATAGTATCCCTGCAAATTAGGTCCAGAATAGTAGCCCCTCACGAATAAGTTCAACTGTGCATGGTTTGGGTTGAAATGACAATAAAAATCACAAAGAATAGTTTGTAACGCCAGTTCCAAACAAGGGATTTTCTTTGTGTAAATGAATATTAAACCAGAATTGTTTTTTTTTTTTTTTCTCTTTTCGATGAAGTCTTCTTTTGTAATCTAAGCCAATCGTTCTGGACTTTTTTCAGCCGATGGAACATTCCTTATTTATATCAATGAACCCACATTCTTAATTATTTTCTTAAAGAATGGGTACACGTCTTTTTGCATTCTCATCTGTTATAAGAATAAATAAGAAACATGCATATATTTACTAGTGTATATCTAGTTTATATAATTGAATTATTTTATAAAACTATGAACAGCATTTAAATATATTGCATTGATATAATTGGCTGTGCTATATTTCTTAAACTATTTAATAAAAGAAAACAACTATTTTAATAAACAATAAAATAAAAAAAATTACACGCAGCAAATATGAGTTTATTAGGATTTCTGTCAATTCTCTTTGAAATATAGAACGGACAAAAGTGAAATAAATTAATAAGTACGAATAAATACTCAGAAAATAATATTGTGCTACATAGTTCACTACAAATAATACACTCTCATTATAAGAGACCATCTTTAATTTACTCTTTCAATGTAGCAGAATTTGGCAGACAATATTCTCTTTTCGCCTAATGTGTTTCAAAGACTCCTTTGTTTTAGGTAACATTTTCCCAACTTCTTTCTCCGGTAAAGAATCGCCGTACATCAAAGTTGCTCCAAATTCATTTATCACACAATTACAACAAAATCCACATATTATTATTATTATTATTATTATTATTATTATTATTATTATTATTATATTCGATAACAAGAATACACTAATAAAAGACATAGTCATATTCTTGTCCAGAGTTGCTAGATTGGCGTTTTACAGCCGAATTTCGTGAATTTGGCGGTTAGATTATATCTAGTATTTTTTTTACAAAGAAGTCGCCACTTATCAATGGGCAAAGTTTATTCGAGGATAAGGGTTAAAGAGTGTACAGTAGTCAATGGGACAATGTCATAGTAACCGTTTGTAGTGTCAATTTGGTAAATTGGACTAAAGGGGACGGCTTATTAAGAACTTATTTACGTTGGACTTGAAGACGCTCATATTGTGGAAAGCAGGAAAACGGAAGAGAGTTTCACGGGTATGCAGAAAGAAGCTTTGTTCTTGGGATCTACGTTTAGGTTTAGGCACAGATAAAAGAGTGGGGGAATTATTGATAGTGTTTTCAGATAAACGAGTGTTGCTCGTGCATGTGCTGGAAAGGAGTATTCAAATTATGGATTAAAATAGCATTTCTATTGGTCTGTTATGTTTTTTTTTGTTCTTAAATAGTATTTTCTTTGGGCTAAACTGCTTAAATTGAGAATAGCATGTTAGGTTTTCTATTATATTTAAGTTTGAACAGGCATTTCATTTTGTCTCCTGCTAAATTAAACGATTTCATAATTTTTTTTATTATTTATTCATTTTTTGTTCCGCCATGCTTACATTGAAAATAGTGTACTCATTGATATGTGATAGAAAATTTTTAGACATTTTATTTGGTCTACCATGCTGAATTTTCTAATGCAATTTTCTTTCATCTATCCTGTTTAAGTTTGTAAATAGCATTGTATTTGGTGTTCTATTATAACAGAGCGCGGAAGCACGTATGGAGCAGCAACAAAAGCAAACATATGAAAATGACCGAGCTGTGTGCCGTCACGGCGAGGAAGAAGGAAAAAGATTATAAAAAAGAAAACGTGGCCCGGTAAGGTCAGAAATATACATGTTACATACGTGACTGAGAACGATAGAGAAAGGCGTATCTTTAATGTGGCCAGACAAAAACAGAGTTCCACGTATTCGACACGGTAGAGCCTTGTTAAACACATTGGAGTATAAGAAGATTTTTGAATAAGAAAAGCGTTATTCTGGAAGTATCTGTAAATAAATGTCTGTTGTTCTAACTGCAAAAAGGTGAGTTGAAGTCTCCCCTTTCTTCCTTGCGACTGTTTGCATACAATATATGCGCTCCGAGTGTTTGCATATAACGACTACGTTACACTCTGCTATATTTTTTAATAAGATTTCGTTTTGACTGCTATGTTATAGGTCGTAATAGCATATTAATTTGTTTGTTATGGTAAAATTGGAAATATTTTATTTTGTGTGTCATTTTAAAGTTATAAATAGTATTTTATTTTGTCGGTGATGTTACAGTATTAAAATAACATTTTTGGTGTCTGTCATACTAAAATTTAAAATAGCAGTTTTTTCGCTCCATGTGCACACGAATTTCTCATATTTTTAGACTATATGCCTTTGTTCTTTCGGCGTAAATGTGTAAAGGTGTAGAGAACTGTAATTTAAATCCTATAAATGATTCGTTTACAAATGACTATGAGAAACCTCAGCATGAGTTGAGCCTCACGACAACTTACTAATCCCCTGCGACTTTAGTACTGGAGCTCTCCCGCAAATAATTTTAAACAAAACCCGTCGCACCCTTTGGGAGTTTCCCTAACCCCTAACCACCTACCCTGGACCATTTGCCCTTCAGTAAGTTTAGCCTTAGGTAATGCTGTCCTTTTACAAATGTTTGGCAGCTGTTTATATCTTTTTACTTTTTTTATAACCGGCATTTATATTTTTTAATTAAGAAAAAACTCAAATTCATCTCTATGCTTTTGTCTCCCTATCCCATCTCTTTTCTTTTTATCTTTCTTTCTTTCTTTCTTTCAAGTAATATAATTTTTATCAAAATATCGACAAGAAATCTCAAATATTTTATTACAATTACATTTTTTCTGTTTTGAATTTAAAAAAGAAATCGTATTTTTGTTTCTTTCTTTATAAATAAAAAATCAATAATAATAATAATAATAATAATAATAAAAGTAATATGATTTGATATTTTACTGCATTTTTACTTTTATTTATTTATTTTGTTTTTTTTTTTGGAATTACGAGAGATCAAGTTTACATTAAAAACCCAAAAAAAGAAAATGGTTGTAAATGTAGTGCGGTTGTCATTGCATTTCACAAATATAAGCTGACGATACCTTTTTTTTCTTTTCACATTTCGACAAATGTTTTCGCAGGTTTAATCCATGGGGCGGAAGTAAAAGAGACGCTATTGCCTACGGCCGTTTTTCCCCCAAAGTGTTTCTCTTGTACCATTAGTTCTCCAAGCCTCACCTTACTTTTATCTGTTTTCTTCGTTTTAGTTTGTTTTCAATCAATAGGACCGCAACTCACCGTAGTAACATTCCGCACTGTGTACAATCTTTTCGATGAGAGAAAATATAATAGCTAAATAATTTGATGGTAGCTTGACACAAATTTAACCACGTTCGTTTCTTTTTTTTTTTACATTTTTTGTCCGACATTTTGTTTAGCATATTTTTTCTAACTATTGCAGAAATTATGCCATGTAATAAAACAAAGCAATGCTTTAAAATAATGTGTCGCTCTCTGGCAAATCAATAAAATTGTTATATTTGCTTTTAAATTGGTTTAAAAGAAATTATGTTTTCTTCAAGTTTTCAGCCGTATCTTTGCATATTTATGGAAATAATTATTTCTTGGTCATTAGGTGTGATTAAGTTAAAAATAAAATTTTTACGACTGTTGTCACACTTAAGTTTTAATATACTTTAAGATGCGCAACGCATAAAAGCTTCAGTTCTTAACCTGGTTTTCTAAGTGCTTTAAAGGGGTATGTTCACAATAATATAAAGATATCACTATTCATTTCTCTAATTTGCAAATGTAAACGTACAGAATAGTTAACACTTAACATTCAGGAGCAGATAAACAAGACAACATTTGTATGAATAATAAGATACTTCACAAAACTAGGACGTTTTGTTTTTAATCTTTCCCATTCAACCCATCGGTTTAAAGTACCCTGAAAGAGCACTTCCTTCGCCAACAAACAAACTTATATACGAGTGGCTTATCAGCCTTAATAAAATGTAACTTGTCTGTGTGAAAAAATACAATTATCATTGCTAAGCACATGGATTAAAATTTATTTCCGAGGCATCCAACAATGTGTGAAAAAATCGCTTGATTTAAAATATTTTAATCGTCCTTTTTTTTACTCACATTTATCCTTAGCAAGGCATATCGCCACTTGAACGTAAGGTGTTACTAATTGGAACTATGCCTAGGAAGGATAACCAAGAGGTAGATTTACGTTACATTTCACCTTCTGCATATAGTGATATGCAGAAGTTTAAATGTAACGTTAGGTAACATAACGTAACAGACAGGAAAGCAGGTAACAGAAAGGGGATTCCAATGTCTTGTTATTTGAGGGAAGAAACTATTGGAAAGCCTTCTGGCATCTCAACCGTGAAGAGTTGTGAAAAGACCTCAACAGTGAAGAGTTGTGAAAAGACCTCAACAGTGAAGTGTTGTGAATTTGTTCTTAAGCGGATTTGTCGGGTATATGTACCTCGATATGACAGAAATACAACGAGACCAGCAAAATACATTCCATTGAATTATTTGTAAAACGGGCACAGAGATACAACATTTCGCGATGGGACAGAGGTTGGTGCTAAGTTGACTAAGTGGAACTTAGAATAAAAACTCTTTTTTAGACCTTATCAAAGAGGGAGAGACGAGTTGCAGATTCACCGCCACAGATGTGGCAACAATTCTCCATTCATGGGCGATTGGTTGCTTTGTAGAGGCAAGGTTACTCTCAGATGTGAAGAGTCTTGTAGCACGATAGTGGAAACCCACCTCCTTGCAGCAGCCTTCGCAATGTCCTGAATGTATTTGTTCCAGTTCATGTTTCCTGTGAATGTTAAGACGAGGAGTTTAAAGAAAGAATTCTCAGATAGGATGTTGTTTATCATGTATATCGGTGGTTGAAGACACGTCCTGTTGAAGGAAAGCAGCTTAGTCTTACTAGCATTAAATATTACCCTCCATTTATGGCACCATTCTACTAGCGTCTGGAGGTAATTTTTTAACAATTTTCACATTCTCATAAATTCGTATACAGTCGTTCTGTCCTCGTGCATGTTATAGAGTGTTGTATCTCAGACACAATAATATCAGGGAAGTCGTAAATGATATCCAGAATATTAGTGGTCCAAGTATCGACCCATGTAGCACTCCAGCATTAATGTTATACTGCTAGGATGTACGTCCATAAATGACATCCTGGATGGTCATGTTGGTTAAGAAGGATTTACTTATATTTAGTATACGTACAGTTATACCGTACGATTTAATTTTCATTAGAAGCTTTTCGTGCTAGACTTTGTCAAAAGCATTGGATATATCAAAGGCTACAGCCCTGGCTTCGTCCGCCTTATTCAGTGCATGGTATATGCATTCAGAGATGACTTTAAATAAATGTAGTAGAATGACATTGTCTAAACTAATACTATTTGTCATGAGATAGAATACTCTTGCCACATTTAGGCAAGAACTGTTCAAAGTAACCTTTCCCGGGATGACAGGTTTCAAATCCGGCTTCTAAATCATATAGGTGAAGATCTTTTTTCTTTCTCCTTCCAACCAATTTGCGAGTGTATCTTTGCTCTATCATAAATTTCTTGGAAAAAATGAGTTTTAATTTACGTTCTACTTCTGCTAGATATCCACAGCATACACTCGTCTAGTTAAAACTCTGTCAACCATTACCCCTACATTCGATCTATGTCCAAAACTAAACTCAAACTCCACGAACAACGTTCTTTTCTTGAACTGTTTGAGGAATTCTGTAATGTGCGACGGTTTTCCACTTGACTACATCGTCAGCATTCCAAGTCCAATGTAAGCAATTACTCGTTCCTCTTCTAAGATAATCAAAGTCTACCCAATATCCACAATTACAAATTATTATAGTCTTGTCTCACCAAATTATCGCATTCATTAAGCCGCTATCGTCAAGAGAATATACAGCCTTGATGATCGGTGACTCGCTGGTGAAATACATATAAACATATACGCATCAGTAGATCAATTAATTAATTTTATTGGCAAAACATAGCAGAGGGCACTAAATAATATAAAAAGACAGAAGATTCTGCCTGAATGTATTTTAAGGTGACGTTAAACCTGGATAATGTAAACAGCATTACGACACCTCCTGGCATGTTATTCCGCGGAGCACTTTTATTACAATGGTCGACGGTTGTACAACTTTCGATGTGTGACACGGATATAAATTTCGATGTGTGGCACGGATATAAATTTCGATGTGTTGCACGGATATAAATTTCGATGTGTGGCACGGATATAAATTGCGATGTGTGACACGGATATAAATTTCGATGTGTGACACGTATATAAATTTCGATGTGTGGCACGGATATAAATTTCGATGTGTGGCACGGATATAAATTTCGATGTGTGGCACGGATATAAGTTTCGATGTGTGGCACGGATATAAATTTCGATGTGTGACACGGATATAAATGTCGATGTGTGGCACGGATATAAATTTCGATGTGTGACACTGATATAAATTTCGATGTGTAGCACGGATATAAATTTCGATGTGTGGCACGGATATAAATTCCGATGTGTGACACGGAGATCCATTTCTATGTGTGACAAAGATATCTCTTTTGATATGTGACACGGCGATCATTTTCAATGTCTGGTACGGATATCACTTTCGATATGTGACAGGAATATCACTTCCGCATTGTGACACGGAGATCATTTTCTATGTGTGACACGGATATCACTGTCGATGCGTAACACGAAAATCTATTTCAATGTGTGACACAGATATCACTTTCGATATGTGACACGGAAATTATTTTCAATGTGTAGCACAGAGATCATTTTCCATGTGTTACACGAGGTTGAGACTAAATGTTGGGAGGAAAAAAAACTCTTTAAAAAGAAGATTTATATTATACAAGTATTTATTCTCTTGTCTGCAGATTGCGCCTTAGTTTGAAGTACCTGTCATGCTTAAGTTTAACATAGTAGTTTACTCAGTAAATGAGCAGATTTAATTGGCATATAATGGTTTCACTTTGCTAAGAATTTCAAAGTTTATATTCCAGTTGTGTGGAAAAAATACTGAAAACAGTTTGTCATTTGTGAGGAAATCAATAAAGTTAATTTATTTCAATGATTTATATTTTCTTTCATGTATTTAATATTTTTTGTGAATTTTTTGCAATGTAAATATCTTTATATTAATCATATTTTTATTTTACGCGTTTTTTGTGTTTTCTTTTCAAATGTGTTCGATGATATGATTTATGTATATATTTTATGTTTCATATCTTATATGAGTTCACATTTTTTAACGTTGTTTATGTGCTTGAAATATTACTTTATCTACTTATTATTTCTTAAAGTGTATTGAAGTGCGGTACGTGTGAACTATACGTTGTTAGGTTTATATTTTGTTTAATGTCTTTATAACGTTTATATTTGTATTTTAAATTTCGATGCTATTTTATAGTTTATATTTGATTCCAATGGATTATTTTTAATTCTTTTTATATATTTCATGTTTTTTTAATGTTGTATTTTCTATGTTTCGTTTAAGCGTGCCTTACCTTTTATCTGCTAGAGTATTATTTTTTCTGTTAATACGTTGTGTTTATAAGTTTATAATTTTTAAATGCATCAATATCGGTTGGTTCAATTTATTCTGCATGGAGAAATCCAATATCACGTTTCTGCTTCTGATTCATGTCCGTGACAGGGGGTGCTTTCTTAGAACTTCTCAACGTGAATATTTGCAAAAGAGATCTGAAAGTTTCATGTCATGAATGCATTAGTTGTTACATGAAAACAATACAGTTTGCAACCCTATCCGACCAATTTGGCCGGGAGAAAAAATAGGAGGCATTTCTTTTGAAAGGTCGCACTATTATTTACTTTTGTCTGTTTCATTTGTTTTATGTGTCATGTGTTTTATATTCCTTTATTTGTGCTTCATATTTCTATTTTTTGTGTATTATTGACACATTCAATTCCCCTTTGTGTTCTGATTCCTATTCGTCGTTTCTATTCTCTTCTGATTTCAAACGCTCATTAATTTCGCATCCTACATTCGCTGATTGCTCACACTGTCACCTGCAATCGCCGATTTCATCTTCCTGCTCCCTCTCTAATATTCATTCCGTTCACTTAACCCTTGTCCTATTTACCATTATTCCTTACCGTTTTCTCTTCTACATCTTATAGATCCAATCAATAAATATATTCCATCATTCGTTACTGATTTGGATCGGAGTTTCTCTATTACCATATTTCATCCGTATTCCAATTGTTCATTAGATTCTCGTATTCCATTCGACTTTCCTTAATGCATTGTATGTCGATTTCCATTATTAATCTAGACATTCAATATTGTATTTTATTATCGTTTTTTTTTCTCTCATTTTTTTGGCAATATTCTCTTATCTTCCTGGTATTATATTCTTCACTTAATATTCTAATTTATTCTGATGTTTATTCGTAGATATTTCGTTTTGTCTCCGTTTGCCAAAAAGCAGATTTCCTGGTGACGTGCTGCTGGAAAAATCTCGTCAGTGTCTACACTTTCGGTAATATTTTCTGACGTACTAACCACTAAGTGGCTAAATCAAATGATTATATTAAAATAACTATGCTATATTTTATTATCTAGTTTACAAAATGATAAATATTAATTCTCTCTCCCCCCACTTACACCAGATACACAGGAGAGAGAGTTGTAGTTGTTGTTGTTGTTGTTGTCGTTGTCGTTGTTGTTTGTATTTTTTAACGATAAATACGGGTAAACAGTGGCTTCCCTCAAAGCTCATTTTTTATTTACTTAGAAAGTCGCCCATAATTTATTTGGACGCATATAACATTTTATTCATTTTATTATTTTCAAAACAGTAAACTACGTACACGCGTTTTTCAAGGTAGCTACCTCTCATCAGCGTAGCTTGACTGTTTCTAGGAATCGAACTCCAGACCATGTTTACTACACTCCGGCGCGTTAACCGTTAGCTCTGATGAGTCGTGGACGACGAAACACGTGTCAGTGGATACTTACATTTTAAAAGTTATATATATATATATATATATATATATATATATATATATATATAACTACTTAATTTACTCACATAAAATTAATATACGAAAGTATAGATTTATGCGTAAACTGTAAGTATTTACTTCAAAAGTGATCAGTACGTAGGTAGAGCTAGTTAGTAATTTATAAAATATATATGGTGATTAAGCTACACTGAATATTCCGAGTTTCATCCACTCTAGGACTATTCGGGCTTACACAAACACAGACAGACACACAGAGACACACAAGCCTGAAGAGTCCTAGAGTGGATGAAACGCGGAATATTCAGTGTAGCTTAATCGCCATATATATTTTATGAATTGCTATATATATATATATATATATATATATATATATATATATATATATATATATATATATAAGAACAAATAATTCATAAAACATGTTAAATACACTTTAAAGAAAGTTAAAAACATATTTAATTTTCAAAATGGAAATACAAATTAAGTGGATTATCCTTATTTCGAAAGAAATACTTTCCTTCTTATCAGAGGAGAACTTGGTCGTTTACGGTCTTAAATGTGCTACCATAGATAGTAGTGTCATCAGCGTAGATGTTTACGAATAATGTAAGGATGTGATTTGGAAGATCATTAATATAGATCAGGAAGAGAGTTGGGCCCATGATGGACCCCTGAGGAACGATTATGAAAAATGCTATTTTCGCCGTCTGTATGTAGCTTGATTAAGCTGACCGGTGTTACGGTTGAAAGATCATATTCTTCGCATACAATAAAGATGGGAGTACTGCAGGCCTATAGGCTTAAAAGGCTTGTTGTAGCTGCAACGAGGGTGCGCGATAGAATGCACCCACATAGATTAAGCTTGCAAATATGGCCGCCTGTGAGCTTCAGCTGATTGAAAATGCCCAATCTTGGGAGTAGCAGAACTACCAACTCAAGAGCGGACGTGTAGTGGTGACGTGGCCACTATGTAGTGAATCTGAAGTAGGAGAAAGAATAAAAATAAAAAAGATAGAAAATATGCCGCTGATACGTAAGAACTTTAGAAGTCAGAAATCTGTCGGATGAGATGTCGGCAAAATTTTTTTTTGGAGATAAGGCGGAAGGCGCATTGATATTGGAATTGGCATGGGATGGCTGAATGACAGCTGTTAACGAACATGAGGTTACTTTACCCACATCCCTGAATGATGCCATATGGGCCGTGAAAAAAGGTCCGGCCGAATAAATTATTTAAGACGGGAGACATAGAAAACATATGTCTGCGCTGTATATTTATACGAACGCTTATTTGGTCAAGAGTGTGGAAAAAATCTCGAATCTGGTGGCTACCATATAAAAAAATGTTATATAGACACAACGAAAAAATATTGACCACTACACAAAGAAAGGAAAAGATAAAGAAAATTAAAGAAAACAACAACAACAACAACAACGTAGGGTCCCTTCATTGAACAGCGGTGAAAAAAAAGGCACATTAAAATCATGTATAGTTATATTATATGCTAAATTCAGAGAGATAAGAAAAAAACAGATAGCTCGATCGACATACAGATAACGAATTGTTGATTTTAAATATGAAAATGCAGAAAGAAGAAAAATGCTATGTTACGGTGTAGAAAAAATAAACAGAGGAAATTGAAAAAGAAAGATATATCAATCCATATACTGATAATAAATTGTTGATTTTGAATATGCAGCCAATGTGTGAAACAGAAAAAAAAAGAAATAGAAAAGAAATATAAACTTTAGTTACAAAGTGTGAATAAAGAGACTTGTCACAATTACGAGAAACACGTCAATTAAATATTTGTTATGAATTTATAGCTTAAACAATTATATACAGTTAAAATGTGGTTAAATTGTAAAAGCTTTGTGTACTTTAAGGAAAAACAATGTGTATTTTCTTTTGTTAAGAAGCAACGGACATTTTCTGCTGATGTGAAATTGTTTTTTCTCTAATTGCACGCTTTTTTTTCGTAAGATTTTTTTTTCCTGGTGTGGAAAAATGTTATTCATTGTATGTAAACTGTTTAATGAAATGTTAAAATGTATGTTTTTTTAGATTAAGAAAAAAAAAGAGAAAAAAAAACACAAGTGTTGTCTTTGTGTGATAGGATTCTGTGATTTCGAGTAGGATCAACATGGAAAACTCCATGGGTGGAAGTCCCGATATATTTCGCTGGGCTATATGCCTTGAAAGGCATATAGCCCAGAAAGTTTTTCCAATATAGCAGAGTGAAATATATTTCTGTCCAACATAAGGGAGCAAATGGAGTTCCCCTGGCGTGGCGTAAGTGGCAGAAGAGAAAATGGCAGAAGAGGCCATAATAAAAATCACTCGGATAAGTAAAAAGTAATATTTTTTTTTCTTTTTCAGAAAACCCCAGTGTTGGGTGACGTGGATAATTTTAGTTTCCATCGATTGTTATTTTGTGTTGAATTTTGTTTCATGAAGGATTGTCTGAAAGTTTTGAGTGAGTCGTTTTTTTATCGTTTTTGGAAACGACTATGTATTTTAATTGTAAATGTCAATGTATTTTTTGTAAACGATTGTGATTTTTTATTTTTTTATTTTTGAGATTCTGTGAGGTGGTAAAGGTGATGTAACCGACATCAGAATTTGCTGACGTGGACAATTTTTGGTTTCCACGAATCTATGTTTTGTTATTTGTAACTTTTTATTGGTGAGATGAGACTTTGTGAATGATTATAAGATTTTTTTATTTATATTTTCATGCGATTGATGTTTTTTCACATCAGAATTGTGCAGGTTTTTTCTTGTTCTTGGACATGTATTTTTTTTTCGCAGAATTGAGTAGAAGTGAATTTTTTCCTTGTGGGTTTATTGAGATAATGATTAATTTATAAGTAAGAACATGTTGTTAATTAATTAATAATGATAGTAATAATAATGATAAAATAATAAAAAAGAGAAAGAAATAAGATTTAAGCAGTGTAGAAAAACCCACACTACTGGGTTGAATAAGGGGTCAACTAGTTCTTAATTTTGGAAGAGTCTTTGGTTCAGTCAATATTTATTCTAATTTTTTAAATGGTTGTAGAATTTTTTTTGTGTGTCGCTTTTTCGTGGGATTTTTCTCCGGATGCGTAATTCGGCGGGAGACATAGGAAAATGCTTTCGTAATGTTATAAGAAAAATCTTTTATCTCGTATCAGGCATGTGCTTGTGGAAACGCGTTATAGCGTGACGAGAGATATTGTGATCTCTGCATGATCCTAACATGTGAGATGGAGGCCAGGGAGTTTTTGACCTTCGAGGGCGCAAGGATTCGCGCCACATGGTATTATTTGTGGATGTAATTTTATTTATTTGATTTATGATTTAGTGAATAATGGTATGACAGTTCCTTTGCCAGTGGGGTGAGCTTAGGATTCCCTTAGAAAAAGTGAGTAGTAAAAAAAAATGTATGTCTTCGTCATAAATTTTTATAAATAATGGGGGAAGGAATGTTAGAGAATGGAGAGAGAGCGGGGGAGTGTGAATTATAGTGTAGACACGTTGACCGGAAGTCAAGATCAGCTGATTTGATTGCATCTGAGTCAGGTGATCAGGTTAGCTGAATCGAGGAGATTTGGTTGCGACTTGGGCGAGAGGGGACGGCTTCGCCGTTGTCTCCTCCCCTTCGCTGGGGGTGGGGAACGAACGCTGGCGTGGTAGAAATAAGACCTAGAAGAAAAAAACAACACAGGCCAAATTCACTTTCCTTACTTCTGTGAAGAAAAAACTATAGAACCAATTTCTTGTCTCGAAGTGAAATAAATCTTCGTCCCCAAAAACAGGTATCAAGTCTCCCTCCCAGACGAGAATTTCCAGATTGACCAACAAAATGGCAGAAGGTATGTTCAAATGACATGTCACACACATATTCACACTTAACAGCATATGAACATATGTAATTGTACTAGATGAACACACACACAACGTACCAATCCTTTAAAATAGACACGTTTTAATATATCATCTCCATTGCAGTTTCAACCAATATACAACAAACGCCCATTTCATGACACGACAATACAACACTTATGCAGAATACAGAAAATGCTATTTTTAGCCGTGGTGGTATATTTAAATGAAACCTCTTATCGTATATTGTGTATGAAATGTCATTGGAAAGCTCATAATAGTTTATAAAATCTATCGTTTTTTAGTACTGTCTGTATTCTGTGTAAGTATTTGTTTGCGATGTGGTAAGCGACTATGCCGACGGCAACCAAAGACAAAATTACGAAACATGAACAAAAAATCGAATAAAAATTTGAAAAAGCTCAATATGAATATTTTCCTTAGTACAATCAAGTATGGACCGAATTAGTTTTTATTCCGTTGATTTTTTTTAAGAAAGTACAAATCTTTTGCGGAAAAAAAACGATAACGTAGAAAAGACAAAACTTTTTGACGACAAATACCAAAAGTCGAGTTTTGCTAATAGCTGCTGGAAAAAAGACCACAATTACTAAGCAAAAAAAAAAAAAAAATTAGTCGAGAAGACGTGAGGAAAAACTCGAAAAAGGGTCATTTGTTTGGTAAAATTAAATTGAAATCGACACAACTGAATTTGTACTCCATTGAATTAGTTTTATAAAAGTAAACTAATTCGAAAAAAACACCGTTCTAGGCCGAGTAAAGTGATGTTACAATGTGCTCATTACAGAAAACAAATTAGAAAAGTAATTATTAAAGACACCAGGTCTGTAAGACAATTATCGAAAGTCAAGTTTTTTTAAGAGTTTCGAATTTAGTTTGATTTTAATTCAGTTAAGACAATGAAAGTCTTGCTATAATGGAAAAGAAACTAACGGGGAGCGTTGATTCATTCTCAATGTAAATGTCTGTTTATCTAAGATAGAACCACAAATAATTACAGTGAATCAAATGAAGTCTGGACTATGAAATATTAACCCCAGTAATTACAGGGGTAGTGAAAGTAAACAATAGGTTTTCCTGCTAAAGCTTCTCAACATGTAATTAGAGAAAGTGAATTAGATAGAAACATTTGTAGCAATTTACGAATTGTAATGAAACCGAATGATTATAGCGGAAAATGTGCATAAAATACAGGTAGGTAGCGTGGTCGTTTTGATTTAATGCCTGGCCTCGGTATTTCTTTTAATATGGTGTTATTTTGTAGATGTAAATAATTATTCCAATTTTATTACACACACACACACACACACACACACACACACACACATATATATATATATTTGTGTGTGCGTTGACGTGATCTGATGAAATGTAAACCCAAAACATTTAGCTTTCCAACACTATGTGCTGTAAAAAGACATGGGCAAGCTTTACAAATTGATTGATTTCCACGTATAAATAGATATTTTTGCATATATGGAATATATATATTAAGTTTACATATACATTTCAAATCCAGTTTTCAATTTTCAATTTTTATCACTATTTTAATGATAAAAAACAAATGTTATTTCTCCCACAGGCTCGGATAACCTACATACCATGTTTCAAGTCTGTTCCCAAAACGTTGACAGAGTAGTTTGGTACAGACTGTTCTGCACTACATATACACTAATTATATCACTTTTATACATATTTTCTAGCAGGCCATTCGGCTATAGCATGTTAAATAATTTATCAAGATTTCGTATTTATAATTAAAACGTTAATATTTTATTGATTATTTATATTGTATCAAATATATAACAATGATTTCAAAAGTCGGGTTTCAATCCTGGCTTTAGGTAGTTGAATGCCCATCCGCACTGATGAGCTGTGACACAGCAAAACAGTACTGTATGTGGATGACTATAATGCTCCTCATCTTGAGTTGAGCATATTGAGAAGTGATACACGAATTACCATTAGCGTATAAAGCGATGCTCTTTGTGTAAACAAATCGAGCTTAGGTATTTCGGACGATATCAAAACCTCGTTAAACTCACGACTCACACAGCAGCCGCCGATATCGTAATGGTTAGGAGCCTTGATTGTCGTATAGGCGGTCGGGTTTCAATCATGGCTTGAGGTAGTTGTCTGTCTAGCCGTACTGACGAGAAGCTGTGAAACAGCGAAATAGTACTGTATGTGGTAACTATATATATATATGTGTTAGTCTAGCGGCACTGATGAGTTGTGAAACAACGAAACAGGTCTGTATGTCGATGACTAAAATATATTTTATAAAGCCCCCCTCTTGGGTAGAGCACTATCGTAAATTATCTTACTCGCTACTTAATTTAGCTGAAAAAATGCGAAGCTCGCGGTTTGTTTACAAACAAACGTTTGAGCCCTCTACGAGTGGCGGACGGATGTTTATTTAAATAGACATTCGGACAGTTTAATTTCGGCCACCGATTCCGTAGTCAGGGGGTAGAACTGCCGACTGTCATCACGACGGTTCTAGGTTCGATCCTCGGCTTGGGAGAGGTGTTTGTCTAGCGGCACTGATGAGTTGTGAAACAACGAAACAGGTCTGTATGTCGATGACTAAAATATATTTTATATATATATATATATATATATATATATATATATATATATATATACAAAAATATATATATATATACATTTAAGCTTGAGATATAAAAAAGTAGGGACAGTACCATGTTTTAACAAGCTTCTGTAGTTAACCTATACTCCTGATCTGACATGGAACACGTACATTAAATCTGTTACAAAGTTCGCTGGAAAAATGGTTGGATCCTTCTACCGCTCCAGTAGATATCTCACTGCTGATGCAATTCTCTATCTATATAGAAGCCAAGTACGTCTAAGAATAGAGTACTGCTGTCGCATCTGGGTAGGAGCTGCTAAAAACCGCTTATCCTGCCTTGACAGAAGACAAAATAGACTTCGTAGCTTAGTGGAGGATGCACTTTTCTCTTCCCAACAAGCTCTTTCACATAGAAGAGATGTTGCGAGTCTGTCTTTGTTTTAACGTTATTTCCATGGCAAGTGCTCGTCTGAGCTCGAATCCCCCCTCGCCAATCTTTCATGAAAAACACCCGTCTAGCTGAAACTAATGTCAGTAATTTTCCCCACTCTTTATCTGTGCTTAAGTCAAAACTTAGATTCCATGAACAAAGCCTCTTTCTTAGAATTGTACGCCTGTGGAACGCTCTTCCGTCTGCCTGTTTCCCACCTGACTACAACTTCGATGTTTTTAAATCCAACATAAACAAATTCCTGATAAACCGCCCCCTTAATTAAGACACTTTATCAAATCTCTATTACTAACGATTACTACGATATTATCCCATAGATTACTGTACATTATTCCCGAGTGGCCTCCGGGCCTTGATAAGTGGGGACTACCATGTAATATATATGTTTGGGTGTGCGTCTGTTTATACAAAGAGATAGAAGTAGATAGATAATGGTATTGTCTACAGTGATATATCCATATGTCAATTTAAAACAATAGAAAAAAAAAACAGAAATGCAATTAAAAGAAAAACCAAATGGAACCAAATATTTACAAAAATACAAAATACTATTCTCCTTGTTTAATGGCGTAAAAAGGAGTTATGCCATATTTGTGACAGAAATTTAAGTCGACCGAGTTAACGAATGGTGGGCTTATTTTGAGTTGTTTGGTCGCACAAAAATAGCATTTCAAACGACAACGTTGGGTATCAAATAAACTACTTTGGTACTCATGCAATTATGTTACCATGCTGAAATAATAACGTTTTATTTAGAAAGCCATTCTTATTATTGTAGAGGAGGGTGTTTTGTACTTATTTTGTACATTCCCATAACAATGTTATAAATAGATATTGTAAAACTTGGATTTATCTTTGAAAATAATTTTTTTCTTAAATATAGCGCAGTAACATCAGTGTATAAGCACCACTATTCTTAATGTCAGCGACAGTAAAAGTTTATAATGGTGGCCTCTACAATATTGGAATTGAAAATGTTAGGAAATATAGCGATTCTGACTTCGAATGGTTCGACAATCAGGTTAACAAAAACTGGACTATTTTGCTGTCTTTTTCATTGAAAGGCTGATACAAATGTTCTTGGTAGCTCTAGTAAGTCCATCCTCCCAGGCCTTTTCATTCCGGTTTTCGGGAGGAGCAAGTTAATTGCTTGTTGAAGGACTATAGTGATCCTCTTCTCGGGGTGCTTGCTCAATTTCCCATCTTCTGGCCTTGTGTCACATCCGTTCGGAAAAGCTATTCATGAAAACTCCTGGATGTTTAGTTTGTTTTAAGAGAACGAAAGAAAACTTCGTTGGCAGTGGGTTCATCTTGTAGATTCCCTGTTGTGGATATTTTATAGAATTATACCTAGAGATTGGAGATCGGTCGAGCACTTTACACGACATAACGAAAAATAGGGTATTTAAAAAGTAACTGACGGATTGACAGGGTGGAAACATAAAGTTGTCGTCCTAAAGAAAGCAACACTAGAGCTTTATTTTAAAACATTTATTGAAAAAAATCAATTCAGGTAACTTGATTATGCAGAGAGCTGATTCAACGTAGCCGCCTTCAACCGTAATCACCGTCTGGATACTAGTTCGAAACTGGGAACATATCTTTTCCATAAGCACCGGCGGGAACTCGACGAATACTCGGTGGATGGTGGCGATCAGGCTAGCTTTGGTGTTGTGGAAAGTCATCTTTGTGATGTTCTCGAAGTATGATCAAATTATGTAGTCCAGGGGGTTCAGGTTGGGGGCGGAGTAAAGCCAGTGAAAGAAGGATACAAAGTCGTAGTACACCTTCTTAAGCCAACATGTATGCACAAGTGGTCAACTAGTAGATGGTCTGCACATAAAAAATAAATAAATAAAAATCATGCCGTCTTTTTTTTAGACGAGAATTTTATTGTTCAATTCTGTAGAATGGATTTTTAATCTTAGATAAAGTATTCAAATAAAATGCAATTTACCAAAGTAGCTTGACGTCCCGAAAATTCGCTCTTTCGGTTAAACATTATATACAAAAATATGTTATTTGAAATTTAAGCATGGCATGACAAAATCATTTTTCATACTGAACCTCACACAGCGTGAAGTCGACGAAACACTTAAAACGAACACAGAAATACATTAAAAAGCCATAATTTCAAAATGTTGTTATGCATCGAAGAAAATGCTTTCGATACTTATATGTAATAAAACTAAAAAATCTTAACCATATTATAAGAGTAAATTTATGAAAATTTTGATTTCTCTATCATTCGTATTATTTAGATTTATTGGACTACTGTTCCCATCTAGAGTGCCATTTTCGTAACGTTTACTAATAATGACGTAATTTCTGTGTGCTTTTTTGCGAAAAGAGTTGCGCAATCACCAACTACCTGAGTAAGCATTGAAACATTTAAATAAACATTTCCGAGTTCGACAAGATACGCTTAAAGAACCTCGAATGTTACATCACCCGAAAGGAGACTATCCATTTTACAATTGATTTTTCCAAGTATTCTAACCACTACGCTACGGGTCCTTGCGAACTCCCGAATGTGACAGGAACATTCCCGAGCTCGACAAGAAACAGCTGAAGAAGGTCGGATGTTATATTGCCCGAAAGTTTGTGAAAATGATATTCAAGATTAGAACAGTAGTCTGATGAATCCAAATAATACGAATAACCAATCCTCATCTTAAAAATTCAGAAACGTAATATTTTCTCTCATTGCCGCGAATTTTAAACATAAATACCGAAGAAAGAAGAGAGAAAACTAGACACCAAAACTAAAACGAAACGGAAACAAAATGTTTTAAAAATTAAAAAGAAATAATAGTAAAAAAAAATGAAAGTTTCTTTCAATTTGAATAAAAGCTAAAAATTTACGTAATGCAATAATTGAAATCCTTAAAACGTTTTTATTCTTTTTCTCCTCAATAAATATACTAAATATACACGCAAAAAACTTTAAAACATAAACATATATTTGGGAATTCAAAACGAAGATTTAACCATTAGGCTAAGCAGATTCAAAATAGACGCCAATGCCCCAAATGTCAACAATCGGTGTACTAATTTGCATGCACGTCACTTCCGGTCGGCCATCTTAAAATAACGAACAATAATGGGCAAAAACACGAATATCTCTGATTTGGTCTTAGCGTTTCAGTGTAGAAATCAGACGGCGAATTTGCAAACAAACAACTGACGTTCTCCTCGTGCACTTCAATTTCCTGATGGATTTTGTTAAAAGCTCGATGCTAATCGTAGCCTTTGGTCATTCGCGCCGCGTTTTTGTTTATTTGCCTTTTCTATGGTTTATTTCTGCGCTGATTTGATGTAATATTTTGGATGAAACAATTTTAGTTGTTCCGTAGAGCAAATGATTTAAAAGTCTATTGGGTGTAATGACTGGGTCATATAGCTGGGTCATATGATGAATTCATGTTGGGGGAGAGGGGAGCATTGCCTCTACACATTTGCAACCGAACTTTCATCCATCCGGGAAGAAGAAATTGTAAGTGCTTATGACAACCCCGTTATTTGCCTTCCCCAGAGGCAAAAGGACAATATGCCATAAAGCGTTTACAAAGGAACGTGTCAAGTATGGTCGTATTTACTTGAATCCTTACTAAGGCAGAGTTAGATACAATGTTGGTTTCTAATTGGGGGAAAATCCAGATCCCCCAAAAGGGGCACACTGGATAAGAATAAAAATAAAATTCACTCAATGTAGACAGGTCGAAGACAGAAAAGGTGAAATGTAGTATTAGAATAGATGCTACAATTTGTTCCTATTCAAACGCCCAAGAAGGTTCCTATTCACTTACCTCCCCACGAGGGCAGAGTTATATAAATGGTCAGTTTTTAATGTGGGGAATCCACCTCTCCAAAAAGGGGAATTCTGGATAGGAATAAAGATAAAAATTACTTCAGTCATGAAGGATTCCAACCACTGATCGATTTCAGAAAAGGTGAAGTATAGTATTCGAACAGATATTACACTTTGCTCCAAAGTGTATGAAAAGACGGTGAAGAATAAACAAAAGACAGGAGTAAAATAGAACTAATTGATTTTACTAAATGTTCGTCCAACTTTGTCGGTCCTGCATATGACCTTAAACTATATCCAGTGGTGAGGCCCCAGCTTGCGGGCTTTGGAGAGTGTGGAACCACCATTTAATTAACATTGCTCCCAGGTCCACTCTGACCCGGAGTGATAGTACCTGTTAGGGTCCCAACTATGGGTTAAATAGAAACTTACTTGAAAACAACAAACATATTCTATTAAAAATTTTTCTTCAAAATCTTTGGATTCGGCATTAAATAACCCGAAAAGGGTTGATATGCCGCAAAACAAAAACAACCAACCAAGTAACTTTGTCAATGAAGACTACGAGAATCACCAATGATACTGACACATTCCCGTGATTTTTTTCTGCGACAAGAGTTGCGCAATCTTCAATCACATTTCTACTGAGTAAGCGCTGTTTTATTTCAGTTACAAATATAAATACAAGACCACTTGAAACAGTGCCGAAATAAACGAAGAATATATATAGTGACGGCTATTCCTAAATAGCCGCCCATCTGGTACTGGCAAGGCTCATCGTTGCTTAACTTCAATGATCTGACGAGCAGCGATGTGTCAACGTGATGATGTCGCATATTGGTATGGAAAGGATGTGGAGATGAGAAAAAGAAAGGCACACTAATAAATGAAATGAAGGAATGACACAGAGAGGATCGAGATAACGAAAGAAATAAAATGTTAAAATGGAAACAATAGAAACGGCACTAATTCTGTGCGGGTTTAACCGGCTTCCTCCCAAGGAGGAATTTCTATAGGTGTATGGAATTCACAAGCAGTCCCCGGTCGCATGTACATCCTCGTTAGGGGAGATGATGACGTTAGGTTTTTGCAACTCTTGTGACGTCCTCCTACATACAGCGCCTAGAACTCTTAAATTGATCACCCATCTGGTACCAACCACTCTTAATGCTGCTTAACTTCGGTAATCTAACGAGAACTGGTGTGTGGACGTAATTATGCCGTATGTTGACAAATATTGAAAAGATAAAAGATAAAATATTTCAAAAGAAATGAGACTAAGAAACGGTCGAATAAAGTTGCAAATATTAAAAAACAGGAAAAGAGAGCGAAAAAAACGCAAGAAGCAAAATGAAGGAAATAAAGATTAGATTTTGGTATTATTGGATAGATGAATACATGGGGACCTTCCAGATGTAATGTCTTATATTTTTTATTCGACCTGAATGAATTAGAACGGATTGCAAATAACATTGTTATGATGACTGAACTTATGCATTCATGTCCTGAAAGTTGCATCTTTCTCTTGCAGATATTGACTATGTGAGACTCTAAGAAATCACATCGTGCGCCAGAAGCAGATATGTGGCATTGTATTCCTGGCTAAATTGCATTTTGAATGGTGGTCACGTAAAAGAATTAAAGGTATCTCATTTTAATGGTGTAACTTCCTTTTTTGTAGCTCTTCAACGTTTGTTTGTCTGTTTTTGTTTTACGGCATATCAACCCTTTTCAGGTGATTTAATGTCGAATCCAGTGATTTTGAAGAACAATTTTTTAATAGAGTATATTGGTTTGCTTTTTAAAAGTCGGTTTCTATTTAACCCATAGTTGGGACCCTAACAGGTACTACCACTCCGGGTCGGAGTGGACCTGGGAGCAATGGCCATTAAAGGGTGGTTCCACACTCCCCAAAGCCCGCAAGCTGGGACCTCACCACTGGATATAGTTTAAGAATTGAGTTTTTTTTAATAATATGAGGATTACTTTGGACTTCTACACAGTCATGGACGATAGAACAAAAGCATGTAACACCCGTGGATAAAATAAAGGGTTATGTTCGAATTCTGTGCAGATTCTCAAGTTTGACAGAATGATTCTCGAGTCTGACAAGATAAACATAAAGAACATCGGACGTTACATCAAGTAAAACAATGTAAAAATAAGAGTTAAGTTGCGAACAGTAATTCAAAGAATCCAAATCTAAACGTGAAAATAGTGCATCTTGCTGCTCACATTGCAACCAGGGTTGTGGAGTCGGATGGTAAAAGTCCGACTCCGACTCCGATTCCTTGAATTCCTAGGATGCCGACTCCGACTCCGACTCCTTTGATATCTCCGACTCCGACTCTAACTCCCGACTCCGACTCCTTCATTCCCATGTGGAAATCTATTCTGCAAATTTTAGGATTATTGCTTTATTTTCTGTATAAATATAAACGAAATCTTCACTCCCACCGAGACCCCTCCGTCTCCTACCCCGTCTGTCATAAGCGCCGACAACTCGAAAGCAAGAGTCGATGAAATGGAAAGTCTTCAATGCGTTGGAGGTGTTTTTATTATCAGAAGAAAAAAGTTTAATACCTGTAAACGGCAAATGCAGTAACGTATTCCATTTTCATCTCATTTGTAAATATGGGAGAGGAATTTATCTTCAATAATCTTTAATTTCGAATTAGAGCTACGGACTTATACTAAGTAAATATTAATAAGTCCTTTGAACCTTTTTGTTTAATGGAGAGTAGACAACGCATTGTGGATGCGTTATCGGCAGCTCTCGTTACTCTCGCTTCTCCTTATTTGTCACTCAGTCCCTATTTCCAATGAGTGATTTTTATGGCAAAGGGTGAAGAAAAAGCTGCTTCCCAGGTCAACAATAATTCGTGAACAGTAGCCTGAGATGTCAGAAACGTTCTTTTTCTATGTCTATCCTTGTGGCCATGCCACTAGTAAGAGTGTTGGAGGTAAACGTTTCATATAGGCTGACGTTACTTGCCTGATAGTCAGGGACCCGAACCTTGGATTAACCACTAAGGAGGCTGTCCTATCAGCAGGTGCAAATCACTGTGGCTGCTGTATTGCCATTTGGCGAATGGATACTGGACCGTGCAGTAGCTTCTGGTGGGGTCTCTCGATGTCATACTAGTGGGTAATTGCTACTGCTTTACCTTATCATGTGATACAAAAGAAAGAACAACAAAAAATCTCCTGTCTCTTTCTCTCTTACTTTCCCTCTTTGTGCTGCTCTAACAAAGTCTGTCGACCTGTTCCACAAATCCCAAAACCTCAACATGAAATATCCCCAGAAAAAAAAACGCGAATAAACCTAGAACCCTATCCTTCAACGTAGAGCCCTACTACCATGTCTCTTTCTCCAACATCAGGGATCTACGTTCAAGCTTTCCAGAGGTGGAAACCCAATTACAGTAGACGAAACCGGGCATATTCTTCCTAAGCGATACTGGCATAGGGCCGACCACTTTCCGAGATGAGTTCATAATTAAAGGATCCTCTAACATCTAATCTAACCCCCAAGATCGCCATGGGCATTGAAGAAGCGTTTACATTAAAGATGGCTTTCCGTGTGGTAGGAATATCTCCAATGAAGACCCTAATTTACCTTATATGTGGTTCCATGTTGCACTTGCTAACACCACCGCATATATATTTGCTCTCTATCGTCCCCCACAACAGTGGATTTACTATCTTTAAGGGTATATCTGAGAAAATGAACCACATCATGTCTGCTCATCCTTCGGCTAACATCCACATTTATGGTGATTTCAATGTCCACCATGTGGAATGGATGACCCACTCGAACAAAACAGATGATGAGGGGGGGTTCTGTCATGATTTCGCCTATGACCTCACCAGACTGTTCACGAACCCATCCGTGTGCTCTATACTTCCGGTCAGTACGCAAGCCTTCTAGATCTTTTTTTCACAACTTCCCCTGGGCTATGTCCATGTTCCGTTCTGTCCTCTCTGGGATCTTCCGACCACTCGGTTGTATCAGTTAAGATAAAAATTAAATGTAATAAATCTTCAGATGTACCTCTCCACCGTACAGTATATGGATACTCTATGGTTGACTGGGGTAGCTTTCGTACATTTATATCTGATCTACCTCTGCATTCCAGGTTTAAAAAGGATGTGTCCTCTATAGTATCAGACCGGACCGAATGGTTAATTGTAGGCATAGACCGATTCATACCATCCAAAAATCCAACAAAAACATAGCAGCCAGCCATGGTTCTCCCCAGAATGTACTGCTGCCATCGCGCACAAAAATCACCTTTTCCATAGCTACCAACGTAATAGATGCACTGAGACTAAAGCTGCTTTCACGACTGCCAGCATCCACTGTAAAAGAGTAATAAAAAATGCAAGGGAGCTATATGCTCAGTTCGTTAAATTTAAAGTAGCTGATCAGCGGCTTGGTTCCCACCATTTTTACCAAATAGCAAACAGGATCCTGAACAGAAGCGTGCGTTCTATCCCAACCATTATCAATGGATCTGAAATTATTCCATCAGCATCAGACAAGGCCAAACTATTTGCCAAGAACTTTGCAGTTAACTCTATCCTAGGCGACTTAGGCCATCAATTCCTCGTATTTCCTCCTATAAACGACAACACGCTATGTAACATAAAGATATCTATGCGTGAGGTCGCCGAGCTAATCAAGAACATTAATTCCAGTAAAGCAACTGGCCCTGACGGCATTCCAATCATAGTGTTGAAAAAGCTTCAACCAGAACTTGCGCCCATACTTACAAAACTGATTAAGCGTTGCCTTAAGAGTATTGCTTCCCAACACCCTGGAAAACTTCCCTGTATTTAAGAATTCAGGTGATAAGTCATCTCCTTCTCAGTACAGACCAATGAGACGCCTGAGTGTTATGATATGCCCATATTATATAGAGAAGTAGTCAACCACCTCAGCAGAAATAACCTTCTTAGTTACATGCAATATGGTTTTCGTTCAGCCAGGTCAACAGCAGATGTCCTAACGTTTATATCTCATAATATTAGTGAATCTTTCGACAAATGCTTCCTTTCTAGGGCAATTACTCTTGACATCTCGAAGGTCTTCGATAAGCTATGGCTTAAGAGCCTACTTCACAAGATTTTCAGCTACGGTATAACTAGAAATGTTTTCCCAATCATTAAATAATTTCTCTCCGATAGGTTCTTAAGAGTAGTAGTTGATGGGCAGAAATTAGAGGCCCACAGTAATAATGCTTGAGTCCTTCAGGGGTCCATCCTGGGCCCAACTCTCTTCTTGATCTACACCAATGATCTCCCAAAACACATGCTGATCATTCGTTAACATCTATGCTGATGACACGACCATCTATGGCAAACATCAAAGGCCGTAAATGACAAAGTTCTCCCTGATTCTCCCTTCTCTGAATTTGAGCGCACGGTGCATTAGGGGGAAAGGGTGACTGGTTACTTTTAATGCATCTAAAACCAAGCTACTATCTTTACATCAAGCTCTGATCCCCATCTGGCATCAATTGAAATGGATGGCTCTCGTTTAGGGAAGGCTCCATGTTTTGATAAGCTTCTGGGTTTAACCGTTACTCCTAACCTGAAATGCAACACGTACATTAAATCTGTTGCCAAGTTCACTGGAAAAATGGTAGGATCATTCTATCGCTCCAAAAGATATTTCACTGCTGATGCAATTATCTATCTATATAAAAGCCAAGTACGTCAAAGGATTGAGTAGTGCTGCCGCATCTAGGCAGTAGCTGCTAAAAAACAGCCTATCCTGCCTTGACAGAAGACAAAATAGACTTCGTGGTTTAGTGGGTGATGCCCTTTTCTCTTCCCTGCAACCTTTTTCACACAGCAGAGACGTTGCGAGCATGTCTTTGTTTTATCGTTACTTTCATGGCAAGTGCTCGTCCGAGCTCTAATCTTTGGTCCCCCCTCGCCAATCTTTCACGATAAACACCTGTATACTGTTATTAATTTTCCCACACTCTTTATCTGTGCCAAAACTAAAACGTAGATTCCATGAACAAAGCTTCTTTCTTAGAAGTGCACGCCTGTGGAACTCTCTTCCGTCTGCCTGTTTCCCACAAGAATATAACTTTGATGTCTTCAAGTCCAACATAAACGAATACCTGATGAACCGCCCCTTAAGTAAGGCACTTTAGCAAATCTCCAATACACAAGATAACTACGACACTATCCCATGGATTACTGGTCACATAATAGCTCTTATCCCCGAGTGGCCTCCGGGCCTTGATAAGTTGTGACTACTATGTAAAAAAGAACCAAGGTTGCGACAATCGAAGAATACACGAGACTAAGAAAGAGATTAATCAAAATGTGACAAGGATAGAATAAAGGGTAGGCGGAGCTTACTATCCGGTGGTGTTCATTATATGCAGTCATGTGTGCTGCGTACTACTAGTGCTCTTGCTGATTCTACAGTATTATGATACTGAAAATGTGTTGTTTTTTATTACATTTTCACCCAAAAAAGGCACATTGCCATTTTTGTGTACGGGGCTACTATCAGGGACATTAGCTAGTGGCATACTATGTAAGGAGTTGGGCAGCAAAATGTCAGTTCACGTTACACTTGAACTTCTGCATGTCAGTACAGTTGGGGAACCAGGGACCCGGAATAGAATTCCAAAGTCTAGCTGTTCTGGGGGAAAACCTAATGGAGTAGAAAGCTCTCTTAATCTAGGGATCACTACTGTGAAGAGGTGGGATTTTGCTGCTTGTCGGGTTTGTCGAGGGTATAAACGACGTGGGAGCACAAGTGCTTGCAGTTCGTCAGAGGATTCATCATTTAAATACTTGTAGAACAGGCAGAAGGATGCAACATTTCGTCGGTAGGACAGAGACTGGAGCTTAGATGACAGTTCAGGACCTATCAGGTTGTCGACTCTCTTTTGGACCTTGTCTAGGAGCGGGGGACTAGTAGAAGATGTACCAGCACAAATATGACAATAAGACTCAATACATGGGCGAATGGTGGCCTTATGAAGATACAGAATACTTTCGTGCATTAGTAGCTTTCTAGCACAGGAGAGAGAGCCTACCTTCCTCGCAGCGGTCCTGGCAATGCTATCAATGTAATTGTTCCAACTCATGTTTCCTGTGAACGTTCGGCTGAAAATTTTTAAGATTTACTACAGATAAAGAGTCACTGACCATTTCTATTGGTGGTAGAGAAGGTTTCTTATAGTTATTGAAGGAAACAAGTTTAGTCTTGACAACATTGAATGTGAGCATCCATTTATGTCCCCATTCCACTACAGACTGGAGGTTATTCTCTAGTGTTTCTGTCATTTCCTCAGATATGTATTCATTTGTCTTCTTGTTATACCTGTTATAAAGCGTGGTGTCATAAGCATATATACCCATCTCAGAGGCAATTTTGTCGGGGAGGTCATTTATGAATATTAGGAATTATAAAGGTCCAAGGATAGACCTCCGAGCCACTCCCGCATTTATATCATATTGTTTAGATGTACGACCGTCGAGGACAACCTGATTTTTCTCTTATCTAAGAAGGATTTAATTATGTTATGTATTCTTCCAGTGATACCGTATGGTCTTATTTTCCTGAAAAGACCTTCATGTCATAAGCTGTCAAAAGCCTTAGATATATCTAAAGCTGCCGCTCTACCCTCCCATGCTTTGTCCAATGAATGGTATATACGTTCAGAGACTACAGACTATCTGCTGTGGAACGGGCTTGTTTAAATCCATATTGCTGGTCGGTCAGAAGTTTAGAATCTGTGATGGACTAGAGCTTGATTAATTATTGACTCAAATATTTTGGCGAAAAGTGGGAGGAGGCTAATGGGGCGATTATTTACTGGGTCAGTTCTTTCGCCAGAACTTTTGAAAACTGGTACCACAGAAGCAGTTTTCCAGCAGTCCGGAAAGCAAGATTAATTAAGGCATTTGTTTTAATGTTTGGATAGAACTAGAGCTACTTCGCCGGATCATTTTTTTTGTTTTTGTAATAGCACAGCTTGGATGAGATCAGGCCCACACGTTTTTAAAGTGTCAAGTTTTTTTTATGATAGCATGTACCTAAGAAGGGTTTATTTTCAGATCGTCTAGCGTGAGGTCTGTCTGCAAAGGAAAGTCAGGGAGAGGGTGGTTAGCAGGGTCTAGTGTGGAGTTGGAGGCAAAGCGACTGTCGAGCATGTTAGCCTTATCGGTTGCTGAGCAAACAACCTCATGATTGTTACTTTGTTGGGGGAATTGTTGATTGCCCATTATTTACTACACTGTTGTAGATTTTCCAGGAATCACGGGATCCTAATTCATGTGCTTCGATGCGTTTTTTTTGTTATTTCAGTAAATTCTCTCTTAGCTGTCGCTATTTCTTTCTTACAGTTACTTCTAGCTTCTATATACTTCTGCCTGTTTTAACTGGACTTATGTCGGTTAAATCTGCGGTACGCATGCTGCCTTTGCGCAATGGCAGTTGTACAAGTAGAAGTAAACCATTGAGGAGAGTGGGGCTTGCTATAACATTTCCAGGTGGGAACATGTACTTCAATTGCCGTTTTGAACCATTCGGTGATCTCATTTGCGCACTATTCAGCAGGAAGAAAAAATATATTTTCTAATGGGGCATCTCTGATGAGATCCCTGATGGCTTCCCAATCAGCCTTTTTTATAGAATCTCGTTGTGTTGAGCAATCGCTCTTAAGCTGTTATAATAATTAATTATAATAAAAATAAATAAGAATAAACAAAAATATACACATATAATAAAAAAAAAAAAAAATGAAAACGCATCTGTCTCGGCTAATCTCATACATAACGAAGAAGGGTCAAGGAGGATGGAAAAATCGAGGAGGGAGGGCATTAATTAGATATCCACTTAACCTATGCAAAGAAGACTTAATACTTGAAGAAAGTCATTGCCATCCAAACCTCAGTAAAGATCAATGGTCATTGCCAGAGAGAAATGAATGGGTAGTGACTGTTGCGATAGCGCAAAGTCATTTACATTGATTATCAAAAGAGGTCAAGAGAACTGTAAATATTTTTGGAGTGGTTGTCATTCAGAGTCCAGGAAAAAAACCGCCACAATTACTATCGGTAAGAAATCTTCCTAGAGAGCTCAAAGAGATCTGGAAAAAGAAGAAATTCAAGATAAGAATAAAAATAGTAGAGGTGCTAGTAATAATACCGAAAAACTTTGAAAAAATAATGTGAAATTGGAATCAGGGGGATTGCTGAGAATATACAACGGTTAACAACAATGGAAGCTGCATCAATATTAAGTAAAACCTTTTAATGCGGAGGCCAACACAACACATGAAATGGACATACAGAAACGTCTACAGATATAAAACACAAAGGAATATCACGTAAAATTCTGAAAACTGAAACGAGATAATTATAATGTAACCTCATGCGCCTTGCGTTCTACCCCCACTCTTTTTTTTTTTCTTTGAAAGACCGAGACGAGAGAGCACTAGCCCGACGTACGTTGGATGAAGGATGAATGAAAAAAAGGACTGAGCTTTTAGGAGGCTTATTGCCACCACAATTCCCAATGAAAACCAATGATTGCTACTAACGAGAAATCAATGGTAAGTGGTTGTTGCGATAACGCAAATTTTTTTGTAAAGGATTTCAAAACAAGTGGATAATATAAAAAATCTGGAGAGACTTTTTGTCACTCAAACTTCAGAAAACACCGCAAGAGAAATCGTTTAATATCGTCTGTGTGACTACTCCTAGTGATCAAATAATAAAAACAACAGGACTTGTTGTCACCCAAACTCCAGTGAAAATTATTGGCCATCGTCAGTAAGAAATCAATGGCATACAGCACTTACGAAGGCACAAATTCATTTGTAAAGATTGTTTAAAGGGGTGAAGTGTACTGGTAATCTGGGGAGACTTGTTCTCACCAAAACTCGAAGGAATACCACCAGGTGTTGTCAGTGAAAAATCTCTAATGATTATCTCTGTGAGAACTCTTAGTGGGTGAAAATAATAATAATAATAATAATAATAATAATAATAATAATAACAATAATAATAATAATAATTATTATTATTATTATTATTATTATTATTATTATTACTATTATTATTATTATTATTATTATTAAACTGAGAATGGAGATTGCTAGGTTGTGGAACAAGAATAATTTCATCGTGCCAATCATCATAGGTACGGTTGGCGCAATTCCAGATGATCTTCGAAAAAGATGAATTCCTTGAGAATCAAGTGCAACATCCCTGCACACCAGAAGTCAGTTCTGCTTGGCACAGCAAACATCCTACACCAGGTAATTTTGATCTAATTGACTCTTGACTATTCTCACTAGCCTTGGTGTAAACGCCCACTCTTGATTGAAAAAAAAAACAGTGTAAAACATAAAAATACTGTGAAGTTAAAGGACATAACAACAACATAACAATACCAATAATAACAATATTAATAATAATAACAATATTGATATTATTATTATTAATAATAATAATAATAATATTAATAATAATAATAACAATATTAATATTATTATCATCATTATTATTATTATTATTAATAATAATAATAATAATAATAATAATAATAATAATAATAATAATAATAATACATGTAATGGCAATAAAATAGTAATACTATGGGCGTTGCAAAAGTAAGGCTTCCTATGTTTTTATTCCGCTCGAATGTGGAAGAGGAGGTTGTAAATTGCATTATTATAATGACTGGACTTACGCCTTTATCACCTTTAAGTTTCATCTTTATATTACATATATTTACTGGTGAGACGCAGAGAAATCAAATCCTGTCATAGATATGTGCCAAAAGCAATGATGTGTCATTGAATTTCTGCTTCATTGAGAATATGGTGACTATGTAGAAAAAATAAGTTTGGGGGCACAAAAGGTTTCTCGTTTCAATTATATCACTCCTGTCTTCTTTGCTTTTCAATTTATTGAGTTAAAAATTTGAGACTTTACTTGTAGAACGACTTTCGTAATAACAATCATTTTACGATTTCTACACCAACTAATATTGCTATTATTCTTAACGGTAATAATAATAATAATAATGAGATATTAAGTTCTTACTTTTTATTTTACTATTTTCTTTCTTCTTTTTTTACTTCTCTCTTCATTTCTCATCGTATTCCATCTTACGTTATCTGCCTATTGACCGCAGAACCCCTAGCTGTCTTATTCCAAGTCGTTTCCTGTGGCCGCTCCCATATTCCGTTTTGCCAGGCCTTGGCTTCTATCGTTCTTCGCCTCTTACGTTTTCATGACCGACGCTTTAAAAAAAAATGACTACCTATTGTGTATATGAAATGCCCATCTTTTTGTTTTCTATCTTGACGTAGTGCTGTCTTCTTTACAAATACGTATCGGAGTAGTTCAGTAAAGGGATGGACTGCAGGCTTGAAAAAGATTACAATAAACAATAAAAAATAAATAGAAAAAGTGGGCATAAAATGAGTAGATACGAGACAAAAAATGTCAAAACTATCAAACACGAAATAGCAAATATCAAGTCTGCAAAAAGTGCTGCCTCACTGGGTCGTCTGACAAAAGCGGTCAGTTACACGAAACAAACCATCAAAAGATGGCAACACAGAGCGGCCGTTTATTTGGAGGGCTCTTATCGATAAGGTCACCGCTGACGTCATCCCCGCGCCTTGCGTTGCAACAATGTGCGAAGGGCGAGAGAAGTTGGTGTTTTTTTGTTTTATTTTTATCAACGCCAGTGGAGAGACACTCACAGTTCAGGGCGACTGGACATTCCCATGAATTTAGTAATACACAAAAATAATATATATATATATATATATATATATATATATATACAGAGACAAAGCGAGAGAGAGAGAGAGAGAGAGAGAGAGAGAGAGAGGGGGAATAAATAACAATAAACAAATACGCAAATATAAAACATGGTAAAAGAAAGAATAAAAAAAAAAATCCAAAATGGATAATGGTTTCTGAAGGTAAAAAAAAAGAAAGTGGTAGGGATGTGTTTTCCCTATTCCCGTTTCCTGTCACCCCATGCAAAGATATTTTTTGCTGAGTGTCGATGACTGTTAAGCGGAAGTAAGCAGTTGCTAAGAGTTCATCTGGCTTGAATTAAAGACCCGACCGTTTTTCTCAAGCACTTCTCTCCGTCTTAAGCGGATGCTTTAAAAAGGTTAATGTCCAGGGAAAACGAAATAGACATCATCAATGTCAATAAATCTTTTTCGATGTTCCTCTCAATATCAGCTTCCATATATCGACAGTTACTTGGCAATGTGTAAGCTAAAGAATACATACACTCCTCTATCTGGCGCGTCACACACACACACACACACACACATACCTATATAAGTTTAATTGTCTGTGTGTGTACATTTCCTTACCAAATTACCCTGTCAATTTTCAGTCTACACACTCAATATTTAACAATAGAGGTATTGAGATTTGGGAAATCTTTTTTTTTTTTTTAATTTTAGTTGTATGTTACTTGGACGTGAGTCAAACATTTTAATATATGTATACATATGCACAGAAAGTTATAGACAGTACATAGGTCTCGAGCAAAACCAGTCTGAACTGTTAGTATGTCTATAAAATTGAAATTGTCTGTGTGTACATTCCCTACCAAACTACTCTGTCAATTTTCAAACTACAGAGATTTGACATAAAGGGTTTTGAGATTTAGGAACGTCTTTTTAATCCATATTTGGCCAGATATTTTGCTGTCAAGGGGTCATGGTTCAACGATTTGAACTTTGGAAAATCCTCGGCTAATTTTCAGTCTAAACACTTGAAATTTTAGATGTAGGTTACTTGGACATGGATTCAATTTTTTAATTTGATTTGAGCCCAAAACAATAAATGTTAATGGGTCAAAATTTGTGTCAAATTTAAACATAATTTGACCTCTGCACTCTCTAACAAATTTCCCAGTCAATTTTTGCTCTAAATATTTGAAACTTTACATACAGTGTAATGAGATATGGGGTAAAATTTTACTCGGTTTTGGGCCTAGAATTTGTCTTTCAAGGGGTCAAAGTTACAAAAGATTTGCGGTCTCTAGCAAACTATTCAGCCAATTTTGGGCGTAAACATTTAAAATTTTATATAAAAGGTAATCACACATGAAGCAAGCTTTTTAATCAGTTTTGGGGTAAAAATTGGCTTTAAAGAGTTTACACTTGCAGACTCTACCAAACTCCTCCACCAATTTTTGGTCTAAGCACTTGAAATTTTAGATGTAGGCTACCAGAATATGAGTCATACATATATATATATGCGCAAAAAGTTATGAACAGTACATAGAGCCCGAGTAAAGCCGGGCTGATCTGCTAGTATATATATATATATATATATATATATATATATATATATATATATATATATATATATATATATATATATATATGGAGAAATACAGGGTGTACCTAAAGAAGCTGATTGATTTTAAATTTGATTAACTTCCTCGATATTTAAGTTATGCTTACCAATTTTAATATGTCGGTAGATGGACCTTTACTTGATCTCTTGAGTTATAGTAAAATATAGTTTACTTATTCTAATTTTATTTACCCAACTTACTCTAGGGTATGTTTTTCACAAGATCTAATTTTAGTTATTAAAAATGATGTTACTCAAATGTCCATTATTTTCATTTTCACACTCTTGTGCTCTTGTGCTCTCTACAGGGCATTGTCCAGCACATCACTTAATGTTTAAAGGCGTATGGCCCTAATTTCTCCTCTATATTGTTTTAAGTGCCTTTATTGTGGCTGGTTTTATTGCATTGGGAGAAGGGGAATTTTTTCTGTTGAAGTTTCGTCGAAATTGAGTTTCTGATATTGACTCATTAAACCGAAAATACGACTCTACGATAAATACCGGCTCCTTGGTAGTGCACCGACTCATGATGACCATGGCAGGGTTACTCTAGATGATCTGAAAAAATAAAAGAAAAATATAAAAAAATTAAGAAAGTTATGAATTTTTGTTAACTATCAGCTTCTTTTGGGACACCCAATATAAGAAGGCTATGGCAATGAAGGGAACCGGTGGTTGTGTCGGTGTGTCGTATGAACAAAAATGGGCAAACGAAATTATTTGTTTTCTTATTTTATTTTACTTAGCATATCTATTTATTTTACTTAGCATATCTATTTATTCTTCAGGATACAAATCAGTAAATATGAACTTACTGTTTGATGTAACCAGGATAGTGGAGGTTTAATATTTCGGGAATAGCATCTCTCTTCCCCGTGCAGTCTCTATACTCGTCTTATAGTTTTCATAATGAAAAAAATTGGAAATTAAACCAAAAATAAAAAAATACGAAATTATGGTTAAAAACTGAAATTTATTTTTGCATGACACCCAAGGTGGCTGACATTTATCAACGTGGGGATGGAATTTCTTTTTTCCCCTTAACACCAGGTTTATCATGTACAAAATTAACCTTTTGTTGGTAATATCGAATGGAAACAACACCTGCCGAGTTAGTGAGGAAATAATTTTTTTATGGACACATAAAATCATAAAATTTCGATCCCATTAACGAAACAGCTGTAATAAAGAAATCCAGGATGAAATAAACAAAAGTTACAAAAGTTTGGCACTATATATGCTCTGCACCTATTAAATAGATACATTGAGCTTAACTCGAAATTAACGGTGATTAGGTCTTTATCATTACAATCTCAACCCGTTAAACGAAAACGGGATACATTGAAATTAACAATATTTCAAAAATAAACATTTATAATATATATATATATATATATATATATATATATATATATATATATATATATATATATATATATATATAAGGGCGTGGGAGATAAATAAATATACGTTTACTCAACTTTTAGCGGAGTAAACAAACTCCATAAGCTTCTCTTTTTATCTATCTATATATCTGTAAAAGTGAAAGTGTCTGTCTGTCTGTTTGTCTGTCTATGTACATTTCCCTGCGCAATAACTCTGTCAATTTTCAGTCTATAGACTCGAAATTTGATATACAAGGTACTGAGATTTGGGAAAACCTTTGTAATTCGTTTGCAACCAGAAATTTCGCTGTTAAGCGGTCAAAGTTCAACGATTTGACTTTTGGGAACTCTACCAAACTCCTCCGCCAATTTTGGGTCTAAACAATTGAAATTTTAGATATAAGTTCCTTGTACATGGATCTAACTTAATAACTTTATTTGAGCCAAAGGCGTCATAATAGGGGTCAAAGTTTTAAAAAAATGTCCTCTGCGGTCTCTACCAAATTACTCATTTAAAATTTGACATAAAGGGTATTCAAGGATAGGGAAAGCATTTTAATAGGTTTGAGTCGAAAATTTGAGCAACCAATATATAAAAGTATGCATGTATGTTTGCATGTCTGCCTAAAACTTTCGACAGAGGCGACGAAATTTCACAAGATCAGTATGGTCTTTAAGCTCGACAAATACCGAAAAATTGGCTAAAAAAATTAATTTCTTCACCCTCAACTGGGAACTTTTCTACAGGGAGGGGTCGCTTTTTCACCGATGTTTTAGAAAGTCATCCCCTTTTTTCGATTGCCTAGCATTAATTTAAACCTACGCCACTTCTGATTTGGCGGTAGTCATAACAGCAAAGACGTCAGGTGTTCCCCCGTTCTTTACAACCTTCGCGGTACGAGTTCGAGCCTGCCTTCCTACTACCACATTTTTTTCTTAACATACACCTCCAAACACCCGGGTAATGCCGGGCTGAAATACTAGTCTATATATTTATGAAAGTGAAAATGTCTGTGTGTGTGTGTGTGTGTGTGTGTGTGTGTACATTCTCTACGCAATAATTCTGTCAATTTGAAGGCTACAGACTCGAATTTTGATATAGATGGTACTGAGATCTGTGAAAATCTATGTGATCGGTTTCTGCTAGAAATTTGGCTTTTAACGGGTCAAATTTAAACGATTTGACGTTTGAGAACTCTACCAAACTCCTCCGCCAATTTTAGGTCTAAACACTTGAAATTTTAGATAAAAATTCATTGGACATGCATCTAACTTAACACTTGATTTGAGCCCACAACAATAAATGTTAAGGGGTCATAATAGGGGTCAAAATTTTTAAAAATTGTCCACTTTTTTTTTGCTCAACGTACATATCCAAATATCCGGGCAACGCCGGACACCCATGCTACTATATCTATAAAAGTAAAAGTGTGTGTCTGTGTGTTTCTTTGTGTCTGTGTACATTTCCCTTTTTTTTACACAGTAATCACCACTTATCAAGGCCCGGAAGCCACTCAGGGATAAGGGTTATTGCAAGTACATTACGTTAGTGTGGAGTAATAACTCTCAATTTTCAGTCTACAGACTCGAAATTTGATATACAGGTACTGAGATTCGGGAAAATATTTGTAATCAGTTTTCGGCCAGAAATTTGACTGTTAAGGGATCAAAGCTCTACGATTTGACCTTTTGGAACTCTATCAAACTCCTCCGCCAATTTTGGGTCTAAACATTTGAAATTTTAAATATATGTTCCTTGTACATGGCTCTAACTTAATAACTTTATTTGAGCCCACAAGAATAAATGTTAACGGGTCATAATAGGGGTCAAATAACAAAAAAATTGACCGTTTTTTTTTGCTCAACATACATCTCCAAACACCCGGGCAACGCCGGACTGAAATGCTAGACATGTATATTTTGATTATGAAATAATTTTTACACATAAACATACAGAGAACTAAAGACTCTGTTGTTATTATCGAGGAAAAATAAAGAACATTAAGAAAGAAGAGTTTAATCGCCATTTTGACAAAAAAAACTTTACAGAATAAAACAGTAGAAAACGATGTAAAGTCAAAGATAATAGTGACAACTGAATTCATTATTATATATTGCAACATGGATGATACACAAAAAAATCGCAACGGTTGGCACACTGCATCACAATGAGAAAATAAAATAAAACCGAAACGAAAGGAAGATACAGGATCGTTACAATGTTGCATCCTTGTTTTGAAAGTATTTTACTGGAATATGTTCTCATGAGATCAATTTGTTCCATCTTGGACGACCAATCTTTCAAGACACGAATCCAACTCCTCCACTGTTGATGTCAGCAAAACGACTATTCTAATAGTGTATTCCCTCGAGCTGCTAGACTTTGGAATTCCCTTCCTGTTTTCAGCCCCTGCTTCCCCAACAGTACTGACGTGCAGAAGTTCAAGTGTAACGCGAACCGACATCTTGCTGCCCAAATCCCTACATAGTACCCCAGTAGTTGTCGCCCCTGATAGTAGCCCCTTACACCAAAGTGGCAATTTGCCTTGTTTGGGGTGAAAATGTAAAAAAAAAAAAAATTAAAAAAAGTTCCCTTCATTGTACCAACGCGCAAAACTTTAAATATCATACGAGCAGACCTCTCGTTGCTGTGTAATCCCTACAGAGGTATTTTGTAGAGATATTCTTTAATAGTAGATTCTAACGAGGTACCTTCAATAAGTTTCCAGACTTTTTTAACATAGGCACTTTTATTAATAGTATACACATGAAACTCTAGTTACCATCGAAGTAATCTCCTCCAGCTGTAATCCACTTGTTGTACCGTTTCAGAAACTATTGGGAGGCCCCAGTGATGTACTCTTGCATGACCGTGTCAATGACCCTCGTCAAGACCTCTTTCATGTCTTTAATTGTCTCATAGCTTGGCAAGGTCTGGACTGTTAGGAGGGGGAGGTATTGTCTTGATAACCATCTGGGTTAAATAATCTGTGACAAGTATGTAGTTATGGACTGGTGCATTGTCCTGGTGGAAATGATACTGACCCGATTTAAAGATTGCTGGCCTCTTCCAACGGAATTTCTTCTTGAACTCCCTCAAAACCTACACATAGTAGTTCTTGTTGACTGTCTGGCCAGTGAGAAGCCAGTGCATGCAGATCATGCCCGGGCTATCAAAAGAAGGTATCATCATAAGTTTGTGGGTGGATTTGCTTTTCTTGTCTTCTTGGGTCTGGGAGAGCCAGCATGCTTCCACTGGGAACTCTTTGTCTTTGTCTCTTTGTCTCTGGGCCATAGTAGTAGTTCCAGCTTTCATTGCAGCTCACAAAAGCATGAAGAACTTCGGGAGCTGAATTGATCAGTTCGACTATCAACCTGTTGTCATGGCAACGTTTTTTCTTTCTGATCTTCTCTTAGTAGCCTTTGTAATAACCGCCCAAATCTTTCGCATATTCAGTTCCTCGCAAAAGATTATGTATGCCGTTCCAACACTGACATCAAATCACGGTTCTTATCAATGAAATACTTGGTTTGGCTATTCAACTCTTGTATTCTGACTTTCTTATTCTTCGCTTAGCCAGGCCTGGACTACACTTTATCGGATGAAAGTTATAAGGAAATCTTACCTCTTGGAACAAATCAAGAAAACCTTTTTTAGAGTTGTAGTCGAGACGGTGCTGCTTTATGGTTTTCCAGTAAAAAAAAATATAAACATCTGAAATTAAATTAAATAAAACTACTCAAGAATGCTCCGAGCCGTGTTGAACTTAAATTAGAAAACACAGCCTACAATTGCTTCAAGATGGAAGAGAGAACAACAACAAAAAAGTCACACGTGGCATCCCGGTTCCGAACAATTTCGTCCACACGACCCGACACGATCCTGAACAACTCCGCCAATTCAAACCCGAACATTTTCGTTGATTCGAACCCAAGCACCTCCAACGATTCGACACGACACGATCCCGAATAACCCAATTGATTCGAACACTTCCGACGATTCCACACGATCCCGAACGCAATAACTTCACACGACACGTTACCGAGCAACTTTGAGAGCCGTTGACACACTCTTCGAATGATTGTTATCAGCTTTTTATCGCCTTTGGATAAACTCGTTTTCGCCGTAGGTAGGCATGACTTAGACATTGGTATAGTGTGCATGCTCGTCACACCCCTCCCTGATCTCAAGATTACACAAATGACAATGTTGGGCAAGTCTCTTTTTCTTGGCACTTCGCCTTAATAGAAACTTCCACATGTGAATAGGATAGAAACTTCCACAAGTGTATTCTCGTCTGTCACATCATTGAACTCTTCCTGTTCTGGATACTTGGGTGCATCATCTTCTAAGGAGCTTTCTTTATGTGGTTGTTAGTACAACAGTGTGGCTCTCTCATTTTATCATTTCGTTACGGATTATGCAACCATGTTAGCACGCTGGGAGCAGACTTTTATATGGTGTGGTGGTCCATCAACTGACACCGAGTGTTGGCTATTGTTTTTCATTACCGTACCCGTGCTGAACTGGTTCGTACATCTTCCGGCGAATTCTACACCGAAACAGCATCTCCTTCTTGTACAGATTATCAACTTTGTTGTCGGGCATCACCAGTTCATTAAGAGGCTTGACACGGATCCTATAGGTATATAGTACATTTGCATGTGCAGTCGTGTCCGTCCTGTCATTTTAAGCCTAACATTGTGTCAGTACACTACCTCCAAGATCGTGCACTGTATTCTTGCCACAATGCGCTTTCTTATGCGATGGGACCTCTAAATTATTCTGTTTCCTGAGAGTGCGTGGGTGCAACGAAATTGAATGTGCACGCCCCACATCTGTGTAAACTTAGAAAATACCTTTCCGCAAAATGCTGCGCCATTATCGATGAGCAATTCAATTGGCGCACTCTTTCATAGAACACAATCTCCAACTGCTTAATGACCGTAGCATAATCTTCACAGGGCAACTGCTTTCAGATCACAAAACAGCTGAGCCCACACTCTATCAATGTCAGGTAAGGTACAACTGAGGTCCAAAATGGCTTGTATCCATAGCAATCCTGCTCCAATTTTCAGGGATGTCAAGCCTACCTGGCTACCAATGCACTGGGGCTGGATCTATGGACTGACATTATCTGCAATTCTCAACCACCGTCGGCATTTCTGCTTCAGTTATTAATGAGTTGACTAACTTTACAAAGTACAACGTCCTCTTTCCACCTGGATGTCCGCTAGACCGATGTATTGTCTGTACATGAGAAACAGTGTGTTCTGCGACTATGGCACACTCGGATTCTCTGGGTTCTTTTTTTAGGGGGGGGTCATTTAATCATCGCTGTGGAACTCGAGTAAGTTATTCAGCTCTGTGATCCTGAGACATAAAAAGCTCCTACATAAATCTTCAATGCATACTCAAAAGTCAAATCTTGGAACGTAGAGTGCCGACCGTTAATTCACATTTCAGAGGCTGCTTTCGTGTGCATTATCTTGTGTCAGGACAATGTGTCTACCGCGACAGAATCATTGCTTTCCACAGCCATGCCTGTCGCAATGGAACTAGCTTACCCACACTGTAACATCTTCTCCATAGATACACCAATAACTTTTCACTGCATTGTCTTAGGCTTCATTTAAACAAATGTTTTCGATCATCTATGCTATAAGATGGTTTCGCACCTCGTCATCCCATTCAGTAGTCATCATATTTGCCCTTCGTTTTAAAAAAGCTTTGGAAACAAGTAACTAGCCATACATCGGTAAATGGCCAGTCAGTTTTCGGCACACTTAAAAGACAACTCGACGGGTAACTCTATCAGGGACTACTGGAAAATTAACTTCTACACCACAGTAACATTTCCCTAATCCCCCTGGACACGTAATCCCAACACGCGTGAGCCAATTCTCAGCTGATCTGGGGTGGGGGTTCTTACAAAACCAAATTTCTTCAATTGTTATTGACACGGGTTGCAAAACACACTCTCATTCACAAAAGTCTCGTATATATAAGAATACGTAGCCGCTTTTATGATCTCATCCTGACTGAAGAAGATATTAACAATGACACACATTATAAAAGGGGCGACATTGATTCCAAATCCAAGCTGTTGTCCTATGATCTCCACTGTATGGAACGGCCAGAGAGAGAGAGAGAGAGAGTTGTGAACATTTACTTGCAAATAGGCTTAGTGTTGGTCTAGCACTGCAACGTTTACTCCTTGCTTACGTCTATTTCTCCATTTTTGCAAACAAAAATCCGCATTGACCGTATACACGTTCACGTACCCCTTTAGCTCCCGATAATCCATAACGGGCCGAACTTTCTGTTTGTTCTGAATAACCGCCTTTGGGGGGGGGTCGTCCTTCGGATATGGCAGCAGCCAATTGTTATCGATCTGCATTTGCAGCTCACGATCATATTCCTCTCGAATATGTGCTGCAGCTCAGCTGGATGCCCTGCAAGTCTATTTTTTTCAAGGAAATCGGGGATTGGTCGCTGGCCCATTTCCGCGATGCGGTCCACTCTCGAGAGTTTTTTTTTTTATGCCCTGCGGAGAAATCAGTCTCGTTAATTGTGATAATAGCCAAACTGGTTTTGCTGAAATGTGGAAAAGTTACCTCACCGGTACTAGACACAGCTACGCCCCTAGCCACTTGATTGCTTCCAGCCCAACCAATAAATCAAATCATAGTATTTATTCATCCACAATTAAGACTTCTATGTAAATGCTCAGCTTTGCACCAATGTTTACTTGAACCACTCCTATTACACAGCATCTAAGTGTGTTTTTATCTACTGTGAGCACAGGGATCAATTCCTTCGTCCAACAGAACTTGCGACTAGTGACTGTGTGCATTCAGTATCTACTAGAGATGTATGTGATAGTTCATTCATGTAAAGAGTTATAATCGGAATAGCACCATTTACAACGGATTGGCTCTAAATTCTCGCCCCATGCTCGTTTCTCGGAGAAAATAGAGCACTGTGCGCCCATGCCGCTGACATCGATAGCGCGTGATATTTCTTCAGGATTGACATCAGCACCTCTGACTGTATCATTATGCAGTTGACAACCGCTCGCCTTATGATTGGGTCAATTAAAATTATAACACCCCCGGAAAGTATTCGTCTCCTGACGTGTGCTTTGTGCCGACCGTACAACTACTGCAGCCTGCTCTGGAACTCCCTTTTCACTTCTTTAAAATGGGACAAACGCGCGCAAGCACGTGTAACAGATCTAGTTTATATATTAGTAAGGATGCTCGTAGTAGTTCGTCCGTAATAGTTAAGGCAATCCAGTAATGAATACAGATTGCAATCACTGATCTGGTACGCCGGCAAACAGAACCGGACGCCTGCGAGGTTCTGCAAAAAAAAATGTGCATCGACCGTTCAACCTGGATAAAATTGGTGTATTGCTAACTGCTTTCATGAAGGGATTCAAAACAATGGCTGTGTACATCGTTTTCCTTACACAATCAAAGCCTGCTTCTCTTCGCTTAATTACTGGTACACAGCATACGCACCGCTTTACAATACAAGAACATTGGAATGGCGCACTCGATGCCATATAATTTGACACTCCACTCAAATGACATATCAGCTTACCTTTCTTCAGCGTCTGCAATATTGATTATCCGGATTCACTGCCATTAAATACTGATTTAAGCTTTGGGGCGAAGGCCATAATGACCGAAATAGCTTGTTGCTCCATAAGGGAAGGGGAAGCAAACAAACAAAAAAATTAAATATCACACGCGGCAGCACGGTCTTGATTAATTTTTTCCACGCTACTCGATACGATCCTAGAAAAACTTTGCTAATTCAAACCCGAACACCTCAGCTGATTCAACATGACAAGATCCCGAAAAATACCTTCGATTCGAACCCGAACACCCCCAATGATTCGACACGACACGATTCCAAACGCATTGACTCAACACTACATGTTACGTTACCAGAGAAGCCTTGGGAGTTACTCTCTGCATGATTGCTATCACGAACACATTTTCAGCGTAGGTAGTTCCGACTTAGACATTGGCATACAATTGCCTGCTACTTCCACGTATGCTCGTCACACCAACCAGTAGGTATGGTCGGCTTCCTATGATCTCTTCACTAAGAGAAAAAAGAACACAATATGCTGGATATTGCTACAGAAAAAAGTCGAAGTCGTCAGTTATGTAGCAATGAGGGATCACTTAAGTAAGAAGACCTGTCAATATGTAAAAAATATATTGACAGAAGACACTAGCTTACAATTTTCTCTTAAGGCATGGAAGATAGAGACTACGGGGGAAAGAGTCAATTTGCTCTGGAAAAAAGAAGTAAATCAGATAAAGAGGGGGAAAATAAGGTAAAAGAAAAAAGAAAGAAAAGGAAAGAAGCAACAAAGAAATAGAGAAGTAAGAAAGAAGAAAGATAGTGAGCGAGAAAGAGGGGGAATAGAGGAAGAGAAATATATCATTGTTCGATATATTTTATTCATTTGATTGATTTATTTCTTCGTTACCCGGAAGGCATAGGTCAAGTATAGCGATAACAGAGAAAGAAAGGGTTGGCGTATAGGGTAAAGGTCTAGAGATCAATATGTCAAGTCATGGGAGAGTCCGGGCAGTATATAAGCTAAACTATGAAGCTAAGGACAGGGCGAACAGGGGAAACCAAAAAGAAAAAGCCTCATGTCAAATAATTGTCCTTTTAATGAGGAAAACAAGATTTGACGAAAACATAAAAAAGTAAAATAATTTGTATGAAAAGCAAAATAAAAACAGGATTGACAATTCCGCCCATCCTTACTGGTTGTAAAACTGACGCGAAAAAAAACCAAAACACTAAAGTAAATGCAGAGTAATATGTGAGTTTTCATATGTTTTTTTCTTTTTTTCTTTTTTTTAGAAATATTTTTAACAAATAAAAGCTCTGTAAAAGATAGTTAAATATAACAATGAAGTTAGATTTCAGTGAACAAGATTTTATTCATATTTCTGACTATCATTTTAAAACACAATGTTAGATATATTTTTAGGGATCGTTTAATGTACAGTATCCTGTATTAGTATGTAAATCCTGAATTTCTTATCTACAAACTCTGCACAAAGCAAAGAGTTTCCTCTTCAGACAATATACTTAGCAAGGCAGTGATAATATGTCTACTAAATAAAAAAAGAGATAACCCAGAAATAGTAAACGTATATTTTTTTCTGCATCTAAATTTGTCAATATTAATCTTCATAATTAATAAGTGTATCACTATATATTGTCGTGTATAACTGATTCATCATCATATTTCTATGCTTTAATGATGTACTGAAATATTAGTATTTTTATCACCGACAAATTTCTACAAAGGTAAGGGCATTCGGTAAATGCCAGAGGAGCGAGGTTCAGTCATATATCATGTTATACTAAATACTTAGAAAATGTTTCTTGATACGCTCTAGTTAAATACAATACACAACAAGTTCAGGATAAATGAGGCGTCATCTCAAAGAATATATATATATATATATATATATATATATATATATATATATGTTTACGTATTTTTTGTTGTTTTTTAAACGATATTAAATTTATATATATATATATATATATATATATATATAAAACCTTAATATTGTTTAATATATATATATATATATATATATATATATATATATATATATATATATAAAACCATAATATTGTTTATAAAAACAACAAAACACTACGTAAACATATGAACGATAAAAACTAAAAAGTAAATTATCTATGGCATCATAGCGTGATGGGTTAGGGCGCTGGACTGAAATACATAAGGTCCGGGGTTCGAATCCTAAAAACAGTCGAGCTACGCGGAAGAGGAGTAGGTCTCGAAACACGCGTACCGTAGGTTACTGTATTTAAAAATATTAAATAAATAATACATCCAAATACAAAATGAGTTTTTCTTAGAAAAACGCCGGTTCTTTGAGGCGGAGACATTAACCTTAATATCGTTTAAAAAATCAACAACAAAAAATCTATCTATCTATATATATTGTAAATACGAAATCGAATATTTGTAATAATGTACCTATTCACTATGCCTCCCCACGGGACAGAGTTAGACACCAGGGTCGTTTTTTAACGTGGAGAAAAGGTACAAAAATAAAAATTGTCTCAGCCGTGAAGGATTTCTTCTCCACCGAAAGAGAACAAGAAAATGAATTGCAGCATCTGCCGGAACAGATGGTGTTTATTTGCTCCCCCACTGAGCAAATTAGGCACAAGGCCGTTTTTAATGTGAGGTAAAAACCAGCTCCCCTAAAAGTAGGCAAAAGGGGCACTCTGGTTACCAAAAATAATAATTGTCCCAGTATAGAGGGTTTCCCCTCCATTGACTGGTACAAATTATCTTAAGTGCAGTATCTGCCGGAACAGATGGTGTTTATTTGCTCCTCCACTGAGCAAATTAGGCACAAGGCCGTTTTTAATGTGAGGTAAAAACCAGCTCCCCTAAAAGTAGGCAAAAGGGGCACTCTGGTTACCAAAAATAATAATTGTCCCAGTATAGAGGGTTTCCCCTCCATTGACTGGTACAAATTATCTTAAGTGCAGTATCTGCCGGAACAGATGGTGTTTATTTGCTCCCCCACTGAGCAAATTAGGCACAAGGCCGTTTTTAATGTGAGGTAAAAACCAGCTCCCCTAAAAGTAGGCAAAAAGGGGGCACTCTGGTTACCAAAAATAATAATTGTCCCAGTATAGAGGGTTTCCCCTCCATTGACCGGTACAAATTATCTTAAGTGCAGTATCTGCCGGAACAGATGGTGTTTATTTGCTCCCCCACTGAGCAAATTAGGCACAAGGCCGTTTTTAATGTGAGGTAAAAACCAGCTCCCCTAAAAGTAGGCAAAAAGGGGGCACTCTGGTTACCAAAAATAATAATTGTCCCAGTATAGAGGGTTTCCCCTCCATTGACTGGTACAAACTATCTTAAGTGCAGCATCTGCCGGAACAGATGGTATTTATTTGCTCCCCCACTGAGCAAATTAGGCACAAGGCCGTTTTTAATGTGAGGTAAAAACCAGCTCCCCTAAAAGGGGTCACTCTGGTTACCAAAAATAATAATTGTCCCAGTATAGAGGGTTTCCCCTCCATTGACTGGTACAAATTATCTTAAGTGCAGCATCTGCCGGAACAGATACTACACTTTGAGATATTAAATCTTTTATTCATGTTAAAAAATACAGTAAAATTAACGGTGAACAAAAAACTTAGGCACACACTTTGATCTTGACCAGAAGGCCAAGCGCAATAACAATAATATTTGTAATAATGTATACGAACATTTATGTTTTAGAAACTTTACTTGTAAATTCAAAATGGCGTTGTAACAGGTAAGATAAAAAGTAATTACAATATATTTTTCAATTTTCGAATTTTATAATCATGCCCAAATATATTTTATTTTATTTTGGTAAATTGGAATATAGACGACTGCCATTTCTCTGTTATATGCTCTGTAACTACATTGAGTTTCATAAATTGTTATATGCTCTGTAACTACATTGAGTTTCATAAATTAATGATTAGTATATATAAAAAAGTTATATAGAATTGAGAGAATCATATTTCAACACACACACACACGCATACACACACACACACACACATATATATATATATATATATATATATATATGTGTGTGTGCGTGTGTGTGTGCGTGTGTGTGTGTGTGTGTGTGTGTGTGTGTGTGTGTGTGTGTGTGTGTGTGTGTCAATGAATTCACCAGATGCAATTTTTTTGTTATTTTACCCCCTTCCTGAAGACGACCCATGGAAGGCGAAAAAATCGCGACTATGGCAATTTTTTTACACTCGAAGAGGACGATCGCAAAAGAAACAAGCAGGAATTATCATTGCTGTTCAATGAACCATGCATAAAAGAAAAAAGTGTTGGTCAAATATACTAGTATATATATATATATATATATATATATATATATATATATATATATATATATATATATACTAGTATATTTGTCCAACACTTATGTATATATACTAGTATATTTGGCCAACACTTTTTCTTTTATTCATTTAATCTCATAAATCAATATACGAAAGTATAATTTTATGCATAAACTTTAAGTATTTACTTCCACAGTGCTCAATACATAAGTAGAGCAAGGTAGTAAGTTATAAAAGAAAATATATGACACTTACGCTTCACAGAATATTCCGCGTTTCATCCATATGCGCCTGACGAATTCTAACGTGGATGAAACACGAAATATTCTGTGTAGCTTAATTGTCACATATATTTTTAAAACTTACTATATATATATATATATATATAATATATATATATATTATATATATATATGCGTACGCGCGCGTGTGTGTGGGAGGTAAATGATGATTTCCTGGAAATATAGTTGAAATCACTTTTCAAGCTAATGAATAGGAAATCTTCGTGTCACTTTTTTTAAAACTTTTACATGATTTTTTTTAAATCACGCAAATAGAAAGTAACTAATAAAGTTGACCAAACTTTACTAAAGATAGAATTCTTTCAGCCAAAATTGTTAACATTATTAGCTACCTCTTCCTTTCTATCACGACTTCAAGTTTTTGGATACTTATTCCTTCAAAGAATACAAGGAAATACACCTCCTTTATGCATATGGTCTGCATCAGGCAACGCCGGGACATGGGTCCTTCTGCTAGTTCGTCTTATCATTTATAATAATCATGGTCCGCTATGCTACTTATTTTTCATGGGGGTTTTATGCAATCATTACTTATCCTACGAGAGGTTTTCCAAACGTGATGGCTCCTATTTTATTCCACTCGTATGGATCAGGAGAAGGGGTTTATAAATTGTATTGGTATGATAATTAAACTAATGAATTAATGATTTGCGAGTTTCATCACTATGTTTTAGATATTGGCAGAGTGAGGCTTTTAAGAAACAATATCTGTCATAGACGTGCGTCAGATGCCGATATGCGTCCGTGAATTTTTGACAGAAGTGCAAAAGGGTGCTGACTATTTAGAAAAATAAATTCGGGAGCACCAAAGGCATTCGTTTTAATAATACCATTTGCGTCTTCGTAGCTCTTCAACTTTTGGAGTTAAAAATTATTTGTATATTTTGGGGGGAACCACTCTGGTATATTTTACTTTTTACGTTAGTCCCCCTATCTTTCAATGACCTTATATATTTCCCCTTTTACATTACGCCTTAACTTTAATTTTTCCTTTACCCCTCATACCTACACTGTCCGGATACTTGCTTCGTTTCGTCATCTACTTAAATATATCGCTTTCTTTTTCCTTTCCGAAACCATCATTTCTTACTCCTTAAAAAATATTTTTCGCATTTAAACACAATTTCTTCCTAAAACACACACACGCCTGATAAAAAGAAAGCTTGTGTGTTAAGTGGCCAGAAAGTTAATTGAACATGATTTAAATCGAGGGAATTAATAAGTGCATATTTCAAAGTCCAACGGAAATATTTAAAAAATATATACAGCCAAAAATGTCTAAGATATTCATGTTTCTCAAATGTTTGAAAAAACAACGAAAAACATGGCGCTTATCATGCACTTCTCTATTACGGTCTCCTCCTCAACATCTTTTAAAAATATTTTTTCCACTTTTTTACATGGATGACCGAATTAAACCTGTCACCAGGCAATCGTTCACCTTTCGTTTAAGGTCAATGATGGCATGACACTGTCTGACGTCGATGCATCACGAATCATACAACTAGAAAGATTTATAAAATGTAGTTTGTTTCGGCATCAATCAATAAAGATAGTATAAAAGTAACTCTTATATAAAGAAAAAAAAACGGATATTCTAAGGCGGTGTCAAGTCAATCTGTGCGCAATAAAAATGCTATTTTAAGTTTAAGTGCTCCTATTTACTTGCCTCCCTACGAGGGCTAAGTTAGACACAAGGTCATTTTTAATGTGGGTAAATCCAGCTCCCAAAAAGGGGCACTCTAAATAGGAACAAAAATAAAAATTCTCAGTCATGAAGGATTTCTCATCCATTGACCGAGGATAGAAACGACAACAGATACTGTGATTTTATCTTGCAGGCTAACAGACAGACGAAAGTATACGAGAGTGGTTTCGAATGTAAGCCTTCCTATTTTTAAACTAAAAAAAAACAACAAAAAGTTAAAGAACTATAAAGAAATGAGTGGTACCACTAAAATGAGCGAACTTTTGTGCTCCAGAATTTATTTTCCACGCTTCTTAATTCATTTTCCCTGGCGATAAATTATTTCCAGGATACGTTTTGTCACTTATATCATTAAAATCTATGAATCAATCTTCTAACTGTACTGGCATCAACTGCATCGGCTTCGTAAACATTCGTCAGGCGTCGCTGAATGTTGATTACTTCAATTTTGCTTGCATGAAGGACTTAAATCATGCGCCTCTGCTTCTGACGCATAACAGGTGTTACATTTTAGTGCCATACACCGAAAATATCTACAACATAAAATATGAAAATTTAAGTCACGATTTCATCAGTTCAATCATCATAACAATGCAATTCGCAATTCACTGATTCATGCATAGAAGCATTACTTTTCGAACGTCCGTCGTATTTCAAATTACCCGGGGTAAATAGTTGAAAATTAAATTTTAACTCCAAACGTCTCAAACCGACGAAAATGATATATCTCAAATTTAAACGTGACAGCCAAACGAATATGGTATTTCAAATTTAAGAATGGCAGACTGACGAAAATGTTATTCCAGATTTTAAATAATCAGATGAACGAAAATGCAATTTTAAGCCTGTGCATGACAAACCGACGGAAAATATAATTCAAGTTTCAACAGGACAGACCGACGGACAGACAAAACCTGACACCTTTAAAAAAATGAGGATGAGAAATAAAAAGAATAAATGCAAAGAAAAACTACGAAAAATTACAAAAAATGTTTGAAAAAAAATAAAAGGGACAAAAATTGTAACACGGGGTCACCATGCTAAAATGCTTAACATTAGACGATTGCTGCAAGCAATATTATCGCTAAGCTTATCATTCGGAAAAAGTGAAATATGTTTTTGTTTTTTAAGATATATTTTTTTACTTTCATTCTGCAATTCTCTTGATTACCTCTTCAATTTACGAATTATATTTATTAGTTATTTTTTTCTTCTTATATTATTGTTAATTTTATATTTTTGATTTGTTATTATTTACGTTGACAGTTTTATTTCTTTTCTCTTTATTCACTTTTTTTTATATTTTATATACGTGTGTGTGTTATACTTCACATAAAACTTAACATAACAAGTCTCTCCTTCACTTTAAACAAATTTATAACTATCACACAGACAGCGAGACGAGAAGCCACTAACGAAAGGAATAATGAGCTGTTTGTATATTTGAAAAAAAATGCGTCGTTGGGAATACCGGATAAATAGCTTTTGGTTAGAAAAAGAAAATTAGCGGCCAGGTTTTTTCCTTTCTTTTTTGTCTTCGCGACGGAATCTACAACGTGTTGCGCCTGCTATGACGTAACAGTAGTATACAGCGTTACATTTGCCTACGAAATTTATGATGAATCCTCCTCCACGATCGTATCAAATACACAATATTCTCTTGCTCAGATTGTCGTTTTTATTGTGTCTAAACTACACTTCATTCTCCTTCGAATTGATAGAAAGATTCTTGTTTGCATCGTCATTAAAAATGCGATAAGTGAAACGATTTATATGACATTATATTGAACGTTACCCAGCTAGAAAATTGAGAGAATGTGTTGTGCAATGATTCTCTGCTGTGATCATTCAACGGATGTGAAAGCAAAGTATGATGTTTGTTAACTTTTATGATTGAACGTAGGTTATTGGTCGCGGTTATTTGAAGACAATAAATCTGTTTCGGCAATTTTCTGATGTCCTTCCTATCCTGCACAAAACGTGCTTTTATGAAGCGTGAAAAATGATGTAAAGCTGACTTGGAGACATTGTGCCATTTTATAACACACCACAAAACTCACTTGGTTTTAAGTGGCTTATATGCAAAAATAAACAAAGGCGTTGAAAATGAGTCGGCCTGGTAAACTTCATGTTCCACTTCATTGGTTTAAAATAGAACCAAAATAAAACCAAGGAATACAATAAGTATTAGAACAAGACTAAGGGATTTTTAATAAAAAATTAACAACTTAACTTCAATTCAACAGATAAAATGTAATAACGAATTGCTACTTTCTCCTTGTCCGTCACTGTATACTCTCTCTCTCTCTCTCTTTCTCTCTCTCTCTCTCTTACAAGCACACACACATTTTCTCTTTTATGTGTTCGATTGGATTCTATGACGTCTACACTTTGCAGGGTTACCTTCCATATGTTTTGTCTGAAGGCTATAATTTGTTACATCACATTTCTTACATCATATGTTGTGCAAGGAGAACACAAAGAAAAGAAAGGCAATAAGATCCTCAAGGCTTTTAGTAAATACATTGATGTAGAGATATGTGATATAAAACCTTCTGCTATAGGTGATCGCATGATTATATTGTGAATCCTCGAATGCCGTGACAGGCCACTTTTAAATTTGCAGATTAGACCACAAATATTACAACTTAGTGTTGCCGGATGTGCTGTAAAAGACTCCTCATAAGACTCTTGTTCCTGTATTTGATTGTGTGATTTCAGTTTATTTACAAAATCAGCTTTTGACAAAAGATATCTGACACATACAGTGCACTTCAGCTCCTGTTATAATTTCTCTGACATTATATGTCCGTACTGCTTTCCTAAAACACGTATTAAGCCAGCAAGATCTACACGCTACTCTTACAACTTTCTCTGATGTTTTTTACTCCATAGTGTTTGATCTTTTGCTTGGGCTTCCCAGTTACGTACATCTATCTCAAGTATTTTCGAGTTGTTTTTCACAGAATCCTTTTTCCTGGTTTTTATTGTGGTATTTACATTATTATATTGTGGTATTTATGTGGTATCTATATCGCCATAAAACGTTTAGGAAGTATTTTGTCCTTCATCATAACCAAGTGTACGGTTCAACGCATATGATTTTGAATGATTTTCATTTCTGTGCTAGTACTATTTGATCCTTCAATATCTAGAGTTTCAGGCGTTTGAGTCCTTTAGTTAATATTGACTATTCTCCGAATACAACTTTTGTGAAACCTCTGCAATAACTTGAGGTTCTTCTACATGTTGTCCAAGTTTCTGACCCATATAGCATGCTTCCTAAACACTTAGTTTTGTTTTTTGATGTGATTCTCCGATCTTACCACACATTTTTCTCTAGTTTACCACAAATAGAACTGGCTTTGGCTAATCTGTGATTTATCTCAGCATCAAGCGTATCGTCCTTACTCAGCTTAATACCATGATATGCAATAATGTCCGTGACATTTAAGTTCTTACCATCAACCAAGTTTTGGTGCAACATATGGCATTCCTTAAGAGGGGAACACATAACATATGTTTTCCTACGGCTGATGGTATGTCCAAAAGCTTTACATAATCATAAGTTTTTATAACTTGTCCATAATCATGTCTGTCCACTTCTGAATGTGAAATTAAGTCTGCATCATAAAAGTTCAAGAAGAAGGTTCTGAAAAGTTTTCGACTTTGCGTTGAAATGTCTAAGTTTAAAACGTTTACCTGATGTGCGAATCGAAACGTCATCCAAATATCGCAATTGTTAAAACCATGCAGCATCAGCACGACGAAATACATGAAAAATAATTTAGGAGAAAGTATATCACCTTTTTTCACACCGTTCTCAACTGATTTCTTTCTTTTTACATAGGCATAACCACTTATCAAGGCCCAGAGACCGCTCGAAGATAAGGGTTAAGAGTCTACAATAGTCAATTGGACAATATAGTAATGGTTAATAATCCAAAATTCAGTAAATTTGTTAACTTAAATGGAACGGCTCATCAAGAACTTGTTTACGTTGGACTTGAAGACAACCATATTGTAGTCAGCTGGAAAGCAGGAAAACGGAACTTCTAAAGCAACTCCAAAAAACTCGTTGGACAGTCTAGTGTCCTAAAAAATTTCCAGAGTGCCTTGTGATTGATGGTATCGGAAGGTTTTCTCAGATCGACAAAAACTTGATACAAAGGCACTCACTGTTCCATACATTTTTCCATTAACTGCCACGGCCAGATGTAAAACCACATGATTCACTGGAATGGAAGAGGGACAAATCCATTACATCAAACGATTAAACAACATTATTGCTAAACCCTTTCCTACTTCGTCACGCAATGCTCCCATAATCACCATACTAAGATTCTGTCCCCTCTCTTTTATAGAATGTAAAAAAACATTTTTATTTAAAGTTTCGAAACGCTTACAATGCAAAATCTGGATAAACAGGTCTTCATTGGATGTATTTGTTTATGGTATTTATTTGCTTTCCCACCAAAGCAAATTAGGCACAAGGCCGTTTTTTTATGTGGGGGAAAACCAGCTCCCCTAAAAGTAGGGTAAAAAGGGGGCATTCTGGTTGTGACCAAAAATAATCATTGCCCCAGTATAGAGGGTTTCTCCTCCATTGACTGCTACCAATTATCTTAAGTGCAGCATCTGCAGATATATACTACACTTTGATCCCGGCTCGAAGGCCAAGAACAATAGAAAAAAGGCAAGGCATTTATTTGCTCCCCCACCGAGCAAATTAGAGACAAAGCCGATTTTTAATGTGAGGAGTGAACGGGAAATGGGGACCAACTCCCTGGGGAGTAGAGAGCTGGATATTGACAATTGGAATGAAGGGTTTCCCCTACATTGACTAAGGTCTTATATGAGGGGTTACCCCAACATACGGTCTTTGCTTGCAGTATCTGCCGGAACAAATACTACACTTTTATCCCGGTCCGAAGGCCAAGAACAACAGGGTATTTAGTTGCTCTCCAACTGAGCAAATTAGGTACAAGGCCGCTTTTTTATGTGAAGAGTGAAGGGGAAATGGGGACCAACTCCCCGGAGAGTAGGGGAGCTGGGTAGTGGCAATTGCTATGAGGGGTTGCCCCTACATTGACCAAGGTCTTATACGTTGAGTTGGTATTTATTTGCTTCCGCACCGAGCAAATTAGGCACAAGGCCGATTTTTAATGTGAGGAGTGAACGGGAAATGTGGACCAACTCCCCGGGGCTTAGGGGAACTGGATAGTGACAATTGGCATGAAGGGTTGCCCCTACATTGACCAAGGTATATATATATGGAGTTCCCCCCCACATATGGTCTTTGATTGCAGTATCTGCAAGAACAGATATTACACTTCGATCCTGGCCCGAAGGCCAAGAATGACAGAAAAAAGGCATACCCCTTTTCGTTTATTCATTTTTTTAAATAATCTGCGAGATGCGTTATCATCATCATAGCCATCTACAACAGTGTGAGTGTTATAAACAGACTTTTTATTTAAAATTTAAAAACGTTTACAATGCAATGAAATTTGTCTTCGTTGGATATATTTGCTTATTCATGTTTGTTTAAATAATCTGAGAAAAATCATCATCATCATAGTCATCACCAACAGCTTGAGTGTTGTACACAATCTTTTCATTAAAAAAAAATTCCAGCCGTTTACAATGCAAGCCTCGTGATAGTATGCAGGATGTCAAAATGGAGTTTTGTCAAGATCTAGGAAATTGTATCAAAGGAATACCAAAAGTTCTCTCTGATTCTCTCTCCTCTTGTTATGATCACATGGTTCAATGGAGAAAGAGGTGGCTTGTTAATTTTAAGACATCTACAACTAAGCTTCTATCTTTCCATCCTTAATGCTCTGATACCGTCTGGCATCAATTGAAATGAATGGCTCTCGTCTTGGGGAGGCTCCATGTTTGTAAAAGAAAATTGGGTCTGACCTTTACTCCTTCTCTAAGAAAGAACAAGTACATCAAATCCGTTACCAAGACTGCTGAAAAACTGTTTGGCGAGAGTTCAAAATAGAGATCGTAGTCTAGTAGGGGTGCCTATTTTTTCTTCCGTACAAACTCTTTCCCACAGTAGAGGCGTTGCAAAAGTATCTACTTTATCGTCTATGGTCCCTCCTCGCCAAACTTTCCTGGAGAACACTTGTTTAGCTAAAACCGCTTTCAATAATTTTCCCCACTTCTTATCTGTTCTTTAACCTAAACATAGGCTCCATAAACACAGCTTCTTTCTTAGAACTGCACGCCTGTGGAAGTCTGTTCCGTTTTCATGCGTTCCAACTGACTACAATATGGTTGTCTTCAAGTCCAATATGAACAAATTCTTGATGTTCCATCCTTTTAGGTAACTCGATTTACCAAATTTTCACTACTAACGATTACGCATGTATCCTTTAACCACAGTACACTCATTAACCCTTATCCTTGAGGGGCGTCCGGGCCTTGATAAGTGGTTCCTCTTTCGTAAAAAGAAGATACCTTTTACCAACAAAAACCAATTCACAAACTAACTTGGATACACCCTAGATCAAAACATGATCATATTCTTGATTATGTCATTAATCGCACGCGTTATCTTCAGGATATATGTACTCTAAGAGTTGTGCAGGGCGCAGGCTGTGATCACAATCTCGGTCGTTTTAAACTTAAGTTGTGAATAAGGAAAAAGATCAGAGCCAACGGAGTAAAAGTGCCTAAGCGCATCGATGTTTCAAAGTTAAAACAATAAGGAAGCGTGTGAAACTCTTAGAACTCTATTTATTAATATCTCATTTGACGGAACTTGGGAACGATCCAAGTCACAAGTGTCTAAAAAAGGAGCTGAAATTATTAGATTAAAGAAAACTAAACATAGGGACTGGTTAGATGAAAATGATTCTACAATCATCAATCTCTTGGAAGAGAAGAAAAGTTTATGAGATATGTTTGTGTTTTAATGGATCAGTTAAAATAACTGCAGAAAAAGTGTATAAAAAAGCAAAATTGATAGTACAACGTAAGACACACCAGATGAAGAACAATTAGCAGACATCCAGACATATTATGATATGTATTACAAAATCAAATAGGTTTTTGAACCCTACCTCCAACAGTGGTACCTGTCAAATCCAAAGATGGTTCTGTCCTTTTCAATAATGTTAAGGGGATTATGGAACGATGGACAAGACCTTTTCGGGATCTTTTTGATAATCCGTCTGGTGTAAATGATATAGTTATTGATAGTCTGCCTCAAAAGGAGGCCATTGATGAAATGATGACTGATCCCAGCGTTGAGAGGGAGCAAAAGTACATTAACAGAGGTTAATAAGGGAAAACAGCCGGACTTGATGCGTTAACTATTGAACCATTGTTATTTGGACGTGATAGCGTTATCAACGCAGTCTATACACTCATCTTTGCTGTTTGGCATAGTAATCATATCCCTCTAGATTGAATTGATGCAATATCGATCTCTATATATCACTACGATTATATATATATGCAGCTTTGTATGTGTGTGAATTCGTTCTTTATAGAGTCCAAAACGGCTGAACATATTTTCTTTAAAATTTACAGAACTTTAGTGCATATGTCTCGGAGTGATCTTAGTTTAGTTTTGTCTCAGAATACCCCCCCCGATAATTACCGATAATCGAAACTATTTCTTCCATGTTGTCGCTCAGCAACAATGATAGAGCAACGGACAAGAAAATTATACTGTGGGTAAGTTGATAGCGGGTTTTAAAAAAAGATTATTAATTTATTTTATTTTGTTTTCATGACGTGGTCTGTAAGTTTAAACTACACACGTAATTTTTTTTTCATTAACTCCCAAGAATTTTAAAAGACTTGAAAATGTACGTGCTTTTTTTTTTTTGCATGCCGTGGTCTGTAGGTTCAAACCCTGCACGTACATTTCTTAATGATTTTTTTTTCGTTAGCTGGAAAATAGTTTATATAAAATAATTTTATAAAAGAAACAGTAGATTCTCTAGAGTTCAATGTAGAATGACATATATTTGGAGTTAAGTTACTGCATGGAGGAATGTGAAAACCAGATATTGGTTGTATGAATAATTAAAAATATACTAAATTAAATGCAAAATAAATAAGAATAAAGTAAATAAATTAAAGTCATATAATAGTTTTACACAGTAGAACAGTAGAACGATAAAAGTGTAACCCTACAGAAAACGACTCTACAGATTTATTTTAAAACTTTTATTTAAAAATCAATTCAGATAACTTTATGATGCAGTAGAGCTGACGTCTATTCAATATAACAGCTGACGTCTATTCAATATAACAGCATGGTCCGGAACTGGGAGTATGCTTTTTCCACAAGCGCCGACGGAAGCTCGGCGGAAGCTCGGCGAATACTCGGCGAATACTCGGCGGATGGCGCTGATCAGGCTGGCTTTTGTGGGAGGTCATTTTGGTGATGTTCTCGGCGTATGACCAAACGACGTAGTCTAGCATGGCCAGATGGGGATGATGGGAGCCAGTGTGTGAAGTGTATAAAGCCGTAGCACTCCTTCTGAAGTCAAGCCTGGGTCTCTTTGGACTATGGCCGGCACCTGGTCCTGCTTAAATACCCAGGGTCTTCCAGCGGCCACCACTAAGGGAACACTACTCTTTCACACATCCAGGTACATTTTAGTGTTGACTTTCAAGCCTACTTTGAAAATGTAAAGTGACAGAATGTTGCTCTAACTTGAAACCACACCAAACACTATAACCCTGGCCAAGAACTTGGTTTTTATCACTCTAGTAACGTTCCTCAAGCGATGAACCGTCCGGATTTACGCTTTGAAGGTGCTGCGAACGGCCCTGTTGTTATAATTTGGATCGGTAGAAAGCATGAATAGAAAGCGGCGTATATCCGAACTTGCTCGTTGAACTTGTGTCACTTCTAAGCATGATAGAATGCTCTTGGGATTTGTACACAACTGGCCAACTAGTAGATGGTCTGCAAACAAAAGTAAACCAGTTTTCATCGAACGGAAAAAATAGAATAATAATAGAATACTTGAAACAATTCTATTTCTAATTTCTATCAACAGTTTAGAGCTAATTGTTAAAACAAATTTTATTAATGTGATATGCAAATGAGATAACATTTTTAATGTTTTTTTAAAGAAATTGTATATACAGAAATCATGTATGAATAAAAGTATATAAAAGTCGGTTTTCTGTATTAAAATCTATTTGTCAGTGTGTGAGCAAACAAATGAACAGCAATACATTTTTATTACAATACAAACATATATATACATATATATATATATATATATATATATATATATATATATATATATATATGAGAAAGAAAAAAAAAACGATGACGTACACCCGAGGTTGAACACGCGATCATTCGATCTGTAGTCGAGTGCTCTACAACTCAACTAAATTTCCTGATGAAAAGAACTTGTTCTTTTTGTTTTTCTTTTAGAAATGATTTACTGACATTTCATTATTTCCCTTGGCCGGTGCAACGTAAATATCCTCTTGTTAAAGTTATTCTTTTTCATCTGTGAGAGTTAAAAGACTATTTTTAAGATAGGATTTTTTTAATTTTCGATACTTATCGGATGAATTTACCTACAACACATATCTAAGAACACTGTCAGACATATAAATTAGCTTTGTGTGAAATTTGCAAAAGATAGGTTCAGACGTTTCGGAGCCTATAGGGTAAGGAACTTAGACACACGAACAAAGTGACTTTTATATAAGAGTTCCGATTATTTAATTTATAACTGGCTTCCTTTTATGATATTTAGGTTAATGAAAATGTGATTATAAGCTTGTTTACGTATGGTGTACTCTGTACACATTCTAGCGAATTTAGTGCTGCGTCTTAGACAACCTTGGAATTATATCTTTTTTTTTCAATTTGATGTAATGATTTGGTGTATTTTCATAACAGTCTGATCAGATGCAGGTGTCGTTTTTATTATTATATAGATTGACATTTTATTATAAAGTTTATTACGAATAGATAAAGAAATACCTGAATTATATAGATTTGCATTTTTATAAAGGCTTTACAAATGGGTTCAAGAATACCATCTAAACTATTGAGAAGGCCTATATAACAATTTGACTCTCGTTTCGTTGCCAGGCGAAAATATGCATCATCACGACTTATGTTCTTATTTGCTATGCATTTTTGAATGATCCTTTTATTCTTTAGCTCAAGAATGGAGAAAAATACTTAACCTATGGCGGATAAGTTGGTGATTATTGATGACGTCATTGACCGATTTCTTATCATTCATGTTTCATTTTCCCGTTTTATTTACTCTCCAAATATCGCCTTTAAACAGTTCTTTTTTTTTAATTCACTCGTCAATTCGGTTTTTAAAGAAGAAGCCTGAAATGAAGAATTACCGAGCGAAGATTTTGGTAAAGCTGTCACATTCCGATTGAAAGCCTTTATCAAACATTCCGTTGACGAAATGGGCTTCACTTGAAAAGCAAGCAACATTGAAATCCACCTTAATTCCTTAAATCTCGCCTGTTCCTTCCTTCAATATGCAAAGAGTTTCAAATATTTAAAATTTAACCCTCTATCGCACACACATACATGCATACATATTTTTTCACTTACAGTAACAACAAAAATAGATATCGTATGTTTTTTCAATACAAATAAATCTTTCTATCTATCTATCTCTCTATCCATCTATCTATTTATCTATCTCTTTCTCTATACATATATAGAGAGAGATAAATAAAGAGATAGATAAATATATAGATACATAGATAGATAGATAGATTTATTCGCATTGAAAAAACATACGCTATCTATTTTCGTTGTTACTGTTAGAGAAATAATATCTATGCATATATGTGTGAGAGATAGAGGGTTTAAATTTTAAATATTTGAAACTCTTTGCACGTATTCAGAAAGGTATTGTTAAATAGCTGAGAGTGTTTTGCTTAATGATCTTTTTTTGGTCATTCTTACATTTCGGTCGAATTTGTGTAAGAAAGTTCCGTGGTCGTATCCGTCTATCTTTTTTATTTATCTATCTATTTATTTATTTATTTATTTATTTATTTGCAAATATCTCCACTGATTTCTTTCAGTTGTCTTCATGGTGTTTTTGGTTGCGGTTTCCTTTAAAATCTGGATGATTTTATATACTTCATGTCAAATTACATCTAAATTATTTGAAATAGTGAAGCGTCTCGTGTATAAAAAAACATGCGTTCATTTCGTTTACCCCTGTTACATATTATGTGAGTAACTGGTGGTTGTGTATTCGTTTCTCTATTATGTATATAAAACGTCTATGTTATATAGCCGCGTATTTAATGCACGGTTGTCTACGTGTCCATTTAATTTTGTGCATCGTTTATATACGAGTGTATATATATATATATATATATATATATATATATATATATATATATATATATTATCTGCTCATCTGGGCTCGTATCCTCTAGATGATGTATGTATACATGACAATGTTCGCCCTGCCCGTGGTTGTGTAAGTGTTTACACATAAAATCAGACAGTTCACAACCAGACAATTAAACACTTGAGAGACAGTTCTTTAACGGGACGAATAACATTTTATATGGGGATACCAGCAAAAGACACATACCTTTTTCTGAATTGTTTCATTAACGGATAGTCCTTTCATGTTTTCACGCCGCCGACCTTCTTCCCATCATTTATTTCATTATCTGGATTTGCTTCGAAGTACGGAACGCTTTTTATTGTTTATATTCTGCTATACCGAACCCATTAATTCCCCCGTGCAGCAGGAGACCAAATCTCGAACCTAATACTGCCTGGCCAACTCAGTCTTCAAGTGAATCCCTCCAACTAATTTTAGGTGTATGAATAAAACTTTTTCTTTGTTTGGTTCTTTGACATCACGACTCAGTTCACTAATCCTACTACGTTTTGTTTAAATCATTATTACTGTTTAAAATTCCAAACTCTTATTATAAAATTCTAACTGTAAATATGTTTTGTTTTGCTAAGTTATTTATCTTGCTTAAACATTTGAACCGTAAATATTCTACTACGAATCAAAATCTAATTGTTTTATCTTTTCAAATTCCTTTTTGCTATTGAAACTTTCTCTCTGAATATTTCATACACAAAACATCTACATCTTTATAACAATTACCTCCTCGCTTAGGTAACTTAGCTCGTTATTTTCAATCGTAGGCGTGCCACTTTTATTTCTGAGATTAACATGGATGGCTCGGCTCTTGATTAGAAATGTGCTCTGAAACTTTTTAATCTGCGTTTCATCTGAATTAAATCTTGGAATTCATATATTAGACACATTACTTTTCCTAAACTCGTTTTTGTTTCGGTCGATTTAAATATTTAAGACTATTTTCGATCTTTGCAAATCTACTATCAAACCATGTATGGAGTACTGTTGTAATATTTTGGCTGGGTATCTCTATTTTTATTGATAATTATTGATAAGATTAAGAAATGTGTATGTAATTTTATTGCGCCCACCCATATATAGGCTGCTTAATCTTTATTCCATTTGAGGTTAAAAAATGTGTCTATAATTAAAATGGTCCGATTAATTATTCTTCTCCGCAATCTTTCTCTCATAAACGTGATGTTGCTAATCTCACTATTTTCTATAAATACTATTATGACATATATTCTTTAACATAATCCAGTCTATGTCCTGCATATTTTGTTTTAGTCTATTTAATTCGTTAGTCCAGCGTTCCCTAGCTCATCGTAATACAGTTTCCTATTTCAATAGATTCATTCCAAAGAATCGATATTGTGTGGTATTCCCATCTTACTGACTGTTTTCTTGCTACCTAGATCCTTAGTTTTCTCAATACTAAGCTTAATAGGAATCTGTTTTCCCTTCGGTATTTTTTTTTAGTTTCTTACATCATATGGTGTCCTGCCTTGTTTAAAGCGATTTACATAAAGAAATTAGTTATTGTGTGTTATCCATACTATTATATAAAATGAATTTTGTCTGTGTATTTCAGTGCGCGTGTGAGTTCGTTCTCAATAGACTCTTAAGTGGCTTGTTTTTAAACTTAACACAAATGTACTTTATGTGCCCGACAGCGTTGATAGTTTTGTGTAGGAATAGCTTCGATAAGTATCGATAATCGATAATCGAACACATCCGATGAAAAAAGAACGCGATTTCGATTATAGTTAACACCTTACGTAGCCTAGAATCCCAAATGCATTTAAGAAGTTTTATTATCACAAAAGCACAAAGGCCCGGCATATAAGATGAACGGTAATATCAAAGTGTTACTTATTCGATATGGACTTGTCATAATTATGTATGTATTTCTACCTCTTTCTTATATATAAAAGTCAATTGTCCTCTTGTTGGGAGTTCGTTTCTTATGGATTCTAAAACGACTGTGCCGATTTTTAGAAAATGTCACAAAAATGTACTTTATTTGTCTGTAAGTGCTCTTATATGGGTTTTATATCGGAATACCATCGATAAGTTTCGAAAATAGGTAATGAAATAATCTTAAATTAACTGCAGAAGAATAAATTTAAGAAAAATATTAAAACCCAAAATGATAATATGTGGTTAGTACAGACCAGTAAATCTCCGGTGCGTCAGGAGTAAGTTGCAATCTGTGGTAAATAGAGAAGTGATCAACCAGCTCAACAAAATACACTTCTCAGTTACATGAATATAGTTTCTGTTCGGTTAGATCTACAGCAGATGTGTTAACAGTTATATCTGATAGGATTATCGAATCTCTCGATGGAGTCTTTTTTTCTAGAGCAATTGCTCTTGACATATCAAAGCCCATTGATATGATATGGCATAAAGGTCTACCCAACAAAATCTTCAGCCGCGGTATAGTGGGAAATGGTCTTTTCAATTATAATTTTTTTTTAATGATAGCTTCATAAGAGTAGTGATTGATGGAGAAAAATCAGAATCTCATAGTATCAGTACTGGAGTCTCTCAGTGGTCCATCCTGTATTCAACTTTCTGGTCTGCATACATGATCTTCAAAATAGCATCATATGACCATTCGGATCATTCATAGACATTTATGCTGATGGTACTACTATGGAAACACTTCAAAGCTGTAAACGGCCAAGTTGTCTCCGATTCTCTCTCATCTGATCTTGAGTATATGGTACAATGGGGAATGGAGTGGCTGGTTCATTTAAATGCATCTAAAACTAAACTTCTATCTTTACATCATCAATGTTCTGATCCCGTTTCACATCAATTTCTCGTCCTGGAAGGCTCCATGTTTGGGCAAGCTTCTGGGTCTGACTTTTACTCATGATTTGAGATAAAACTAGTACACCAAATCCGTTTCCAAGGTTTTGGAAAAATAGTGAGATCATTCCACCTCTCCAATAGATATCCCACTGCTGATGAAATTCTCCACTTGTATGAAAGCAAATTACGTCCAGGGATGGAGCACTCTTGCCAAACTTTATCAGAGGCTGCTTCAAGCAGCTTATCCTTTCTTGACAAAGTTCAAAATAGATTCGTAGCCTAGAGGAGATGCCTTTTCTCTTTCCTGCAACCTTTGTATCACAGAAGCGACTTTGAAAACTTACCTGTGCTTTATCGTTATTGTCATTGCAACTGCTCGTTTGAGTTCTAATCTATCCCCCCATTGCCGGACTTTCACGAAAAACACCTGTCTAGCTGAAACCTCTATCAAAGATTTCCACACATTTATCTATGCCTAAACATAAACGTGATCCGTGAACAAATTATATTTCTTAGAACTGCACGCCCGTTGAACTCTTTTCCTTTTTCCTGCATTCCAACTGACTACAATATGATTGCCTTCAAGTCCAATGTGAACAAATTCTTGATGATCCAATCTCTTGAGTAATACAATTTACCAAATTACTACGATATTTTCTCATTGACTACCGTACACTCATTAACCTGTATCTTCGAGTGGTCTCCGTCCTTGCTACATGGAATAAACATACCTAAAACTGATGTTAAAGCGCATTGCTAGAGTGCTACACATCGCTGAGTGCAGCAGAGAAAGCTAGTATAACATAGCCTATATTTATGTCAATGTCAGAAGAATGCAACGCTTCTTACTATAACATAGCCTATATTTATGTCACTGTCCGAAGTCCCTTCGGAGAATACAACGCTTCTTACTTTTTATATACTGCAATCCCGCATCCATTAATTTCCCGGCGTAAAAAGAATAAACCTGACGCCCAACTATCTTGAATCTCTAACTGAATCTTACTGACTAACTGACTAGGTGTATAAATCAAACTCTTTATTTTTATCCTCTGACGTCACTATGCAGGTTGCTAACCTGACCACCCTATAACAGAACAGCTATTAAAATATATAACAAACGTCACATCATGCCGAAACGATTGTAGTAGACTAAATCATTTCTTTTTGCCCAGGAGCCAAGAATAATATTTACTCTATTATTACAAGATATATTTTTTGTCAATTAAGGGGAACCCCGCTCTAGAATCATTTTCGTTTTGGTCTTTATTCATATTTCTACTTGATTTTCATCACATTAAAACTGACCCTGTGTCTAATTTAGTCTAACCTTAACTTTGTCCGCATAGGAAAAGCAATTACAGAGGAATATTCGCTGCCCATTATTGCTTAAGATACTGGAAAGCAAACTAAATTGAATTTAAAATTTGCCTATATCATCGCATATTAAGAATACTTAGCGGTAAAATATCCAATAAATTTACTGATGTTTTTACAAGAGTAAACAATACAAAACAGAACAAGATATACTTTTTATTACTTCTTACATTACCATTTAATATTGCTAAACAATCGTCAGTTTCCGTCTACTAGTTATAAATAACTGGAGACATTATCAGGCGACATTGGTTTTCCAAAATTTCGGTCATTAATTAAGAATTTGGAAAAGCAACATAGTCTCATGATGTCTCTAATTATTCATAAGTAGCTAACTGAAACACATTCATGATTGTGTAGCGATAGCTGTAAAAGTGTTTATGCAAAACCAAATAAAATGTACATATATATGCATATATACAATTATATATAAATATATATATTAATATACATATACATATACATATATATATATATAAATATATATATATATATATATATAATTAATGACAATACAGCTATATTCCATAATTCGTGATATTATGCATTTTACAATTTTTTTTACATTTCTGTCAACACGTCAAAGTATCCAATTTTACAACACCTGTTTCCTAGGGATGAAACAATCAAATTTTTACTCTGTCTTTTTAAATAATTTTTTTCGCACTGACTCACCAGAAAAAGTTAAAAAAATCCAAACTTTAAAAAGAAAAGAAAAAGAAGCGGCATAATCACATGAAGCCGGAAAACCCGAAGAATAATTGTATATTGTATTATGATATTATAGCCATATCTGATAATATATATATATATATATATATATATATATATATATATATATATATATATATATATATATATTGCAAATTAAACAGCATTTAACATTTTAAAAGAATATATTTGAAACAGAAGTCGTTATCAATGACGAACAAAATTGAGTTTAAACATTTAGATTCATACAAAGCACGTGACAATCATTTACACTGTTAACCTCCGTTTTGAATTGGTTGTTATGCCAGGTGCGCGCGACAATCTCCAATCCGTTAAGCTATCACTCACCGAGGCCAGGTTCCCTTTGAAGAGCTCGATCTTTGTCGTATACACAGTGACAAACCAGAATAGACGCCCTCTCTCTCTTTCTCTCTCTCTCTCTCTCTCTCTCTCTCTCTCTCTCTCTATTTCTCTCTCACTCACTCATTCTATCCGGTTTGTGTCATGTCACTGACTTCCTTGTTTATTATTATTTGTTTATGTTTTCATTTTCCTTCCACCCCAACACAAATAAACTCTATTTTTTAACTTTCTCCTCGCTTCAGGCTTCTTCGCTCACGAGGCAGCTACTCGGTTTGTCTTGAGAAGTTGTTTCGACGTACACTCCATCAAATCCCCGACAGTATCCCCAGTTTCCCCCCATCTTGTTGTTGTTTAGAAACATTCTTACAGGTGTGTGGAGTTTTTTTGTTGTTGCTTTTGTTTTTGTCAAACAAAAAAATTCTGAGATATTGAAACAAAACCGCCAGTCAAGTCGTATTTTTATTGTTCTATACCTGTCTTAACCTTTCCAATCCTGGATGCAAATAATAATATTATTAATAATAATAATAATAATAATAATAATAATAATAATAATAATAATAAGAAGAAGAAGAAGAAGAAGAAGAAGAAGAAGAAGAACAACAACAACAACAACAACAATAACAATAACAACAAGACGAAGAAGAGGAAGGAGACAGATAGATTAAGGAAGTCCAAACAGGCGTTCATTTTTCATCAATTGGTCTTACGATGCTATATCTTACGACTAATCAACATATTTTTATTGCATTTTCGCCCCAAACAAGGCACATTGCCACTTTGTTGTAGGAGACTACTATCAGGGACATAAGCATCAGGGGTACTGTGTAGGAAGTTGGGCAGCAAGATGTCGGTTCACGTTACACTTGAACTTCTGCATGTCAGTACAGTCGGGGAAGCAGGGACCCGGAAGGGAATTCACTAGCTGTTCTGGGGAAGAAACTACTAGAGTAGACGGCTATCTTGCATCCAGGGATATCTACTATGAAGGGGTGGGATTTAGCTGCATGGGTATATCGGAGGTATTTACGTCGAGGGGTACAAGTGCTTGCAGTTCGTCAGAGCATTGACCGTTAAAATACTTGTAGAAAAAGCAGAGGGATGCAACATTTCGTCGATGGGATAGAGGTTAAAGTTTAGCTGACAGTTCAGGACCTATCAGATTGGCTACTCTCTTTTGAACCTTGTCTAAGAGGGAGAGACTAGTAGCAGATGCACCAGCCCAAATATGACAACAATACTCCATGCATGTGCAAATGGTCGCCTTATAGATGTACAGGATACTTTCAGGCGTTAATAGCTTTTTAGCATGGTAGAGAGAACTCACCTTCGCAGCGGTCCTGGCAATGTTCTCATTGTAATTGTTCCAACTCATATTTCTTGTGAACGTTAGGCCGAGGAGTTTAAAAGATGTACTTTCAGATAAAGTCATTGGCCATTACTATTCGCGGTAGAAAAGGTTTCTTGTAATTATTGAATGAAACGAGTTTAGTCTTGGCAGCATTGAAGGTGGCCATCCATTTTTGTCCCTATTCCACTACGGATCGGAGGTCTTCCTCTAGTGTTTCTGCAATTTCTTTAGATATGTGTTCATTTGTTTTCTTGTCGTGTCTGTTATAGAGCGTGGTGTCGTCAGCATACATAACCATCTCACAGACAATTTTGTCATGGAGGTCATTTATGAACATTAGGAATAACAGATGGTCAAGGATAGACCCCTGACGCACTCCCGCATTTATATCCTTAGATATATCTAGAGCTATCGCTCTACCCTCCCCCCGCTTTGTCCAGTGAATGGTATATACGTTCTGAGATTACAGTTAGGATGTCTGCTGTTGAATGGGTTTGTCTAAATCCATATTGTTGGTCGATCAGAAGTTTAGCATCTGTAAGGTGATGGACTAGAGCCTGGTTAATTATGGTCTCAAATATTTTGGCAAAACGTGGGAGGAGGCTAATAGGGCGATAATTTACTGGGTCAGTTCTGTCGCCAGAATTCTTAAAAGCTGGTACTACAGAAGCAGTTTCCAGCAGGCAGGAAAGCAAGATTCATTAAAGCATTTGTTGTAAAGTTTGGAGAGAACTGGAGCTACTACGGCGGCGCACTTTTTAATACAACAGCCGGTATGAGATCAGGCGCATATGCTTTTGCAGTGTAAAGCCTTCTTATGATAACATGCACCTGTGCAGGTATGATTTTCAGATCGTCTAATATGGCGTCTGTCCGCAAAAAAAAGTCAGGGAGGGGGTGATTAGCAGAGTCCAGAGTGGAGTTTGAGGCAAACCGACTGGCAAGCATGTTAGCCTTCTCAGTTGCAGAGCAAACAACCTCATGATTGTTGGATAGTGGGGGTATAATAGATTGCCCATTATTTACTACACTGTTGTTGATATTCCAGAAGTTTCGGGTTCCTAATTTTTGTGCTTCGGTGCGTTTTTGGGTGGGTTCAGTAAATTCTCACTTAGCTGTCGCTATTTCTTTCTTACAGTTCTTTCTGGCTTCTATGTACTTCTGTCTGTTTGAACTGGACTTATGTCGGTTAAATTTGCAGTACGCATGCTGCGTTTGTGCTATGGCAGCTGCACAATTTGAAGTGAACCATTGAGGAGAGTGGGGTTTGCTATAGAATTTCCGTGTGGAAACATGTGCTTCAATTGCTGCTTTGAACCATTCAGTGGTCTCATTTACGCAATGTTCAACAGGGAGTGAAACATATTTTGCCATGGAGCGGCCCTGATGAGGTCCCTGATGGCTTCCCAGTCAGTCTTTTTATAACATCTCGTTGTTTTGAGCAGTGGCTCTTCAGTTTTGGCTCTAGAGTTTAGGTCAATTTCAACCATTACCACTGCATGATCGGCGTTCCCAAGAGGGCTATGGGCATTCGTTACACAGTCATCGGGAACTGTGGTCAGAAACAGATCTAGGCGTGACTGACCACAGTTCCCGATGTTAAAAAGTGCGCCGTCGTAGTAGCTCCAGTTCTCTCCAAACTTTACAACAAATGCTTTAATGAATCTTGCTTTCCTGCCTGCTGGAAACTTTGTAAGACTTTCAACTATATATATAAAAAAACGACATTATTTTTGCACCAACCTTATATTTCTACGATTTTCCTAGCTTAGCAATGGCGGACACATTCATTAATGCATGAGAAACTTTTAGCGACAAATCAAGTTTAACAGAAACGTTTGATGTAAACAAAAATTAAGAGGGTAGATGAAAGTCATGAGGTTTTTTAATTTTTAGATTAGGCTGAATTAGTCGTATCACTTGGTACTCGGTACTACTGTTCTCATCTTAAGTGTAATTCGGTCGATGTAACCTCCGACCTTCTTTAGGTGTGTCTTGTGGAACTCAAAAATATTTCCCTCTAATTCGTGGATCTTTCTGTCGAACTCAGGATCTGCACAGAATTTCGAATAATACACTAAAGATTGGAACAAAAGTGCGAAGAATCCAAATAGGACACTAGGCTAAGATTTGCGCACTTTTGACATATTGCACAATGTTGAATTACCCGTGGTTTCGTATATAATTTCTTTCAGTATTCAGCGCAGTCATTTTTGCGGTCCAATCACTTTATATTTCGTATTCGTACAGTGCCATGCAAACATTTTTGCAGGAGGTTTTTTTTTTTTTCAATTATCTTTCAGTATATGTAATCGTATTTTTGGATATTTTGCTGTAAGCATTATTTCTTGTCAGAAAAGTATAAATCCTTCAAAATATTAAATACGTTCACGTAGAGTTTGATATTTTTAATATTAATTGAACGATTTTATCGAAACTTGATTCATTTCGTCGCTTTTATTCCGCCTGTTTATCCTTGCGTGTCGGTGGATGCCGATGCGAAGCTGCCTGAAATTAGATCCTATTCAAAAGTGCTCAATACGTAGGTAGAGCTAGTTAGTAAACTATAAGCTTAACCATATATATTTTATAACTTACTATATATATATTTTATTTTTTTTATATATTTTATTTTATTTTTATTATATTTTTTATATATTTTATAACTTACTATATATATATATATATATATATATATATATATATATATATATATATATATATATATCAGAGCCATCAACAATATTAGGTTTTTCAGACTTTTCTCATTTTTAATATTTTAAAATATTTTTATAACGCGTTTCAGGCCTTGTTCAGATTTTCTTTTAGTACATGCGGGTATTTTTTTTTCTAATTCTTTAGTTTAGGGAAATGGTATTATATGTATGTGTGTATGTATATATGTTTAGATTGGAAATCGACCTTATACTTTTCTGGATATCCTGCCTCTATCTCCGTCATACACGCACAAGCATGTATGCTACACACGAGCACGCACACACACAAGCACAAACATATGAAAGAAAAAATCAGATATTGACCCACACACATTCACACACACACACACAACACAACCCTCGCCTTACCACAAAATCACACTCACACACACATACACACACATCAAAATAGAAAGAAACTCATAAAAACCAATAAAAATATTCACCAAATAGACTCAAAGCCCCCTGGCTCACAAAATGCGCTTAACTCTAACTGATTAAACTCTTGTTGAGCGCACCGACTATTGGTGTCAAAAAAGTTTGAGATTGGCATTTCTCTGAAAAACAGTGTTGTCAGGGATAAAATGTATTTCAAAAAGACATTCCAAACATTAATTTAAAAAACTTTTATATAAAAATATCTTAAGAGAGCTGAACAAGGCTTGACACGCGTTATAAAAATATTTAAAAATATTACGAAATGATAAAAGTTTGAAAAACCTATAATTGTTGATGGCTATACTCTTTTGAATATACATTATTTCTCTCGTCAGAACTACACAACCATCACTATATATATACATATATATATATATATATATATATATATATATATATATATATACATTACAAAAACCAAAAGGTAAATGAATAAATCATCACTATCATATCGTATGAATTCAAAGTTTCCTCTAAGGTTTTCTAAAGAGAATTCTTTTTAGAAAGACATCAGATATTTACGAGGAAAACAACGAGCATGTTTCGAACATCTTAAGTAAATGTTACATTTGTGGCACGAAACAGATTCGAACTTGGAACCCCTAGGTCGGCAGCGTGGGCGCTTAACCACTAGACAACCGTCACCTCACACATTGAAATAATTTTATTCGATTGAAAATTGCATCGTTGTTCGTTTCGAATTTCGATTATAAATGCGTTATTAAACGGAACTTACCTACAATTATATGAAAGGGACTTTGTTAGTTAGTTGTTTTTGTTTTACGGTATATGAACCCTTTTGAGGTTATTTAATGGTGATTTTTTTCTTTTTTTTACAAGGCAATCATCACTTATGAAGGCCCGGAAGCCACTCAGAGATAAAGGTTATTGCATGTACAGCACGCTAGTGTTGAGATTTAATAAAGTGTTTACTATAGGGGGTTGTTCATCAGGAATTTGTTTACGTTGGACTTGAAGTCATCCAGGTTGTATTCAGGTGAGAAGCACGCAGATGGAACAGAGTTCCACAGGCGTGCAGTGTTAAGAAAGAAGCTTTGTTCATAAAATCTACGTTTTGATTTAGGCACAGATAAAGAGTGGGTAAAATTTTTGACCGTGCTTTCAGCTAGACGGGTGTTTTCGTTAAAGATTGGCGAGGGAGGATCAGAGATTAGAGCTCAGGCAACGTCTGCCATAAAAATAACGATAAAACAAAGATAGGCTCACAACGTCTCTTCTGTGGGAAAGAGGTTGCAGGGAAGAGAAAAGGGCATCCCCCACTAAGCCCCGCATTCTATTTTGTACTCTGTCAAGGCAGGATAGGCTGTTTTTAGCAGATCCTGCCAAAATATGGTAGCAGTGTTCCATCCTTGGACGTACTTGGCTTTTATATAGATAGAGAATTGGATCAGTAGTGAGATATCTTCTGGAGCAGTAGAATGGTCCGACCATTTTCCCAGCGACGATGGCAACAGACTTGATGTACGTGTTCCATTTCAGATCAGGAGTAAAAATCAAGCCCAGAAGCTTGTCAAAACATCGTGCTTCTCCTATACGAGAGCCATCCATTTCAATTGATGCCAGACGGGGATCAGAGCGTTGATGATGTAAAGATAGGAGTTTGGTTTTAGATTCATTAAAGGTAACCAGCCACGTCTTCCCCACTGTACCACGCGCTCAAGATAAGAGGAGAGAAAATCAGAGAGAACTTTGTCATTTACAGCCTTTGATGTGTTGCCGTAGATGGTCGTGTCATCAGCATAGATGTCAACGAATGATTTTTGTCTAAGTTTAGGAAGATCATTGATGTAGATCAGAAAGAGCGTTTGGCCCAGGATGGATGCCTGAGGAACTCCAGCATTACTACTGCAGGCCTCTGATTTTTGTCCATCGACCACTACTCTTATGAGCCTATCAGAGAAAATGAGTTAATGATTGAGAAAACATTTCCAGTTATAGCGTAGCTGGAAATCTTGTGAAGTAGGTTTTTATGCCATACCTTGTCGAAGGCCTTTGCTATGCCAAGAGTAATTGCCCTAGAAAGGAAGCCTTTGTCAACTAATCCTATGAGATATAAACGTTAGCACATCTGTGGTAGATCTTGCAGAACGGAAACCATATTGCATGTCACTAAGCAGGTTATGTCTGCTTAGGTAGTTGATTATTTCTCTATTTAGTATGGATTCCAGCTACTTAATCATGACTCACAGGAGACGTATTGGTCTGTACTGAGATGACTTATCACCCGAATTCTTAAATACAGGACATACTGATGAGGTTTTCCAGAGTGTTGGAAAGCACTTCCCATGAAGGCAACGCTTAAATAGTTTCGTAAGTATGGGAGCAAGTTCTGGTTGAAGCTTTTTTTAACACTATAATTGGGATGCAGTCAAGGCCAGTTGCTTTACTGGAATCAAGGTTCTTGATTAGCTTGGTGACCTCATGCACAGATATTTGTATGTCACCTAGCGTGTTCTGTGTTATAGGAGGAAATATTGGGAGTTGATGGCCTTCGTCGCATAGGGTAGAATTAGCTGTAAAGTTCTTGGCAAATAGTTTGGCCTTGTCTGATGCTGACGTGATGACCTCTGGTCCATTGATAATGGTTGGGATAGAACGTACACGTCTCTTCAGGATCCTATTTGTTATTTGCCAAAACTAGTGGGAAGCAAGCCCACCCGGAAAGCAGCTTTTTCTTCACCCATTGTCAGAAAAATCTGTCACTTGAATGAGAACTTAGGGCCAAAAAATGATAAGGAAGTGTTACTGGAGCTGCCACCAACACATCCACTACATTATCTACTCTCCATTAAAAAAGGGGAATAGGTACGAGGGACTTATTAATATGTACTTAGTATAAGTCCGGTGCTCAATTATTAATTCAGGACGCTGTTTGAAGATAATCTCCCCTCTCATGTTAATATGCGGATTTTATTTTGGCGTTATCTATCTCGAGTTTGAATCATTCGAGCTTCATCTTATATTTAAAATCCAATAATTTTTCATTTGGAAAAAAATCTTTTTAGTCGAATATATCTATTTTTAAGGCGGTTTCTATTTAAACCTTAGTTGAGACCCTAACAGATACTACCACTCCGAGTCAGAATGGACCTGGGAGCAATGATAATTAACGAGTGGCTCCACACTCCCCAATCCCGCAAGCTGGGGTGTCACCATCATATATAAGACATAAAACTCAGAAACTGCTGGACAGATTTCTTTTCAATTTCTCAAATTTTTCGAAAATACTTCATGTGTCTGGAAGTGTTCTTACGTAGGTCTTGTATAGGAATACATCTGATAAGTATTGAAAGTAGAAAAATCCGATTAAATAAAGAAGTCTTATGTTGACCACAGTAAACACTTTATACCAGGAAATAACGGGGAGAATTATGTGAAAGGAATGGGATCCATATATATATATATATATATATATATATATATATATATATATATATATATATTTATATATATATTTATATATATATATATATATAGTCATCCACATACAGTACTGTTTCGCTACTTCACAACTCATCAATGTGGCTAGACAAGCAACTACCTAAACCAGGATCTTAACGCGATTGCCCAAACTACAGAAGGAGCTTCTAACCGTTGCGCTATGCGGGCAGTGAATTAACAATGTTTGACATTGTCCAAAGTACCTAAGCTCAATTTGTTTACACAAAGAGCATCGCTTCATACGCTAATGGTAATTAGTATATCACTTCCCCTATCATCAACCTAAGATAGGGAGCATTATATATATATATATATATATATATATATATATATATATATATATATATATATATATATATATAAAGAATTTCAATCTGACGTTTTATATCACATTTCTTCTCTTACCATTCGTGTATTTATTTGTACACCCTACCAGGCCATTATTTATATATCGTTATCTCTTCTAGTTTTATTATAATTTTATTTTGGCACGCTTAAATTTTATCACTTATTTATTTTTTTATATTTTAAGAGATTTTATCATTATTATCATTCGTGTTATTTTGCTTTTATTGTCATTATGGCTATTACAATTTCTACTCTTTATATATTATTAATAATATTATCATAGTTATTATGATTATTACAATTTCTACTTTTCATATATTATTAATAATATTACCATTGTTATTATGATTATTACTATTTCTACTCTATATATTATTAATAATATTATCGTAGTTATTATGGCTATTACAATTTCTACTCTTTATATATTATTAATAATATTATCATAGTTATTATGGCTATTACAATTTCTACTCTTCACATATTATTAATAATATTATCATAGTTATTATGGCTATTACAATTTCTACTCTTCACATATTATTAATAATATTATCATAGTTATTATGGCTATTACAATTTCTACTCTTCACATATTATTAATAATATTATCATAGTTATTATGGCTATTACAATTTCTACTCTTCATATATTATTAATAATATTATCATAGTTATTATGGCTATTACAATTTCTACTCTTCACATATTATTAATAATATTATCATAGTTATTATGGCTATTACAATTTCTACTCTTCACATATTATTAATAATATTATCATAGTTATTATGGCTATTACAATTTCTACTCTTCATATATTATTAATAATATTATCATAGTTATTATGGCTATTACAATTTCTACTCTTCACATATTATTAATAATATTATCATAGTTATTATGGCTATTACAATTTCTACTCTTCATATATTATTAATAATATTATCATAGTTATTATGATTATTACCATTTCTACTCTTCACATATTATTAATAATATTATCACAGTTATTATGATTATTACAATTTCTACTCTTCATATATTATTAATAATATTACCGTAGTTATTATGGCTATTACAATTTCTACTCTTCATATATTATTAATAATATTATCGTAGTTATTATGGCTATTACAATTTCTACTCTTTATATATTATTAATAATATTATCATAGTCATTATGGCTATTACAATTTCTACTCTTCATATATTATTAATAATATTATCATAGTTATTATGATTATTACCATTTCTACTCTTCACATATTATTAATAATATTATCATAGTTATTATGATTATTACCATTTCTACTCTTTATATATTATTAATAATATTATCATAGTTATTATGATTATTACCATTTCTACTCTTCACATATTATTAATAATATTATCATAGTTATTATGATTATTACCATTTCTACTCTTCACATATTATTAATAATATTATCATAGTTATTATGGCTATTACAATTTCTACTCTTCATATATTATTAATAATATTATCATAGTTATTATGATTATTACCATTTCTACTCTTCACATATTATTAATAATATTATCATAGTTATTATGGCTATTACTATTTCTACTCTTCACATATTATTAATAATATTATCGTAGTTATTATGGCTATTACAATTTCTACTCTTTATATATTATTAATAATATTATCATAGTCATTATGGCTATTACAATTTCTACTCTTCATATATTATTAATAATATTATCATAGTTATTATGATTATTACCATTTCTACTCTTCACATATTATTAATAATATTATCATAGTTATTATGATTATTACCATTTCTACTCTTCATATATTATTAATAATATTATCATAGTTATTATGGCTATTACTATTTCTACTCTTCACATATTATTAATAATATTATCATAGTTATTATGATTATTACAATTTCTACTCTTTATATATTATTAATAATATTATCATAGTTATTATGGCTATTACAATTTCTACTCTTTATATATTATTAATAATATTATCATAGTCATATATTATTAATACTATTATTATTGTTATTATGGCTATTTCTTTTTTTACCCTTTATCTATAACTAGGGGGTACCCGGCATTTCCCGGGTGTTTAGAGGTGTGTGTGCTCGGGCGGTGGTGTGGGTAATCAAAACATTAAGAATAAGCGAAGTAAAAACTTTAAAAAATCGAGCAAAAAAAACATAACTAACGTCAGGCAAACGGGGGGTGTAATCAAAACATAAGAATAAGCGAAGTAAATATTTTTAAATATTAAATAAAAATTAAATATTATATAAAAAAGTTAAAACTGGAAAACATCTAAAAAAAACTAACGTAAGGCTAAGGAACGATGCTAAATGTAAAAATCGATAAACAAAAACGAAAGAGAAAACAGAAAAACGAACGTTAAAACTTGTTTAAAAAATCTGAAAAATAAAAACCAAAAAAAAAAGACACGAGAAAAATTGTTGAAATAAACCTCCGGGTGTTTTTGTGTGTGTGTGGTCGCCGGGGATGGGGGGTGTTAATGAAAACTAAGAATAAGCGAAGTAAAAAAAAAACAGAAAAACGAACGTTAAGTGAAAAATGGCTTAAATAACCCAGCTTCAATATTAAAATTTAAAAAATCGAAAAGAAAAAGACATCTCACACCACGATTCGAACCCAAAACCCTTAGATAATGACCCAACGCTCTAAAAGGCTGAGCTAAGATGACTTACACGAAATTAGGTCATTTTTTATCTTTAAACTAAATCAGGTTACGAAGTCGTATGACGCATGCGTAGAAGCGACTTCATCATGAGAAAACAGTTTTTGCTGACCGCCCCCCTGTAGAAAAGTGCTGATTATAGGGTGAAAAAATTAACGTTTTTCGTCAATTTTTCGATATTTGTCGGGCAAAGATGGGGCTTTCATATGAGACCGAATTTATGAATTTTTGTTCTGTCTGTCTAAAGTTTTTAGCAGACACACAAATATACATACATGCATATATTTTCGCTTTTATATATATATATATATATATATATATATATATATATATATATATAGAGAGAGAGAGAGAGAGAGACTAGCGAGGGGTACCCGGGTGTTTGGAGGTGTGCGTGGAAATTCCGTGGGTGGGGGGTTAAAAATGTTTTGGTAGGTAAGTATGAGGATCGAACCCGAACCCTTGAGACAAAGTTGTAAATTAAAGTGTGAAAAAAACGTGCGACGTTAACCATTTCCCCACCACGAGTTGCTAACGACAACACGTTTGAATTTATTTAATTACTTGGATTTGGCAGGTGCCCGTTTTAATGAGTTAATGAGGTCAAGTTTGGCTGCGGGATAGTATTTCATTTACTGCTGAACGCTTTTTTCCCCCCAGGATGTTATAGGAAAAGACATGCGGCGAGCGACAAATGTTGAATATTTATCTTCCCGAAATCGAGCAAATTAAATAGACAGGCGAGCTTCGTTGTTAACCGTGAGATATTACGATTTATATGTGATATAAAAAGTTTTAAAAAGTTGTGAACCGACCGACCGCTTCTCTGAAAAAAGCCTTTTTTAGACATACAGAAAAAGCGAACACACATACAAACATGCATATATTTTCGCTTTTATATTTATAGATTATGTACTCCAACTTTTTTTTTATGTTGATGGCATGTCTTACCTGGTAAGATTTGTGTATTTAGGGTAGTCAATAGAAGATGTTTGCTTTTGTTGTGAAGTTTGTGAGGAAGTCTTTTTCTTTTTTAGTTAATGTACTGTTGTATGTTGTGCAGAGTTTTGTTATTTTAGATATGGTTGTGTCGTCTATGTTAGAGCTAATTGGCTTGTAATAATTTTCGTTCCCTAGTGATTCTAAAGTTGTTGTTTTATAGTAGTTCTTATTCATGATAACCACTGCACTACCTTTGTCTGCTTCCTTTATTACTAAGTTGTTATTATATCGGATTTTTTTAAGTTCTTGATTTTGTTTTCGTGTTAGATTACTGGTGTTTTTTTTTCTTTTTGGTGGAGGTTGAGGTTCCAGAGCTTTTCAAAGAAAGTATTTAGTTCTTTTGTGTTGTTATGTTTGTTGGGGAAGTATGTTGATTTGTTTTTCACTAGAGAATCGTCTGTTCTGTTATCTCTATCATTAAGTATATCTATGAGTCTAAGATTGCGTTCACATTCTTTAAGATCGTTCTTTAACTCTGCTATGTTACTTTTGGGAGTTGGGCAGAATTTGAGGCCCAGTTTTAGTACTTCAATTTTGTCCTTTGTAAATGTCTCTGTAGATAGGTTAATGACTTTGGTTTTTTGTTGTCTAGTCTGGTGCTGTCATTTTGTGAGGGATTCCCAAAAAATGATTCTGTGGGTCGTTAGTTTCGTTGTTCCGGTTGGGAGGTTGGGGGTGTCGTTTTGTAGGGATATATGGGTTATGAAAGTACCTGGGGTATTTGGATTGGTTGTGTTTGTGTGGGGGTATTTTTGGGATCGGTTTTGTACTGTGGGGTACTGGGGATTGGTGCTGTAAGGACTGTTTTTGTTGGGTGGTATCTATTGGGGTGGTTTTGTTCCATTGGGTTGTTTCGGTGGGGGTTGTTAAGTAGGGGGATTTTTGGTGGTTTGTGTGGGTGGGTTGGGGTAAGAGATAGTTGGTTCTTGACTGAGTTAGGTGACGTGGTAGGTAGTAACTATTTTCGTATTGTTGTGGGAGGTTGTATTTTTTAGTATTGTCATGTCGTGGTGGGTTGTCGGTTGTTGATATGTTGTTTTGGGGGCATTTTGGTAGTAGTAGTTGTGTTTGTATCGTGCCTGTGTTCTTGTGTGGATGTGCGGTATTCTTGATGTGAGTTTTGGTTGAGCTTGTTGGTGGGGATGGGTGTATGATATAAATATGTTCCGGTCGTTTCGTTGTGTGTGTTTGGGTCTGTTGTGTGGGTATGTTTGTGAGTGATGTGTGTCTCGTTTCTTACCTTTGTTTCGACATCTCTCGGATATGATTGTTTTGTTTTTTGTTGGTTTGACTGGTCATGTTCGGTACTTGATCGTTTTTTTCTTGTAGGTTTTTCAGCCAGGTTATCTTCCTTCCGATAATTCTTTTGGATTTTTCCTCCTCCTCTCTGCATTCAGACTCCCAAAGTCCAATAAGGAATTGGTGGGTCTCCTTGGGATATAGTCTTCTGATGTCGGTAAGTATTTTATCGTCGATTTTTGTGTATTCATCTGTGAGGTGTATCTTTCCGTCCTCCTGTATGTCGATTTCAGCCTGTAGTTTTGATATGTTTAGGGCTTTTTATTTTCTTCTGCTCCTCTGTGTCTTGTGGTGTGACTGTTTCTCGGAATCTGTTTGGGATAAACTGCTCCTTCATAGTTAAAAATGCCAGGGCGGTGTTGCTGCATTTGACTGCACGGTAGTAGGTCATTTTTATCTTTTTAATAAGAGTTTTCCATGTTTGGAGGTTTTCTTCTTTTGTTTCAGTGCTTCATTCCGGATATTTGGTCCCTAAAAAGTTCTAAATGTTCTTGTTGTTTTTTAGGAGTTCTATAATATCGTCAGTATTGGTTAGTACCTTATCCTGTTGGTGGGATACCATGTGGATACATATATATATATATATATATATATATATATATATATATATATATATATATATATATATATATATATATATATATATTAATGTCCAACCTTAACAAGGAATATTGCCACTTGAACGTAAATAGCTACTACTTTGGAGAATGTTTAAACGTAATGAAGGAGATGTCGGTCTACATTACATTTAAATCAGCATATCAGTACAATTAGAAAAGCCGATCACTTGGAGGAAATTCCAAAGTCTCGCAGTCAGGGGAAATAGCCTACTACAATAAAAGGATGTTTTGGCATATGGCGACCTTTGCAGTGAATGGTTAGGATTTTGTCCTAAACAGATTTGTCGGGGTTACACACACATACACACACACACATGCGCACACACATACACACACCCATATGTATATATATATGCATATATATATATATATATATATATATATATATATATATATATATATAATAGAATATTAAAGATTAATTGGAGATTATATTATGCGGCACAATTTCCAAGAGAGTGGAGCTTTATAATTCTAATTGCAGGTTAAACAATCATAAAATCTTCTTGACGGTCATCGAATACAAATGCAAATAAAAAAAAAACCGTCTCGAAACAATGTCCACTTTTATTCCAGATAATTCCAGAATACTAATGTGATCATTACTTCGTGTTGTCTCCTCTTCAAATATATGGTGTCAGTCGAGTAATTAAAACGAATGGTTGTATTGGCCGTTTGATTAATATATCCTTTTTGAGACAAGAAGGGCTTATCTCCAAAAAAAAGTTGGTTTGGGGATATGATTTTTATTTTTTTTTTGTTTTGGATCGACGTATAATTTGAATATTAAACCAATTACACTGTAAATATATCTTGTTGAATGAGATTTAAATCTACCACGAGAAAAAAAGGATGATCTACGGTAAAGAATAGATCAATCACATTTGTCTTTTATAAACGGAACTTGTGTTAATGGACATAAATGTTTATTCTCCTTGCCGCTCAGTGTATCCACTTTCTCTCTCTTCCTTTCTTCCTCTCTCTCTCTCTTCCTTTCTTCCTCTCTCTCTTTATGTCTCTCTCATTCTATCTCTCTCCTCATTTAAATATTTATCTGTAAATATCCTTATGTAATTATTTCTATATCTCATCTTCTCTCCCTCTCTCTTTCCCCTCTCTCTCTCTCTCTCTCTCTGTTTATGTCTCTCTTATTTTAAACTATCTGTCTCTTCATTTAGATATTTATTCATCTAAAATATACTTATGTAATTATTTCTATATCTCGTCTCCTCTCCCTCTCCCCTCTCTCTCCCCTCTCTCTCTCTCTCTTTCTCTCTCTCTCTCTGTCTCTCTCTCTCTCTGTGAACTTCCGTAAGTATTTCTCTCTGTAACAATATAGACTGTATTTAATAAATGTATAAAGTTGTGTTTTCTTAATTTCCGTCTTTGATCCTCCTCTCTCTATCTTCATATCTTCATATCTTCATATCTATCTTCTTATCCATCTCCCTTCCCCCTCTCTGTCTCTATCTGTCTTTTCTTTCTTTTAACATATTCATGTGACTTTCTATTTCACTTGTTCACTCTCTCGATTTAACTTGCGTCCTTTTCTTTACTTATTCATAGAAGACAGGATAGCAATGCCATTCATTTATTCTCTGTCGCCTTCACTCATCTTCCCTATTTCTTCCTACCTCACTACCATTCTGTTAATCTATTTTACTCCATGTGACTATGTACTGTCTCTCCCGACCAATCCTTCTTTTACCTTTTGTGATTTGTGTATATTTTCTGAACTGAGAATAACAAGTAGGGCTTAAGTACAGAAAGTTCTCACCCGTTAAACCACGCATTCAACGCGACATGACGTACGGCCATTCACAAATAAAGATAAAGAGAAAGAAAGTGTGAGAAGAATAAAGGCAAGAAAAAAAATGTAAATAGTAAAAGTAGCGACCAATAAAAAAAGAAATTAGAAACGAAGACGGAAAATCGAACGAGAAAAAATTGGTTAAAGTCGTGAAAGTTAAAAACAGAGTTTGAAATAAATACGTTAAAATGTGTACATAATTCCATACATAAATACATTTTAATATCTCCAAGAATGCTGTGGTCAATAAGTTCTAATATAGACTAGTATTAGTATTATTTAATCGGATCAACAGTATTGATTAAATTATCGTAGTAATTGTCAGTTTAATGAACAAAAAATTACTTCTACAAAATACGAAACGTAATGAAATAATAACGGTGTTATTTAGAAAGCCACTTTTTATATAAAGAGGGGAATGTTTTTTTTTGTTTTTTTACATAGGCATCACCACTTATCAAGCCAAGAGGCCACTCGAGGATAAGGGTTAATGAGTGTACAGTAGAAATTGGACAATATAGTAATCGTTAGTAATGGAAATTCAGTAAATTTGTTAACAAGTGGAACGGCTTATCAAGAACGCGTTTACGTTAGACTTCAAGACAACCATATTGTAGTCAGCTGGAAAGCAGGAAAACGGAAGAAAATTCCACAGGCGTGCAGTTCTAAGAAAGAAGCTTTGTTCATGGAAACTACGTTTAGGTTTAGGCACAGATAACGAGTGGGGGGAGATTATTGATATTGTTTTCAGCTAGACAAGTGTTTCTTGTGAAAGTTTGACGAGGAGGGGCCATAGACTGAAGCTCAGTCGAACACTTTCCATGAAAATAACGATACAGCAGAGAAAAACTCGCAACATCTCTTCTGTGAGATAGAGGTTGCAGGAAAGAGAAAAGGATATCTCCTATGAATGAGGCTACGAAGTCTATTTTGAACTCTATCAAAGCAGGACAAGTTCTTTCTAGCAGCTCCTGCCCAGATGTGGAAACATCATTCCATCGTTGGGTGTACCTGTATACTTTTTTAAATTCATTCTGTACTTTCATCTAACCAGTTAACACACAAAAACTTACTTATTCTTTTGCTCAAGATGGCAAATGAAACATAGATCTTAAAAAATCGTCTATCCGAATAATAGCAGATATGTTCCAAACCAACTTCATTGTTCTTATTGTTTTATACGGTCCGAGCAACGTCGGTAGCCTTGCTAGTACATAAATAAATTTAAGTTTTACATTAAAAATGTTTCATTCCAACCGATTTCATCGAATTTTATACTGAATCGGATCAGCAGTATCGATTAAAATATCGTAGCAGTAGTCAGAAAAACTAACTTTACACAGTCACATGTCTTATTAAAGCGAAACCAACTGCGTATGAATTTTATAATATATATTTTATATCCATTGCTAAAACAAAGTGTCTTTTCGCTTCCCTTTCATTTTTCCTGCCCTTTTTCTTTAAAGAATGAAAGGCAGGTATAGTGAGATAAAATGAGATTAAAATGCATTAAACAGTCCCATAGGTTCTCACCCGAAAACGTGAGTAAATTAGGTTTTTCGAAGGATTTAAGGAGGGTGTATGAGTTCAAACCTAACTCGGGGAACAAATATTTTTCTTCGTATTTTATCCAAAGATAAACATATATTTTTAAGCAGATTGTTCACATTTATCTTTATTTTCTTCTGTAATCATCATCGTCTATGGACATTTTAATGCCATGTTTACTATAGTGTTTCTTATTAAACTCATAACGCGTACATTTTTTCAAACAGTAAAGTTTCCTTTCTTCGGTAAACAAATAGATGATTATTATTTCTTAAACCAATTTATCATTTACTCCCTTTTCTATGTGATGAATTATTCTAAGAAATAATATATATATATATATATATATATATATATATATATATATATATATATATATATATATATAAGGAATAAATGACAAAAGTCTATATTCCAAAGTTCATGATGTTGACCATTTTACAATCTATTCCTTTGAGTCAGTTGACATTTACAATTTTTGACAGTATCTGTTTCGTTGAACAAAATCAATCACTTAATTATTATATCAAAACGTGAATCTATTTTGCCCTTAACTCATTAGAAAAAACAGCAACAATCTATCCATCAAAAAGACAGAAAGTGCGTTTTGACATGATAAAAAAATCCGAATATTGGAAGAGAAGCTGTAAATACCTTATATGTTTACATTACGCTATGTTGATTCAAATAAATATATATATATATATATATATATAGATGTATATATATATGTATATATATACATATATATATATATATATATATATATATATATATATATATATATATACACGCACACACATTAGATAATAAGGTCTTTACATTACATGCCTCGCTACGTCACCAACA
>NC_136499.1:8586446-8616446 GCF_053919585.1 Euprymna scolopes | reverse complement strand
CAGTGGTCTTTTACGCATATGTGGATTTCCTTTGAAAGGGGAATTGACCTTGCCCGTGTGTGCGTACGTGTGCGTATATGTGAGTACATGTGTGTACGTTAGCGTGCGTGTGTGTATGCACGTGAATGTGAGTGTATGTACGCGAACGTGAATATATGTACGTGTGTTTACGTACGCGCGTATGTTTGTGTGCGCGTATGTATATGACAAGAAAAGTGGCTTGAAATGTGAACGCGTGTTTTTGTGTGAGACTAGAAAGGGCTCGCACAAGCCACCCTTTAATTACCATTGCTCCAAGGTCCACTCTAACGCGGAGTAGTAGTACCTGTTAGGGTCCCAACTATGGGTTAAATAGAACCCGACTTGAAAACAACAAATATATTCGATTAAAAAAATGTTTCTTCAAAATCTTTGGATTCGGCATTAAATAACCCCAAGAGGGTTGATATGCCGTAAAACAAAAACAGCTAACCTAAGCGCAGCAATGTATTGTTTGATTTCAGGTATGCTATCAGTTTTGCTTCTCGTTATCTTTCCTAAATAAATGTAATTGTCAACTTTTTCGTCATTGTCACCTTGCAGTACGACTGGGGCTTTTGTGGCAAATTTGTTAACGATGACTTTCGTTTATTCAGTATGCATTTACTAGATCAACAATATGGATAACCTCGTGAATGTCGTTAATAACCCCTTCTAATTGATTGAAGTGTGTGACTTATGACAATTATGTCGTTGGCAAATTCTGTAATGAACAACGTGTTTTCCGTTCATACTGATACCTCTGCCTTCGTAGTCAATTTCGTTGATCACCTGTTGGATGTACAGTCGTTGTCACATTGTGTGGCACCTCTTTTTTGTGTCACTATGCTGTCGGTGTTTTAAAGTTACCTTCAGTTTGTCGTAAAGATAATGATAAAACCTGATGTAAGCGTTATTAATATTTCAAAGCTGCAGACAGGGGGGAGGATTCCATGAAGTCAAATGCTTTTCATAATGACAAAAAAAAACATTATACTGTGATCATTACTATTCTCTTATAGCTGACTTACAACTTGAATCTGGTTCGTGCTGGGTTTACGTGTGGGGAGAGGTAAGCTCATACCTGTTGTTTCTAAAAGAAACATCTGTAAAAAGAGAACTTGCATACCCGAGTACAGTGTGTGGGCGTATGCATATGTGAATAGTTATATTGTACATATATTATATATTATATGAATATGTATATACATGTATACATACACATATATATAAATATAGAGAGAGGGAGAGATAAAGAGAGAGAGATAAATAGATAGATAGAGAGAGGGAGAGAGAAAAGAGGAAAGGATTCTAGTGAAAAAGAAAGTAATAAAGAGGATATTTCAATTATGATAATAAATAATAGTTGGACGTTTTGTAATAGGGTGTATTCGAGTTGCATGACATTTTAGATATCTCTGACAGCATCAAATGGCAACTAAATATTTGAGAAATGCATATATTTCACAACGGAAGTTGTATGACGTCATAAAATATCACATAGACTTAAAAATATCGATGATTGACAGCAGGGCATACTTTTCTACGTCTGTTTGTTTCGTATCTTTTTAACATCATGAAATATTCAATCCGATTTTATGTATACTGAAATAAACAAGTAATAATTAAAAATACTGCGTAGGCATTCTTTAACTTTGGTTAAAATGGTTTTAATGTGTAATTAACAATGTAAATAAAGTAGATGGCATTGTATTATGTAATTAAAATTAGTTATATTATAAAGAACTAGCAAGAACACATGACGTTGCCGAAGTTAAAAAGGAAACTACGAATATTCCATAGTTATAATACGTTTATCGAAATCGGTGAAGTCGCTCACCTTACAATCAAATCGATTTGTTGCCTGCTTAGTCAGAGACCCACCGTGGTACACCGGGATGAAGCTTCTAATGCCTCTCCGCAGTGACTTAGTACACAATACACTGTGGAGGATATATTGTTGATTTCATAAAATTATTTTATATAATGGATTGAAGTAAAGATTAAAATTTAAAAAAATAAAGTATCACGGCGCAATTGTGCACTAAATAAAAATATGCATTTCGAATGCAACTCTGTATTCGCAAAGATCATATCGTGGACCCTTCTGCTTCAGCGATGATAAAACTTCTCAAAGAAACTTGTGAAATTAGGCTGTATAAGGTTGTTTTACTTTGTTAAAAATATGAGTGTTTCTTCATTGATAGGTTTTTTGTTTCGATTATTGATTGTCGATACTTACCAGAGCCATTGTGATAGAAAAGCTGTACGAGAACATTCGCAGAACCATAAAGTACATGGTGTAAAATTTTGAAAGAATCAGTCAAGTCGTCTCAGAATTTATATGGAACAAACTCACACACAGACAGACAGACACACACACACACATAGACACACAAACACGCAAAAACACACAAACGCGCACTTATTTTTTTAATGTAGGCGTAAAGATTATGAATAATAGTTATTTTATTATATTATTAAATAACTGTACATTATGAGCATAGATTACTGAAATCATGAGAAATCACTTGGAAATTTGAGGCTCAAATTAGCAGCAATAATGTGTGTAATAGCTCCACGTCGAATAATAATAATAATAATAATAATAATAATAATAATATTATTATTATTATTATTATTATTATTATTATTATTATTATTATTATTATTATTATTATTATTATAATTTGTATACCATACCTATTTGGATTAAAAATACTATGCTAGTTAAATATTACAACGCAGCATAAATCCTTATATATAATAAAAACGTCGCAGTATTTCTTTCTGGACCAAAATAACGTAGGTTTTAAACAATAGATGGCACATACAAAATTCTTATGTCTAGCCTATTAGCCACTATCTTATGTAACTTTTTAAGGAATTTTCTGACACATTCAGGTTTTCAAATAAAATCCTAGATTCCTTCCTAGGAGCTACCCCAGCACTATCGCATTGCCCTAGAATTTTACGAAGTAGTCTCGAAGTTTCATTCTATTGCTGGAGTCGTCTTACTGATCTCCATAAACACCGCAGAGATTAATTCACATTGTATTGAAATTGTAGCTAGAGCCTTCGTAACTGATTCTTAAACTAATAGCTCAAACGTTAAATTCCGTCCGTCGATTCGAAAAATAATAAATTCTACCTTATAAAATTCATGATATACTGATTAGCTTAGATCAAACCGATTCCTCATTCCAGATTACAATTCTGCAATTCTGTAAGCTAAAACGAACGTGCAGGCCGTTATCCAGCATGGCGTCTACCGATACATTAAATAAAGCGTTTTACATTAAATAACCGTTTTACAATAAATAAAGAGATTACTGAACAGCACGGAGGTATTTGTTTCTAACTCCCCCTCTCCTTCTCTCTCTCTCTCTCTCTCTCTCTCTAAATGTGTTTAGATAGAGATAGAGAGTTGGAGAGATATAGACAGAGACAAAGTCAGAGCGAGAGTTATATCTGTTTTGTTTACATTCGAGCAGTATACGGAAACGAGAGAGAGAGAGAGACAGACAAACAGACAGAGAGACAGAGAGACAATAAGAGAGATATATATACAATCATCATAACGACAGAGAGAGAGAGAGAGAGAGAGTGTGAGAGAGAGAGTGAAAGGGATAGATAGATAGATAGATAGATAGATAGATAGATAGATAGATAGATAGATAGATAGAGCGAGAGAGAGAGAATCATCACGGATTTACTTCATTACCGTTTTTGGTTTAAAGAGAGCGAAAAGACGTCGCCATTTCTATGCGGTCATGGTTGAACAATGAATAACAGTGCAAAGTCGCAATCTACGAGTTTCATGGTCAGCCTCCATGTAACGGATTGTTACTTGGGGGAGGGGGTTGTGAAATTTTAACAGGGTTACGCCTTGCGATAAATACATATAACATTTCGTTTTTTTTTCTCAATTTTTCTTAATTTTTTTATCGAATTAAAACAGTTTCATTATCCCCCCCCTCTTATTTGTTTTATTTTTGTATCGAAATGACACGATACACCTTCACTTGTTTTCTGGCTCTCATCTTTTATTTGTTTTTTTTTTTTTGTTTTTTTTTGTTGGGGGAGTAATTTTTTATCCTGTTTTTATTTTATTTTATTTATTAATTTATTCATTTTTTTTTTTTTGTAAGTGAAATCTTTGGAACCAAAATCTTTGTAAAAAAAAAACAAATAATAAATTAATAATAAATTTCGTTTCATTTCCTTGGGAGACGATTCCATGTTTTCATTCTCATATAAACTTCTGCTTCTTAATAAATCTTACAAACTATTTTTAGTCGCGCAGACCGATAATAACCAGCCAACATTACCGAAGCTTCAACGGCTAAATTGATGTTTTTTTTTTTACCTCTCTCCACCCGAGCTGCCGCGTTCCGATAGCCCTTCTTAGCATGAGGAGTTGGAGGTGTCTATTCCGAAAGCCGTTCGTAAATTGAGGAGGAGCAAAAACAACAACAACAACAACAACACTTTAATTTTTTTCGAGAAGGGGCACGCATTCACCGGCAACGCCGGTTAGCAGGTACTGCTAATAAATGAATAAAAATGTCAATGTCTTTCAAGTTCAGAGAGATATTTATCTTTACAATCGATTTTTTCAACTTATAAAAACGTCGGCACGTTTTAGATATTTTTTTCGCGTACGTAGAACAATGAATATATCTATTTTAACATTGGAACTCCTGTTATATGTATTCATCACCCATAGAATAGTATAAGAATCTTCTAAAAAACTACAAATTTTCATGTAATTTCGGACCGTAGAACCAAAGATATGCGCAATTCAATATTCAATTTGGCAACGAATACATATATATTCATATATAGAATTAAATAAAATATAATCTTAAAAAGATACGATACAAGTTAGAAAAGCATTTCATCCAAGGCATAAAAATTGTTAAACAAAATGTTTTTACTATAGGCTTTAAAAATAAAGGTACAAGATTCAATTTGAATTTATCTTCAAAGTGCACTTTTATACATTTTACAAAGTAAAGTATAAAAGTGTAATACCTTACTTTGTAAAATGTATAAAAGTGCACTTTGAAGATAAATAATTTTCAAATTGAATCTTGTACCTTTATTTTTAAAGCCTATAGTAAAAACATTTTGTTTTACAATTTTCATGTCTTGGATGAAATGCTTTTCTAACTTGTATCGTATCTTTTTAAGATTATATTTTATTTAATTTATTAATTTGGATTTAAAAAAAAATGAATGTGGTTTTGATTGTATTGATAAAAACTCTCCTACTCTCTCTTTCAGTTTGTATTTCTCCTCACACCACAACTTTTTTGCAGCCCCCTTTTTGTATTATTACAGGTCTGAATATTCTCTCTGTTTCAGTTTGTATTTCTCCTCACACCACAACTCTGTTTTTGCAACTCCCTCTTTGTCATAATGTCTCAATAATGAGAAAATCTGAATTTTTTAACAAAAACCTTCAAATAACCTTTTTAGATTAAATTTTTTAAACTTCCTTCAGAATAGAAAATCTTTACAATTAAAAAAGGAACATATTTCATATAGGTTTCATTAAAAATATTCAGTAGATAACGAGAAAAATAGAGACGAAAATTTCAAAAGGACTGTAAAACTGATTACGCTCAATAGTAGTCCTCGCCAGGGAAAGTCTTTGTTATTGTTATTCTATTATTATTATTATTATTATTATTATTATTATTATTATTATTATTATTATTATTATTATTTAAAACATTTTGTGTCCTGCTCTTTCACACGAGGACTAATATACTGTTTTGGTAATATTATAAGTTCGAAATCGTGGCAAAGCTTGTTGGAAAGCTAATGACCTGAATTGTGTAGTGGGCTATGAGGCATTAACGCTTACATTATTGTCTCATGGCCACTTTGCCTATTAAGTGGGTGTTTATTTTACGCTAAATTATTATAGAAAAATGATCCCCCACTTTATAATTTCTTCATATATTGGAATTACTCATTTCTTGGGATTTTTACTGTTATTTTCGTTTTAAGCACCCTCGAAAACCTATAATTTTTGTAATTTTAAAACATTTTTTGTAGGTGCAAGTACTGCACCTATACGAATACTTCATTCATAGTCATTTGTTTCACAGTTTTGTATATGATTTACAAAATATCTGATATTTCCACAAAATCTCTGGCTTTGATGAAGGGAAGACTAAAATTTGCTGCTGTGGTTTTAAATGATCTGAAATAAGAGTAACTGAAGACTTGATACCAACGGTTTCTCATATGTTATACAGAACCTCTTTTGAAAATAGGATATGATTATGAATATCTCCAGTACCAAATAATCTTATACATTGTGGAATTTACTTTATATATGAAAACCAAAGAGGGAAGATATAACATACGAGTAATAATTGAATTCAAGTCTCCTCTTGGTGTTATTTCCGACCATTTAAAACCATAGCAGCAAGTTCTAGTCTCTCCCTCGTGAAATCCGGAGTTTTTGGAATATATATATATATATATATATATATATATATATATATATATATATATATATACGTTTTATTTTTTATTACCGTATCTTTCTGTTAAGTTACATTATTGTTTCAGCTACCCGACCGTTTTTTTGGCCGTCCGTAGCTTCCTCAGACTTTTACAGAAAAGGATTTTTTCTGTAAAAGTCTGAGGAAGCTACGGACGGCCAAAAAAACGGTCGGGTAGCTGAAACAATAATGTAACTTAACAGAAAGATACAGTAATAAAAAATAAAACGCATATTTGCTCTACAACAGAATTGAGCACTTTCTTCAGTTTTTATTAATTTTCTACTATATATATATATATATATATATATATATATATATATATATATACATACATACATTTAGTTATTCAAGAATTGAAACATACTAAAATACTAAAATGAGGTTGGGGGGAATGAGACATATATCTGTATATATACATCCAAACCAAATATACAAATACATACATAAATGTGCGAAAGCGTGCACACATACAAACGTAAATATATACATAAAAGAACATACGCATACGTAAGAATAAAACTATATGTGAGATACACAGATAATCATAAGATTACATGTGTACAAATACGTACAAAAATACAGACACACACACAAATACATATATGCACATATATATACATATATTTTTACATATATATATATACACACACATACACAAAAATAAAGATATATACAAATACAAATATAGATAGACAAACACACACATATATATATACATATATATATATATACATAAAACACACATATATGTACGTATATATGCACATATATACATCAGCAAATACATCTATATGTACACCTACATATATACGAAGGTATACAATAAATATACCCAGACGGGCGTCTAGCAAAATAAACCTACGCACAAGGATACTGTTATACAAACATAAGTATATATTTAATTAAATGGTATTCGGATATTAAAATTAAAAATTAATTATATTTAAGATAAATTTTTCGATTAAAAACTAACATGGGATTCTTAAAAAAATATTAAGCGAATTAAATGTAAATAGGAAAATATATGCGTATTAATAATTATGAGCAGTTATTAGTATCATCATTATAATGAGTTATAAAAGGTGTTAAATTACACCATATTATTATGTGTTATGTAAAGTATTCATTTTACTAGTTATTAATTAAAGATTATAATATTTGTTTTATTTTATTTTAGTATTGTTTTTATTTTATTTTATTTATTTTATTTATTTATTTATTTATTTTTATGAGTAGATTGAAGTTAGATGGTACATGTTTTAGACCATAGAATTGGAGATCTTATCAGAATAGTAAGTTTTAGATCATGGAATTGGAAATCCTGTCAGAATAGTAAGAGCATATTAATAGATGTATAAATAAACAGATGCAAATATAAATAGGTACGAACATAAAGTACGCATACAAAACAATGCACATTTATGCATGTATAGGTATATAATAAAGGGGTAAAGAAGGAGTTAAATAAAAGTATGGTCAATTTATGAAACGTCATCGGGTGTCATGCTATTTTCTTCATCTAAATTATACATAGTAACATTTAGTCGTACGAGAATTGAAACATACTAAAATACTTAGATGAGGTTGTGGGGGGATGGGTATAGTAATATATACGTTTATAATATAGGTGGGAGAAGAAATTTAGACATGTGTAGCAAAAATAATTTACAGAATTTACGTATAGAATATGGTAAAAAGTGGAAGAGTCTCTGAAATGAAAATATGTATTATTAATGGGTTAGATACTGGATGTAGGCGAAAAGAAGGTGGAGTGAACTGGGTGAAATAGGAATAAGACCATATTGAGAATGATTATTCAAATCAGTATAAGAGTTGAGGGTCTACCGATGGTGTATTCGGCTATGTCTTATGTATTAGGTTTAAGTAGTGTTTATGACTTCAGATTAGATTGAGGTTAAATATGCAATTAGTAGAGCATTTATGGCTTGTATATATTTTCTTGAATGTATGTCAGCCTTGCCAATATTATATATATATATATATATATATATATATATATATATATATATGTTGCATCACTCTGCCTGTTCTACAAGTATTTTTGTGGTGAATGCTCTGACGAACTGCAATCACTTGTGCCCCCATGACGTGAGCACCCTCGACAAACCCGACAGGCTGCTAAATCCCACCCCCACACTGTAAAGATCCCTAGATGTAAAAGATCTTTCTACTCCAGTAGTTTCTTCCCCATAATCGCTAGACTTTGGAATCCCATTCCAGGTCCCTGCTTTCCCAACAATAGTGACGTGCAGAAGTTCAAGTGTAACGTGAACCGACATCTTGCTGCCCAAATCCCTAGATATTACCCCAGTAGTTGTTGCCCCTGATAGTAGCCCCCTACACCAAAGTGGCAATTTGCCTTGTTTGGGGTGAAAATGTAATAATAATAATAATAATAATAATAATAATAATAAATATATATATATATATATATATATATATATGACCACTGATGATGTAAATAGATGTACAAATATGGTGAGCATTATATGAATATAAATACTAACATGGAGATCCGACGATCAATTGGTTGTCTGCTATAATTAGGGGTTCACCGAAGTGCACTAAAAAGAAAGCTTTATATTCCTCCCTACACTAACTTGGTACACAATACATAGTAACCTACATTGCACTGCAGAGAACCGACTGTTCATTAAAAAATAATTTTAGGTAATAACTTTAATTAAATTTTGAAGGTAAAGTAACGTGGTTTGACTGTCCTTTAAACAGAAATATTAACTTCTAACGCGTTTCAGTCTTATCAAAAAACTTACTTTTACCTTTATACACTTAGTCCTTCTGTTTGTGTGGTGATAAAACTTTTTAAATGACCTTGTGATGCTAGGTTGTATAAAGGTGTACACTTTGGTTTAAAAAATGCTTTTTCACTAAGATTTATGGATAGTATTTTGATACAATACCTTTCTAAGAACACCCTTGACACATAAGCACATTTGTGTGAAGTTAAAAAAAACAAACAGAGAGGCTCAGTCGTTTCGGCATCTATGGGGAACGAACTCGCGCACACGTCGACTAAGCGCGTATTATATTTAAAAAAAATTGAATATATATATATATATATATATATATATATATATATATATATATAGGAAGATAGATGATAGATATATAGATATATTGATATATACCAGTAATTCCCAATGTGGGGGGCATGTCCCACCGGTGGGTCATGGCAATATTTTGGTGGGGCATGGGCAGGACGTGCACCCTTGGGCTTACTATACCAAAGACTATAGGGCAATTTGAGAATGAGTTATGTTATTATTTTTATTTCCTTATATATCAATCGAACTCAGCAATTCAAAATGCAGTATCTTGCATTTATACCGCGTCGCCAAAACACTGGACTGTTTCTATAATATTTGGTTTTTGTTGACATTTATTTTCCTTATTCCGAAACTTTTGTTTGGAATAGCTTATTTCTTTAATTTATAATTTTATTTATTTCAGTCACAAACCCTATGCATACAATGAGTAGTGCAGGTAATAAAAAGTTCGTCAATATTCAGAGAAATATTTAAAATATGGATACAAACCCGCTATCCATGATGAACGGTCACCTTTCTGCCTTTTATGCCAACAATGCTTGACCAACGAATCAATGAAGCCATTGCATTTAAAGATGAAACATAATGCATATGCAAATTCAGATTTAAATTATTTTAAGTCTTTAAAGGAGAAGTTTGCAAAAAAAATCCAGAATAAAGTCTCTGTTTAGTGTTAGTCGTACTCTTGAGGCTAGTTATGAGATATCTTTACTCATTGCTAAATATGGAAAAAATCATACTATAGGAGAGGATTTAATAAAACCATCACTCATCAGCATTTCTTAAAACAGTCCTGGAAAAGGATGGCAAGGCTGTTAAAGCCATGCCACTCAGTAACAATACTGTTAGTAGAAGAATAGATGAAATGAGTGCAGATATTGAAATTCAACTTGTTGAAAAGTTGAAATCCACACCATCTCACTACAAATGGATGAGACGACTCTGAGAGATAATGAGGCCATATTATTAGCATATGCAAGATATATTTATAAAGGTGAATTTGCCGAAGAAATGGTGTTCTGCAAATAGTTAGAAACCACCACTTCCGCTGCTGATATATATGATAAGCTAAACAATTACTTACACGTCAATAATATACTACTAGAAAATATAACATCTTGTGCTGCAGATGGTGCTCATGTTATGATGGGCAAGGAAAAGGGCTGCATAAAATTGATGAAAGATGAGAATCCAGAAATGATTGTTGTGAACTGTGTTATTCATAGAGAAAACTTAGTGGCCAAAAATATTACTCCTGTTCTTAATGAGGTACTACGCTCAGTTATAAAATTATCAATTCTATCAAAGCTAATGCAAATTGTGAGCGTCTCTTCAAGCAATTTTGTGAAAGTGAAGATTTTACTTCACACTGAGGTGAGGTGGCTCTCAAAGGGGAATTGCCTGAAAAGATTCATGCACCAATGTTCTTAGTGACTTTTTAAGTGACAAGCCTGAAATGAAGCACCTGCAAACTGTTGATGGTAAAGCATGTAAGTTATTTAACAGATATTTTTGAACAAACTGAATCTGTTAAATAAACAACTTCAAGGATCGAATAAAACTCTTTTGGCCGCAAAGACAAAGATATTTGGCTTCGTTTCATTTATTGAGGTATGTCAAAAAAACATTTCTAACAAAATATTTGACCAGTTTCATTGGCTAAAAAAATGTGAGGTGGCTGATGCTGCTGTACTTGTCATTGTGTATCATCTGAAAATAATGGTCTCTGATTATAAATAACGATTTTCTGATTTAAAATAAATTGATTTTCCAACATGGGTGTTGCAGCCAATGCTAGTGGATATATCTGATATTTCGATGCGGTACCAAGAAGAACTCTCGGAAATGCAAAATGATGAGTCAGTTAAAACATTATCCAATATAAAAGGAGTGATGTCATGGCTTTGTGATGAGACAGAAACTAAATACCCACATTCAACAAACTTAGCACGAAAATTGTTGTTACCCTTCCCATCTTCATATTTAGCTGAATGTGGCTTTAGTGCTGTCAATGATTTATTAATGAAGAAAAGAACTCGACTAGATATCACTAGACGAGGAGACTTGAGACTTAAGCTCACTAAATTAGAGCCTGACATAAAATCTCTGTCACAGACATGATGCTCAAGGATCTCACTAACAGACATTTTCATGTAAGCTAAATTTAATTTTATTATTATTATTATTCAATAATTAAAATGATAAAAGTATTATAAAATAACTTTTCATTTAAAATATTTGATATTTTCGCATCTCAGTTCTCTATCATATGTTTTAAATTTAAAACTTTATTTAAATGTCCTTTCGTTTTAAAAATTGTTCTCTTTCATTGATGGCATGTTCTTTGGAACCTTGTTTAGATACAAGTTAATGGCCTTTTAAGCTTACTTCGCTGAATAACAGAGGGATTTTTAATGACGAAAATTAAATATCACAAAGGGGAGGCATCAGGATTTTAGAAATGCCTAGGTGGGGCATGGCCCAAAATAGGTTGGGAACCACCGATACACACACACACACACACACACACACACACACACACACATATATATATATATATACATATATATAGTTGAATAAATAGATAGATAGATAAATAGAAGTGTGTATACATATGTGTGTGTGTTTGTGTGTGTGTGTGTGTTGTGTGTGTGTGTGTGTGTGTGAAACAATTGTTTTCCCTAATGGATAATACCAGATGCTTTTCTATGAATTAATAGCGAGTTTTGTTAACAGTATCCAAATCAGTTAATACAATAAAACATTATATATATATATGTATATATATATATATATATATGTGTGTGTGTGTGTGCGCGCGTGTGTTGTGTGCGTTTCTGTGTAAGTGTGTGTATAGATAATGCTTATTTTCGCATCATTTTAAAAGACTTTATATTTTTCCCCAAATAAATTCTTCGCCGATAAATATATTAACATTTCTCATCGTTTTTAAACCCAAGAGATTTTATTTCCGGTAAAAGACGGTGAAGGGAAAAGCAAAACATCGTATTACAAAAGAAAAAAAAAAGAATGAAACGACTGATGTGACTTTATTTCATTTCAGTTATATGGAAGCCCGTATCGAACACAATTATTCGCATCGTGATGTGTATCTTCCTAATGTAAAATATCATTATCCCTCATCATTATACAACTCGTGTCTTCGATATTGCTTCAGGCATTTTTTGTTTCCGTAGAACTAACAAGATCATCGTCTCCACAATATGGTTTGGATCTCCGTTTAGGAATATAGGAACATGTAAATATAAAAATACGTTGTCTTGGTAACAAGTACATACATCATTATGCAGCATCGAAAACAACAAAAGCATCATCAACAACAATAGTAATAATCATAATAATAACAAAACTACGACAACAACAATAACAGCAGCAACAACAACAACAAAAATAATAATAATAATAATAATAATAAAGATAAACCACAACAAAAACCACAACAACAACAACAATAGTAATAACAATAATTATTATTACTATTATTATTAATATTGTTGTTATTATTATTATTATTATTATTATTATTATTATTATTATTATTATAAAACTACAACAACGGCAACAATAATAATAACAAACAATAATAATAATGCAACTACAACGACAACAATAATAATAATAACAACAACAAAAATAACAAATAATAATACAAAAAATACTAAAAGCAATATTGATATTAATAATAAGAGCAATAATAATAATGATAATAATAACAATAATAACAATAATAGCACAATATATTATTGAAAGATGACGAAGGATGGAAAAAACTAACTCGTAGACCTCATTTGGAAGAATGCAAAGAATACTAAGAGCTTAAATATGCTTATTTCCAAATGAATAGGAATGAAGAGCACTGGCCATTGTCAGCATGATATCAGTGGTAAGCGGCAGTTCTAGTAACGCAAGGCTATTTGACATGTTTTAAAATTAGATGAAGAGGATCTGAAAATGTAGGATTTCCATTGTCACTTGGATTTCAGGGAACATCACCAGTTATTATCCGTGAGCAATAACTGCTCATGAATTTTATAAAGATTTCTGGTGAGTAAATACTACTCCTACTACAACTACTACTTAAACTTCCACAGAAAAACGCAGAGAAAGAAATCGTCACCAGCAACTATAGGCCGATCACGTGCTTACCCACTATGTGGAAGATACTCGTAGCATAACTGAGGGAACAAATCTGCTACACCCTGAATAATCGTGGACTTGTCCACGCGGAACAGAAAGATGACAAAAGCGTATAAGATGAAAACACATGACCTGCTATATATAGGTCAAAGATCCTTAAGGAGCTAAAAAGAAGGAGAAAGAATTTAGCCATGGCATGGACCGACTACAAAAAAGCGTACGACAGGATCCCATAAGCATGGATAATAGAATGCCTAAAAATGTATAAAACACCAACCGGGATCACCAACGTAATAGAGAATGCAATGAAAACATGGAGACTGGAATTGACAGCTGATGGACAGCACATGACAGAAATAAACTTACAAAAGGCACATTCCAAGGAGACTCACTATCACCATCACTGTTCATCATAGTTACGATGCCCCTGAATAGTATTATGAGAAAGTACCAAGCCGGATACAAGTTCTCCAATACAGAGGAAAAAATGAACCACTTGATGTACATGGACGATCGATTTGAAACTTTTTGCAAGGCGCGAAATGAGTTAGAAACACAAATTAACATTACCAGGATCTTCAGCCAAGATATCCAAATGGAATTTGGAATGGAAAAGTGTGCACTACTAGTTATAAGACAAGGAAAACTGGAAACGATAGAATGCATGGAACTACCCAAGCAAACGGAGATGAGGGTGCAAGGAGAACAAGACGACTATAAATACTTGGGGATTCTGGAAGCGGTACCATCAAACCAACAGCAATGAAAGAGAGAATTAGAAAAGACTACCTCAGGAAAACAAGAAAACTCCTGAAAACGAAATTATATTGCAGAAACCTAATAAAAGGTATAAATACATGAGCAGTATCACTAGTAAGATATTCTGAAACGTTTATAGGGTGGACAAAAGAAAACTGAGATAGCTCGATCAGAAAACCATGAAACGCATGACCCTGTATAATGCACTACACCCAAAGGGCGATATTGACCGACTCTACGTGAAAAGGAAAGGCGACAGAAGAGGATTGGTATGCATAAAAGACTGTGTGAATGACACGAAAAAAAAACTAGAAAAATACATAATGCAAAATACTGAAAGGATAATTATGGCAGCGAGAGACATTGACAAAACCAAGAAAACAGAAAACAGAGACAAATGACAAAACGAGAAAAAAAATGTGAAGAGAAATAAATCCCCGATGATTCATAAGAATGACAAAAGATGAGAATAACGAGAACACTTGGACATGGATGCGAAAAGGACATAGACACCGTGAAACTGAATCTCTAAAAACTGCAGCAAACGAAAATTCGATAAGAACCAACCATATCAATGCAATGATCGATAAAACACAAAAAAACAGCAAATGCAGACGCTGTGGGCAAAGAGATGAAACGATAAACCATATAGTAAGTGACCGTGGCTCAAAAGGAATACAAAAACCTCCACGACTAAGTGGGGAGGGCGGTGCACTGGGAATTGTAGAAACTGCTGCATTTTGAGCGTACAGACAAATAGTACAAGTATAAACCCGCAACAGCACTCGAAAATAAAAAGCATAAAATCATATGGGACATGGACATACAGACGGACAAACCCATCCAAGCAAGAAGACCAGATGTCGTAATAATTAACAAGAAAGAAAAATTCTCTCAAATGGTAAATTTTACTGTCCCAGCTGATCACAGGGTGAGTATGAAAGAAAATGAGAAACGGAGCAAATGCACAGAGCTAGCCAGAGAGTTAAAAGGGATTTGAATGATGAAGAAAATCAAAATAATAGCGATAATAGTAGGAGCACTAGGAATAATTCTAAAAAACTTTGAAAAAAGAATGACAGAAATTGGAATCAGAGGAATGGCTGCAAAAATACGACTAACGATAATGAAAACGGTTGAAATATTAAGGAAAACCTTTTAATGCGGAGAATAATACCAGGATTAGGGACAAAAAAATTCAACTTGCCTCCTCCCTTGAGGCTCTCATTCACAAATATCCGTGGGCTTAGAACTAACTTAGCTGATGTTGAAGCATTTCTCTTAACAAATACCCCGGATATCTTAGCACTAAGTGAGATTAACCTACACTCCTCCATTCCCTCTGACCACTTTAACATGCCTGGATATCTCCCACTCTGCCGTAAGGACTCTGACAGACATATGCACGGACTTGAAGTTTACATTCGTAATACCCTTCCCTTGACTAGAGAAACAAACCTAGAAACAGATGATCAAGCCTTTATGTGCTTTAGACTAAACGTGCAACACAGTATTAGCTACTATTATTTTCTCTACCGCTCTCCCTAGACTCAGGACTGCTCCATAATAAACAAAGTATCTGACAGCATAGACACAGCACTGTCCCTCGACACTAGCGCACAAATACATGTGTTTGGTGACTTTAATGTCCACCACAAAAACTGGCTTGGATTCTCTACTCACACAGATGCAGCGGGCAGCACAACCCATAGCTTCGCTATATCTCACTCCCTATCACAAATTGTTACGTTTCCAACCCGTTTCCCTGACCAGGAAGAACAACACGCATCACTTCTAGATCTGTTTTTGACCACAGTTCCCGATGACTGCATAACGAAGGCCCACAGCCCACTCGGGAACGCTGATCATGCAGTGATAATGGTTGAAATCGCCCTAAACTCTAGACCCAAAACTGAAGAGCCAGTGCTCAAAACAACGAGATATTATAATAAGGCTGACTGGGAAGCCATCAGGGAACTAATTAGAGATGCTCCATGGAAAAATATTTTCTCTCTCCCTGCTGAACAATGTGCAAACGAGACCACTGACTGGTTCAAAACTGCAATCGAAGCGCATGTTCCCATGCGGAAAATTTATAGTAAGCCCCACTCTCCCCAATGGTTTACGTCGACTTGTGCAACTGTCATTACTCAAAAGCAGCATGCACACCGTAGGTTTAACCGACATAAGTCCAGTTCAAACAGACTGAAGTATATAGAAGCTAGAAATAACGTTAAGAAAGAAATAGCGACAGCTAAGAGAGAATTTACGGAAACCACTAAAAAGCGCATCGAAGCACAAAAACTAGGAACTCGAGACTTCTGGAAAATCTACAACAGTGTAGTAAATAATGGGCAATCAACAATTCCCCCACTAACCAACAATCACGAGGTTGTCTCCTCAGCAACCGACAAGGCTAACATGCTTGCCAGTCGGTTTGCCTCAAACTCCACACTGGACCCTTCCAACCACCCCCTACCTGACTTTCCTATGCGGACAGACGCCACACTAGACGATCTGAAAACCACCCCTGCTCAGGTGCATGCTATCATAAAAAACCTTGACACCTCAAAAGCATGTGGACCCGATCTTATCCCAGCTGTGCTATTAAAAAAGTGCTCAGCCGAAGTAGCTCCAGTTCTCTCTAAACTCTACAACAAATGTCTTAATGAAGCTTGCTTTCCGGGCTGTTGGAAAACTGCTTCTGTTGTACCAGTATTCAAGAATTCTGGCGAAAGGACAGACCCATCAAATTATCGCCCCATTAGCCTCCTCCCACTTTTTGCCAAAATATTTGAGACCATAATTAACCATGCTCTAGTCCATCATCTTACAGATGCTAAACTACTGACTGACAAACAATATGGATTTAGACAAGCCCGTTCCACAGCAGACATCCTCACTGTGATCTCTGAACGTATATACCATTCACTGGACAAAGCGGGGGAAGGCAGAGCGGTAGCTCTAGATATATCTAAGGCTTTTGACAGGGTATGGCATGAGGGTCTCCTCAGTAAAATCAGATCATACGGTATCACTGGTAGAATACTTAACATAATTACATCCTTCTTAGATAAGAGAAAAATCCAGGTAGTCCTCGACGGTCGCACATCTAAACAATATGATATAAATGCGGGAGTGCCCCAGGGTTCTATCCTTGGACCTCTATTGTTCCTGATATTCATAAATGACCTCCCCGACAACATTGTCTCTGGGATGGGTATATATGCTGATGACACTACACTCTATGGCAGACACGACAGGAAGACGAATGAACACATTTCTAAAGAAATGGCAGAAACACTAGAGGAAGACCTCCAATCTGTAGTGGAATGGGGACAAAAGTGGTTGGTCGCGTTCAATGCTGCCAAGACTAAACTAGTTTCATTCAATAATTACAAGAAACCCTCTCTACCACCCATAGCAATGGCCAACGACTCTTTATCTGAGAGTCCATCTTTCAAACTCCTTGGCCTAACGTTCACAGGAAACATGAGTTGGAACAATTACATTGAAGGCATTGCCAGGGCCGCTGCAAGAAAGGTAGGCTCTCTCTACCGTGCTAGAAAACTACTAACACCCGAAAGTATCCTGTACCTCTATAAGGCCACCATTCGCCCATGTATGGAGTATTGCTGCCACATCTGGGCTGGTGCATCTGCTACTAGTCTCTCGCTCCTTGACAAGGTTCAAAAGAGATTCGCAAACCTGATAGGCCCTGAACTGGCATCTAAGCTTCAGCCTCTGTCCCATCGACGAAATGTTGCATCCCTCTGCCTTTTCTACAAGTATTTTAGTGGTGAATGCTCTGACGAACTGCAATCACTTGTGCCCCCACGACGCGAGCACCCTCGACAAACCCGACAGGCTACTAGATCCCACCCCCACACTGTAGAGATCCCTAGATGTAAAAGATCGTTTTACTCCAATAGTTTCTTCCCCAGAACCGCAAGACTCTGGAATTCCATTCCAGGTCCCTGCTTCCCCAACAGTACTGACGTGCAGAAGTTCAAGTGTAACGTGAACCGACACCTTGCTGCCCAAATCCCTACATAGTACCCCAGTAGTTGTTGCCCCTGATAGTAGCCCCTTACACCAAAGTGGCAATTTGCCTTGTTTGGGGTGAAAATGTAATAAAAAAAAATACATATAATAATAATATAATGAAGAAGCGTTACAAGGAAGGAAGAACATTGACGCCGCATATGTACAAGGTTTTCACCCCCATCATGCATCCCCTTCCATTTTCTCATCACCGATCCCCTACAAAAAAGTGATACTAAAGAGCCGAGAAGGGGAAAGGAGGATGGAAAGACCGAGGAGAGAGAGAGCGTTGAACAGACATCCACTAGGCAACCACGAAGAGAACTGGGATCTTGGGGAGACTGAGCGCCACTCAAATTCCAGTATATACCAATGGCCGCTGCCAGCGAGAAATCAATGATAAGAGGCTGTTGCGATGACGCAAATTCATTTGCAAATGCTATCGAAGGAGTTGGAGATAGCTGGACATCTGGGGAGACTTGTTATCATTCAGCTTCCAGAGAATACCACAGGTTTCTAATCAGATCTTGTGTGACTCGTGGGATCCCTTTATTTGAGCCAATAATAATAATAATAATAATAATAATAATAATAATAATAATAATAATAATAATAATAATTAATATCATAATAATAAACCAAAAGGAAAGAAACTGCCAAATTATAAATTTTGCCAGAACTTAAAGAAATATGGAACATTTAGAAAACCAATATGGTAGCAATAATTGTGGAAACAGTAAGAATGGTACAAAAAAACTTGGAATAAAAAAGACTGATTAAGATTGGACTCGATGATCATGCTGAAAACCAGGTATAGAGAAACTGCAACAGAACTGAAACAAAATGACGCAACCAATAGAACTGGTACAACAAAAGTCAAAAGTGCTTATTCCTTCTTCCTCTCTCTTTTGTTCCCCCCTCTCTTACCTTACTTCCATCTCTTTCCCATCCCCTATAAAACACTGGCGTCAGCACTAGTAACATCGTGCCAAATAGTTCACTGCATGAATTCGAGGAGGATTACGACCTTGGGGAAGCTTATTGCCACTAAAATTCAAATGAAGAACAATGTCTACTAACAACGTGAAAGCGACTGTCTACGGATAGTGAGAAAGCGCAAATTTATTTGCAAATCGTATCGGAAGAGGTGGAAAGCACTGAAACATTTGGAGAGACTTGTCACAGACTACAAGGAACACCAAAAATTATTCTCAAAGAGAATTCTTTGGTGATAATCTTTGTGAAAACTCAATAATAATAATTCTGATTTCGTTTATCAACGTCTCTCTGGAAAGGGATGCTACTCATTTGCAGAGGATTTCCCTTAATCCCGGCTTCAAACCAGGAGCTTCGAAGATCAAGGGGTTTCCTAAAGTTGTTGGTGGTACCAACAATTGCAGACGTCTGAAGGCCGCTTGGAACATCGGGGATTTGTAGTTTTTTCAATTGTCTCCCCAGACGACTTTATACTACTCCTAGTGTACCAACTACGACCGGGATTATTGTGTTTAAACCAGTGTATACGCCATTTCTCCATGGCCAATGGAGCATAATTGCTCCAATTCTCATTCTCTTTCTCTCTCACATTCTTGTCCCAAGGTACTGAAAAGTCTACAATCTGCCAGTTTTTTTGAAACCTTGTCAATGACAACCAAATTCGGACGATTATGTTCCAATTGCTTGGTCGTTATGACACTTTTGTCCCACCATACCTCTACCATGCCATCCTCACTTGTTCTCACTTCATCAGGCACCTCCTCAAACCATTTTCCAGCACACTTCACCCAATCCTCTTACACACCTCCGAATATATCCGGAGTCCCATGCGATCGTGTCTTTTGCGGTACTCTCTCTGGGTCAGTCCACTGCACCCTCTGAAAGGTGCTCAGTTGACTCTGAAGTCTTACCACAAATCCGGCATTCTGCAGCAACTTCCTCTCCTAGAACCACTTTTTTTAACAATCGTGTGTCAAATGCCTGCACAAACAAAAGCTTCAGTACTCTTAGCCAGATACCCAACTCAAAACCATTGCCATGATCTTTCATTATCCACTTCTATTATATCCTGAAAGAATCTTCCGTGCATTTTCTTCCTAGCCAGTTCCTCTGGCCTTTCTCTATCCATACGTTTCACATAATCAGCCTTCATTGGCCACAACCTTATTCATCCACTCCTCACTTCTAATAACATGCTCTTTCAAAGACATCGCCTCGGTTCTAACCCAATATTTTACACTTTTCAATCCTCTCCCACTGTCTTTCCTCTTTTGATACAGCGTTGCTACGCTACTTCGAATGTAAAATATACCAAACATTGCTAAAACTGTTCTTGTTTTGATATCCATGTCATGCAAATCCTTGTCAACCCATTCTAAAATTCCCGCACAACATCTCAAAACACTGACTGCCCATGCATTCACAATAATAATAATAATAATAATAATAATAATAATAATAATAATAATAATAATAATAATAATAATAATCAGAACCCGCGGAAATTCCATGGTAGGTTAAAAAACAAACACACCATTAGAAACATCACATAATCAAATAATTACATTGAGATTGGACCATGTACCATTAAAAACTTAGTGAAATCACTTAGTTAGATCTTCAGGTCTTGATATCGTTGTTGACAATTGCATCAATTTGATAAACTGTTTTGATCTTATCTTGATCTCGCAACATTATGATCATATAGGAGTATGGTAGCCCTCTTTTGTGAAATTCAAGAACTTTTGCAAATAGAATTCCTAGTACATATCTGGTTTTAATGTTTTTTTTAAAGTTCAGCTAGATTTGCATGATACACACGTGGTATTAAGTCAGGTCGATTTTATGTAAGTTCCGGTGGCCCCAAAATGTTTACTATTTAAGGACATCTTGAATTACACGCGTATATTTACAGAAACTTGCTTTGTACTAATTGATTTGTAATAATTTCAACGTGGTATGTAAGTAGGTAATTTAGATTTCACCTGAAATGCGGCGGGTTAAAAGAATGCTCATCAACAAAAACCCCTCATGATTTTACTTATTTCAATATGACATCTAAGTAGGTAATAAAGTTCTCACCTTAAATAAAGTTACAGCAATTTCAGTGCAGTTAGACCAATTGAATTGTCAGAGGTGTGTTATAACTCCCCCAATATGTGTTTTTATACTTTGTATTCAATTTTGTTTGAATTACATTTTTTTGGAAATTTTTTTCCAAAGCAAAAATTCATTAGTGTGATATACATTTACAGCGTACTCGAAAACCAAAAAGCAGTCAGCGAGTTGGAAAGAAAGTAAATATTTACCATAATCCCTTTTTTAAAAACAGGAATAATCACTGGTAACGTGAACTATACAATTTATATGATTTACGTGAAAAAAAGTGTTAATTGTGGAATTTAAAGGTGGGGGCCGGTTTAATAAACGACTGACGTTTAATGTGCAACTTTAATAACGGGCTTGTAATAAGTATTTACTTCCAATGGTCTTTTTTAAAAGTTTATTTGTTTAATTTATTTTTTATTGTTTTATTTTTTTGAAGTCGGCCATTTTGTATCAGGAGAGGTTGATTTTTTTCGCCAACATTTTAGCAAGTCATCGTTACCGTTAGATGACTTCGGTTAATTTCAACGCTTTTGTCTTCCGGTGGCGTCATTGAGGCATTGGTTAAGACGACAGATTTTCTTTCACTTTCTTTTCCGCCTTCGCGGCACGGGTTCGAGCCTTCCTGCTTACAAACATTTTTTTCTTTTTTTGCTCAATACACACCTCCAAACATCTGGGCAACGACGGGCACCCATGCTAGTAAAAAAAACTAAATGTCTTCTATAAAAATTGATTTATATTTCTTTATTTAATTGAACGTAAAATTATTTTCCGAGGGGGAGGGGAACCCCCATCATACCGCATCACCATGGGACGTGTCTCAAACCAAACGAGGATCTGATTAAGGAAGTGACGGTAACTGGAATTTCTCACAGTTCATTCTTTCAACCGATTAAGTATTTCAAAATAGATCAAACATATCAATTAAGGAAAACAAATACAAAGCATTGTCCTTGTGTTTGCCACCTGTAGTATGCATTGTCGCAAAACGGAATGATTTCAATATACATATTTTTTCTTTGCGAATGAATGTTCATATCCTTAACTTCGATTAAAATCTTGAATTTTTAAAAAGAAAATTTGACTTTTTAGCGTGGCATTGTATATTATTATAGACATAGTAAAATTTAAAATTCAGCTGAACTCACTATTAAACGGTTGTTTGTGCCACATAATTGAATTAGTAAAGCAGTTATGTAGACTTAAATGGTGATTAGTTGAAGTCACGAACACACCTGCAATTATGCTTCGTAAACGACCAAGTTCTCTCCGATTCTCTCTCCTCTGACCTTGAGCACGTGGTACAATGGGGGAAGGAGTGGTTGGGTACTTTTAATGTATCTAAAACCAAGCTTCTCTCTTTATCTCATCAACACTGATCCCCATCTGGCATCAATTGAAATGAATGGCTCTCGTGAGGAGGTCTCAAGTTTTGACAAGCTTCTGGGCTTGACCATTACTCCTGATCTTAAATGGAACACGTACATCAAATCTGTTGCCAAGGCCGCTGGAAAAATGGTGGGATCTTTCTATCGATCCAGTAGATATCTCACTGCTGATGCTATTCTCTACCTATATAAGAGCCAGGTACGTCCAAGAATGGAATACTGTTGCCACATCTGAGCAGGAGCTGCTAGAAAGGACTTGCCCTGCCTTGATAGAGTTCAAAATAGACTTCGTAGCCTCGTAGGATATATCCTTTTATCTTCCCTGCACCACTATCTCACAGAAAAGATGTTGCGAGTTTGTCCTGGTGTATCGTTATTTTCATGGAAAGTGTTCGACTGAGCTTCAGTCTATGGTCCCCCCTCGCAAAACTTTCACAAGAAACACTCGTCTAGCTGAAAATACTATCAATAATTCCCTCCACTCTTTATCTGTGCCTAAACCTAAACGTAGATTGCATGAACAAAGCTTCTTTCTTAGAACTGCACGCCTGTGGAATTGTCTTCCGTTTTCCTGATTCCGGCTGACTACAATATGGTTGTCTTCAAGTCTAACGTAAACAAGTTCTTGATGAGCCGTTCCATATGTTAACAAATTTACCGAATCGATTACTATATTGTCAAATTTCTACTGTACACACTTTAACCCTTATCCTCGAGTGGCATCTTGACCTTGATAATGTGTTGATGCCTGTGTAAAGAAAAAGTCACATAATCCGACCAATCATCTCTAAAACTTAAATCTGGCAAAAATTAAAAAATAATTTTATACTTAATTTGACGAAATTCCCAATACCTATGTTTACTACGCTATAATTACATTGGCTAATGTATACTCATTAACCCTTATCCTCGAGTGGCTTCTGGGCCTTGATAAGTTGTGAATCCTGTGTAAAAAAAAATAATTTCGACGACGAATTAATACGTGAGTTTGGAAGAATACTATTTTTAAATCTATATATCTATAAAAGTGAAAGTGTCTGTCTTTCTGTGTGTCCGTCTGTGTACATTTCCCTACACAATAACTTTGTCAATTTTCAGTTTACAGACTCGAAATTTGATATACAGAGTACTGAGATTTGGAAAAATCTTTGTAATCAATTTTCGGCCAGAAATTCGGCTGTTAAGGTGTCAAAGTTCAACGATTCGACCTTTGAGAACTCTACCACACTCCTCCGCAAATTTTGGGTATAAACAATTTCAATTTTAGATATAGATTCCATGAACATGGATCTAATTTAATAACTTGATGTAAGCCCAAAACAATAAATGTTAAGGGGTCATAATAGGGGCCAAAGTTAAAAAAAAGAATATTGACCTCTGCGGTTCTACCAAATTACTCAGACAATTTCTGATCTAAACATTTGCAATTTTACATAAAGGGTATTCAGAGATAGGGCAAGCTTTTTAATCGGTTTGAGTCGAAAATTTGAGCTACCAATATATAAATGTATGTATGTATGTATGTTTGCATGTCTGCCTAAAACTTTTGACTGAGGCGACGGATTTTCACGACATTGGTATTGTTTTGAAGATCGACGCTTCAGACGACAAATACCGAAAAATTGGCTAAAAACATTAATTTCTTCCCCCTAAACTAGGACTTTTCTACAGGGAGGGGTCGCTTTTTTCGCCGATATCATCGAAAGCCATCCCCTCTTTTTGATTGTCTAGCCTTAATTTAAACCTACGTCACTTCCGGTTTGGCGGTGGTCGTAACAGCAAAGACGTCACGTTTTTCCCCGTTCTTTTCCTCGTTCGTAGTACGGCTTCGAGGCTTCCTTCCTGCCACCACGTTTTTTTTTTTGCTCAACACACACGTTCAAACACCCGGCCAACGTCGAGCACCCATGTTAGTAATATATATTTTTTTACATTTTCACCCTAAACAAGACACAGTGCCACTTTGATGTAGCAAGCTAATATCAGGGACATAAATTGCTATGATACTAGGGAGTTTAGCAGCAAGTTGTCTGTTCACATTTCACTTGAACTTCTGCATGTCAGTACAGTCCGGAAGCAGGAACCCTGAAGGGAAAGACTAGCAGTTCTGGGGAAAAAAACTATTGGAGTAGAAGGCTTTTTTTTGCATCTGGAGATATCTACTGTGTAGGGGTGGGACTTTGCTGCTTATCGAGTTTGTCGAGGGTATTTACATCGAGGTCTTGTAGTTTGTCAGAGCATCCACCAGTAAAATACTTGGAAAACAGGCAAAGGGATGCACTTTTTCTAGAATACTACTGGGAGGATTTAACTAAAATTTCATGTTGATATTTGTCATGGGAAAGTGCTGCGCACAAAGCATTATGGTATCCGGTCGATGCAAAGTTAGGGATTAATAAACATTGATACATTTGTCCCACTTTTTTTTTAAAGACTACTGAAAGATTTCAGTGGAATTTTGTACGGATCTTTATTAAATGTGAAATAATAATTTACAATTATGGTAATGAACAGTTAGGAATTAATAGGGATTAGTATTTAATTTTCACTTTTACTTGCAAACTACTGAATCCATGAACTGTTGTATTGACATTTTTTATGATTACTTTTACCGACGTAAATACTGAAGAGTTAGGGATTAGCGGGGATTAATTCTTAAGTTCTATTTTTTCTTGGACACTAATGAAACCATCGGCGTAGGATTTTGTATGGACGTTTATCTTGATAATGTACAGCTAACTAAGTATTATTCAATCCGTCCGATGCACAGTTACAGATTAACAGGAAGTATTATTCAAGTTCGACTTTTCTCAGAAACTATTTGCGCAATCTGAATGAAACTTTACATGGACATTTGTTATGTGAAGGTGCAGTGGAGTAGATTAACGTGACCCGTTCAGTGCACAGCTAGATATTAATAGCAATTAGTATTGAGTAGTATTTAATGAAAAAAATTAGCACAAATTAAACCACCAATTTGGCATAAAATGTAATGTGCATCCAGGAGACAAGCGCCCGCGTGTTTGTGTGTTGTGTGGGTGCGTAGGAGAGACGGACGAAAAGGAAAGATTCACCTCGGGGCCGGCTCGGCGTCGCCGACCGAAAATAGAGAAAGAAAGATCTTGTGTAAAGGATGATATCTCGCAAAGTCACATGAATTCTAGCAATATGCAAATTTAGCCGGCCTGCAACGGCCATAAAAGCGGGTGATTGAAAGACGTTGGGAGAGCGATGATTGACTTGGTCGGGAATCGTGTTGCTGTTGCTTCTCGTGCCGTGTGGGTGTGAGCATATCTTACCGTTGGTGGGACCGTTCTGAGCAACCGATTGTTGGGTCCGTTCTGAGTAACCGTTCGCGTCTGTCTAGGTACCTTGCTAGTTGGAGTCCGTGCAGAACCGGTGTTTACTGGTTATTGAATTGCTTTACGTTGCTGCAACATTATACATCTACAGAGGGCGCAGTACTTTTAAAGGATTTTCCTTATACATCTACAGAGGGCGCAGTACTTTTAAAGGATTTTCCTTATACATCTACAGAGGGTGCAGTAATTTTATAGGACTTTCCTACACATTTTCTACATAAAATATTTATTTTTAATCGATGAGCTACGACTATTGCCCGTTTTCCGGGGTTAAAATGTCTAGTATATCATATTCCTAAATCAGGTAAGAGTTAAGAAGTAAAAAAAATGGTGTTTACAAAATACCCCCCCAAAAAAGGAAACTATTTCAATTCAAAATGTTTGAAAGTAGATATTAAATCATTTCTCTCAGATCACCAGAATCACGTGACATGAATATCAGCTCGTCGAATATTGAAAGCAATACGAAGCAGCAAATGTTGTTTTTAAGTATCGATTTTCGATTTGAAAAAGACTCCAATATGTTGATTTTTTTCTATTAATAAAATTACAAGTAATATTTTTTCCCGAAATATCATGCGTTTTATAAAATATTAAACCTCGTTTTCCTTGCACTTTTGTTCTGGTACACACATTATTAAACGTGGAAAATCATGTGTGTACAAAGATAAATGAACCCATTCATATATTATCTCAGTGACGAAACAGGTGTTCTAATATACAGGCACCTCTACAACTCGTTTCACATTCATACACACGCTCACTCACCCAAAACAAAGTTGGCTATTCAATTATTTTTTTACAGTCAAACATCTTTCTTCATTAAATAAATTCTACTACTCTTTAGTCTTCGTCAACGCTGAAATGAAATTAAAATTAATAAGAAAAACGTAGGCGAGAAACAGTAATTGAAATTCAATAATCAGCAAATGACCAAGATAATAAGAACCAACAAGTAACGATAATAAGAACCAACAAGTAACGATAATAAGAACCAACAAGTAAAGTTACGTACACGTGAAACATGTAGATTGCAATAAACTCACAAATGTTGCCTTTCCTACTTTTTTAAAAGAGCGCGTATGAGCGCGTATGAAAATATCAGTAGCAGCCGATAGATGGATACCAAGCGACAGTATTAGCAGCAGAAGCAGCATTTGAACGCGTATGCAAATTGGTAAGTGGGCTTGCGTCTGAGAAAAAAAGAAAAAAGAACACTACGTGGTCGAGGAGAAACAAAGTCGCGCCGAAGGAGACGGACATGTAAAGTGAAAACGAGAATGGGTTGGCTGTGGCCAGCGTGCGGTTGGAAGAAAATGGAAATGCGAATAAGGTTAAATGGAGATGTGGCAGGGAGAGATTTTAAAGCTATTGTCGAGACGGGGAGAACGAAAAACGGTAATAAACGACTCGTGTTTAAAAGAGAGAAAAGCCGTCGAATTTGCTATTTACTTTTGTTTAGTTGTAGTTGCGAGACTACATATTTTATATACACTTTGATATATACGACGATCGCTCCAAAAGTAAAGCCTTCTTTTTTAACTCACAAAGTTGAACAGCTACGAAAACGAAAGTGCTACTCTTAAAATAAACGACCATTTGTGCTGCAAAATTCATACCACCATTCACAATGCACTTTAACAAATCTTCAGTCTTCATCGAATAAAGAAGTAGTCATCAAAATGGATTACTTTGTGTTAATATTCTTTGCCGTCGTTTCATTTGATAGTATCCATTGTAATGATGTTGTGAGCTCTTATTTTAACATGGCGCGTATAGGCACGTGTGAGAAAACCACCAGCAGCCCATGGTAGCTGACTAGTGAAAATATTAGCAGCAGCAGCAGCCGTCCTAACACATATCCAAATTAAGCAAGTGTTCAAGCGCTGACGTCATGGAAAGAAGAAAGAACGGATAATAAAATATGCACCACAGTTGAGAGAGAAGTAATTTACGTGTCGGAAAATGTGGGCGTGTGAAAACGAGGGCAAGTAAGAACAAAGTGGAGTACCTGTTCTGATATGTCAGTTCACTATTTCTTTCCTCGGTTAGTGGAGGAGAAACCCTTCATGACTGAAACAATTTTTGTCTTGTTCCTATCCAGAATGTCCCATTTTTAGGAGCTGGGTCTTTCTCACATTAAAAACCGACAATGTGTCTAACTCTGCCCTCTTGGAGAAGTAAGTAAATAGAAGGAAGGTAAGTACTGGTTATTGCATGCGTACAGTGGCGAGGATAAGCAATTTTAAAAAAGCACATGATATATCATAGAGCGTTGTAATATATGTGCGTATGTGAAAACACTTTTGAAAGAAAATGAAACGCGTTATTGTTGGAAGAACCAGGAATAAATGCATTTCATTTGCCCTTCAAAAATGCCAGTCGGATTCATATTGCGTTTCTTTTTTCGTTTATTCCTTTGTGGTGGTAACATACAACGTGTAGGTCCGAGTGGTTTAAATGCAAACACGATTAAAGTGAAACGGTAACGTTACAGTATATCCAACATTGGAGTCATCGGATGTGCTTCTTTAAGCACTGATGAATCAGGTGGGAATTCTTCAGCATTGGTGACCCGAAGTTTCTCTTTTCCACATTGGTTACAACGAGCGTTGTCTCCTCATTGTTTGACGATTCCAAATGTTATCTCTTAAACGTTGATGGCCTGGGTGTGTCTTTTCAACACTGGTGAGTCTGGTGCGTTCCCTTTGACGTTGGTGACCCAGGATGTTGTCTCTTTAACATTGGTCACCCTAGGTTGGTTTCTTAAACATTGGTGACCCAAGTACGGTCTCTTCAAGATTACTTAGCCAGGATGTGGTCTATTCAATATTTTTGATCCAGAGTGAGTCTCGTCAACACCAGTGATCACGAATGTAACATTTTTTTAATAGTGGTGACCCCGAGTACGGTCTTTTAGAAATGGGTGAGCCACGATTAATGTCTTAAACATTGATGCCTCTGTGTTGCTCTCTACCCCATTGGTGACCTCAAGTGCAGTATCTGTATAGGCATTTAAGAATACAAGATTTCGTATATACATATATATATATATATATATATATATATATATATATATCGTAGAATGCCAAAGAAATAAACATCGAAAAATATTATTCACAAATTAAACGTGAAATTTAGAAAAATGCTATTTCAAACAAAGCGTTACAGTCACAACCGTGAACAGATAATTTTATAGAGATGCTGATATGATTCATTCAAATAAGGCGGCTATAAGTGAAATTTATATTTAAAGATTTAGCATTACAGAAAAATGAATTTATAGAGATCAGCGGGGAAAACTATATAAGCCTGTGAGTTGAGCAACAACCATGTCGTTTAGAAGTGAAAGGCAAACTGACGGTCAATCGAGTGACAGAATGTGTTTAGTTGTAAGAAGCACATGGCTGATATATTCACTGTGCGCCTAATGTGCCTTTGGCGGTACAACCCTCGACATCGCCAAATAGCAAGTCGAGAACTACTTTACTTTAGACCGGGCTCGATATAGAACTGACAGAAATGGATGATCTGAACCGCCCGAAGGCAT